>NC_045426.1:425926150-426530733 GCF_902635505.1 Sarcophilus harrisii
GCTTTTCCTTGAAGCAGCTGTGATCCTGCACAGCAGGAGGACATGACCCAGGTTATCTCAAATGCAGTGGGTTGCTCAGCTTGGGGCCATAGAAACTTTCGAGGCTGATTGCATCAGGCACAGATGCTGGGCAGAGGTTGCAACCGTCTGTGGTGCAGTCAGCTGCTAATCCTCCACAGCGTCCCACAAGAAACTCCTGCCTGGGGCAGTAACACTCACCCTTAGTCTCTAGCCGAGGGGTAATGACTAACCCACGCAGCCCAGCTGGGCACTTCAATAACTCAGACAGTGCTGGATCCACTTCCTGTTGGGGAAGGGAAGACTCTCCTCAGAGCGCCATACCTCAGAGGCCGGAAATCGGTTTATCTCTCCCTGTACAGAGGCTGGTAACCCCCTTGCCCTGGGAGACATAACCTAAAGGCTAAAACATGAATAAAAGATGAAAGAACGATCAACAGCTTCTATGCAGAAAGGCAGGTCCAGCAAACCTGAAGGACCTCAAACAGCAAAAATGCATCAGACTCTTGCTCCTTTACGCAGTGCTCTCATAGAGGACCATTAAAGTCTCAAAGAGAGTTAGAAGATAAATGGGAAAGGAAAGAAGCCTTACAGAGAGCAACAACTTCCTGAAGAATTGGAAAAGTAAAAATCTCAGGAAAGTAAGGGGTGTGAATTGGAAAAATAAAGGAATTCACTAGAAAGTAGGATTTGTGAATTGGAAAGACAAAAACTCGCAAAAATGAGATCCGTAATTGGAAAAAGACAAAAACATGCAAGAAAGTAGGATCTGTGAATTGGAAAAAGAAAATAATTCACTAAAAAAAATTAGTGAAAGTGGAAAAATTCCACAGACCAAAACAATATATTCAAAACCTCAATTGGACATATACAGAAGAAGTAAAAGGCTAATGAAAACAATTCTTTAAAATTAGGAACTGAACAAATTGAAACTAATGATGCGGGGCCGGAGCCAAGATGGGAGAAGACACCGCGTCTTTTAAACTCTTCTCTTCCTCTTTATCAATATATCGAGGCCTCAAAATAGTCTTGGCACTACAATTCGTAAGATAAAGTAGAGACAACTCACGGCCAAAGAAAATCTGCAGTCTCGCCAAAAAAGGTTGGTTTCGGGGCCAGGGGAGATCGGCACAGACTGGGAGAAATTAGGGTTCGAGGAGAGTTTCAAACCGAGGTGAGCACAGATCTCGCACAAGCACACAACCCCCAGCCACCAGTACAGGCTTTCCTTGGGGTGATTGTGATCCTGCACGGCAGGAGGACGCAGCCAGGTTAGCCTCAATCTGCGCAGTGGGAGCTCAGCTTGGGGTGAGAGAGCTTTTCAGGGCCGATTTGCATCAAGCAGAGACACTGGGCAGAGTTTGCTTCAGCTGTCTCGTTCTGCAGTCTGCTCTCAGCTGCTAATACTCACAGTCCCACAAGAGGCTCCGGCCTGGGCGGTGACACTTTCACCATAGTCTCTGGCCCAGGAACGTCTGATAATCCTCAGCCTACTAAGCGTTTGATGGCTCGGCCAGTGCTGAATCCCCACTTCCTGTTGGGGAAGAGGCTATGAGCACTCCCCATACCTCGGAATATTGAAATCAGTTTACATCTTTCCTGCTCTACAGAGGAAGCTGGTAACCCCCTTGCCTGGGAGACCTACCTAAAGGCTTTAAAACATGAATAAAAGTGAAAAGAACAATCGACAACTATGCGGAAAAGAAATAGGTCAACAACAAACCTGAAGGAGACCTCAAACAACAAAATGCATCAGACTGTCCTCCTTTACCAATACTCTCATAGAAGAGACAATTAAAAGTCTCAAAGAGTTAGAAGATAAATGGGGAAAGGAAGAAGCCTTACAAGAAACAACAACTTCACAGAAATACAATTGAAAGTTAAAAAATTCCCAGGAAGTGCAGAAACAAGAATTGGTGAATTGGAAAAATAAAAAAAATCTCAGGAAAGTAAATTGTGGTGGAAAAAATAAAAGAATTCACTAGAAAGTGGGATTTGTGAATTGGAAAAGCAAAAGAATTCACCAAGAAAGTAGGATCAAGTGAATTGGAAAGACAAGAACACATGAAAGTAGGATCTGTGTGAATTGGAAAAAAGAAAATAATTCACTAAAAAAAAAATTAGTGAAATGGAAAAAAAAATTCCTGAACCAAAACAATACATTCAAAAACTCAATTGGACATATACAGAAAAGAAGTAAAAAAAGCTAATGAAGAAAATAATTCTTTAAAAATTAGAACTGAACAAATTGAAACTAATGATGCATTGAGACAACAAGAATCAGTCCAAAGCAAAACAAAATGACAAACTGGAAAAACCTGAATTATCCTACTTGCTAAAATGACAGACTTGGAAAATATATCTAGGAGAATAATCTGAGAAGTTATTGGACTTTCGAAAATATGATGAAAAAGAGCCTAGATACTATTTTACAAGAAATCCTCAAAGAACTGCCCAGATGTAATAGAATCAGAAGGTAAAATAGGCATTGAAAAATTCGTGAACACCTGAAAGAAGCCTAAATAAAAACCCCAAAAAGATATGGCAATTCAGAACTATCAGATTGAAAAATTTTACAAGCAGCCAAAAAAACCATCAATTTCCTTTAATCCAAATTGTCCTTAGTCATTGCCTATTGTCAATTAAACTTTAGACTCTGTGCTTTTGCCAAAGTCTCCATTAGCAACAATTTGGGTATAATTTCTATCTTAGGCTGATGTATTTATTAATGTACTAAAAGAAGAACTTCTCCCTGCTTTTTCTTTAGTGCCAAATGAAACAAAACAATATATATTTCTGAAATCTAAAAACCCAAATTCAACTATGGTTTCTGTTGCTTTTTATTACTTGTGTATCTTAGGGTAAGTAACTTTTCCTCCTTACTCTTCATTTTCTTCATACGCCAAGTGAGGGGATTGACTAGAATGGCATCTGAAGTTCATTAAAGATCGAAGTCTGTGAGTCTCTGACTTTATGATCTTAAGAAACTAATCTAATCTTCATTATAGCTTCAGACTCTTTAGAATATGTGTATATGGGATTCAGGCTAGAAGGAGCTGAGCAAAGATGTGAACTATATATTTGAGGCTTTGTTTTTTTTTTTTTTTAATTCAACAACAATTTATTAAGTGCTTAACTAATTGCTAGACATAATCTCAGTTGTTCAGGGTACAAAATGAACAAAATGAAATAATTCTTGACTTCAAGGAACTTACATTTCCTGGAGGGGTAAAGGGAGTACAATATGATGAAATAAATAAAAAATAATTTTCTTTCCTTTCTAGGCTGCATTCTCAACTCCTAGACATTCTCTACCATGCCATAAAATTAACTTTCTTCTAAAAGTTTACTTCATGTCTGGGATTCTTACACTGGAATAACTTTCTACCTCTATTTTAAGGGAAATGCCCAGGCCATTTGTCTTCATCTTTGCAAATTTCAGTACTGATCTGTCAGACTTTACTCACAATATATGTCATTTGTATATTCTCCCTTTTTCCTCCTTTCATCTCGCTTTTATGTGTTACCATTTCCTATTATATTGTAAACTCACTGAGGGCAGAAACTATTTTTGCTTGTATGTATAATATCTGAACTTAACACAGTGACTGACATGTGCCGAGTACTAGACTTATTGACATCATTTTGACAATTTTTTGAGGACGAGTTTATACTTTGTATGAAAGATGACACTTAAAAAAGAGAAAGCTAGAGGATCTTGATTTTACAGATAAAAGTGAGGAGAATGTGCATTACATACATGGGGAAAAATCTATAAAAAAAAAAGTTAAGGAAATAGAAGATAGCATATAGTATTCAATGGAAATTTTAAGTTGGACATTTGGTCTTAACATTGAATACATGGAAAGTAATGAGCAATAAACTTGAAAATGTGCACTAGAAATCATGAAGGTATTTAAATGACCAATAATTATTTTTAAAGGAAAAGTATTTTTAGTTCTAGAGGCAAATGGGAACTACTGAAAACTTTTTGATCAGGCAGATCAATGGCTTTTGCCTCAGTTTCTTCACCTGTAAAATGAGAATAACAATGTCTATCTCCCAGCATAGATATTATGCTGTGAGAACAAGTGAGATATTATTTTTAAGTTTTTGGCACACAGTAGAAACTTAATAATTGCTCATTTCCTTCCTGTACATATACAAGAAGAAAAAAGAATTGATTGGAGAATTATTGTAAAAGGAAAATCAATATGAATTGATAACTGCTTGAATATAGATGGTGAAGAAGATACAAAAGTGAAGGATGCTCTAAATTTTCATGAATAATTAGAAAGATGGTAATGTCTTCAACCAAAACAGGGGAGTTTCGAAGAGAGGTGACTTTGTGGGGGAAAGTCAGTGAATTCTTTGGATAATTTGAATATCTTTGGATAAGAAGCTTATCAAAAATTTGATTGAAGATACATAAAAAAGTTGGTCATTCAAAATCAGAATTCAGAAAAGACATAAGCAACATGTATAAATATAAAAGTCCTTCTTATAGTAATGATCATTGAATCCATGGAAGCGTATACAGCATAGAACAGGCATGTTTGGTAGGCACCATAAACATTTTTTGACTATATCTTTCCACTTGAAATGACAGTGAGAAATCTCTGAGGAAAAATGTGTAGCAGTTTACCTATTCATACTGAATGATTATTCTAACTCTACTCTGAATTTCCTATGATTATCATAAAGCTTTTTTTATTTCTCTGTGATTGAATCTTCCAATTCATTGCTTTCTCCCATTAGAATTTGAGCCGTTTGAAATTGGAACCACCTTGATATTCTATTTGTGTATTTAAGCTTAGCAAAATGGCATACACATAGTAAGTTTTTAATAATTGTTTAGTTTTCATTCCTTTATTTGTCTGATATGTATCATGGTTTCAGATAAATAAAGGCTTTTATGTTTAAGGTATATGAGCCTCTGTATTTGAAAAAAACATTAATTTTACCTATTTTTATTCCCATTTTATATAACACAATTCAATCCATCTATTTCTTCCATGTCTGGCTGAGGAGTCTCTTTCCCTTTCCATGATCTTTTTCTTACTTTGAATTGGAATTCCCTAGGGTTTTCTATAGAGGTATTGTTTATGAAAAAATAGCAAATGTATTTTGCGAGTAAGATTAGAAAAAAAATTTATTTATTTATTTATTTATTTATTTTTAATAGCCTTTTATTTACAGGATTTATACATGGGTAACTTTACAGCATTAACAATTGCCAAACCTCTTGTTCCAATTTTTCACCTCTTACCCCCCCCACCCCCTCCCCTAGATGGCAGGATGCCCAGTAGATGTTAAATATATTAAAATATAACTTAGATACACAATTAGTATACATGACCAAAACATTATTTTGCTGTACAAAAAGAATCAGACTCGGAATTATTGTACAATTAGCTTGTGAAGGAAATCAAAAATGCATGTGTGCATAAATATAGGGATTGGGAATTTAATGTAATGGTTTTTAGTCATCTCCCAGAGTTATTTTTCTGGGCATAGCTACCTCAGTTCATTACTGCTCCATTAGAAATGATTTGGTTGATCTCGTTGCTGAGGATGGCCTGATCCATCAGAACTGGTCATCATCTAGTATTGTTGTTGAAATATATAATGATCTCCTGGTCCTGCTCATTTCATTCAGCATCAGTTCGTGTAAGTCTCTCCAGGCCTTTCTGAAAGCATGCTGTTGGTCATTTCTTACAGAACAGTAATATTCCATAATTTCTAATACCAATTTATTCAGCCATTCTCCAACTGATGACATCCATTCAGTTTCCAGTTTCTAGCCACTACAAAAAGGGCTGCCACAAACATTCATGCACATACAGGTCCCTTTCCCTTCTTTATAATCTCTTTTGGATACAATCCCAGTAGTAACACTGCTGGATCAAAGGGTATGCACAGTTTGATAACTTTTTGAGCATGTTCCAAACTACTCTCCAAAATGGTTGGACCTGTTCACAACCCACCAACAAAGGCATCAATGTCCCAGTTTTCCGCATCCTCCAACAATCATATTATTTTTCCTGTCATCTTAGCCAATCTGACGGTGTGTAGTGGTATCTTAGAGTTGTCTTAATTTGCATTTCTCTGATTAATAATGACTTTGGAGCATCTTTTTCATATGACTAGAAATAGTTTCAATTTCTTCATCTGAGAATTGTCTTTCATATCCTTTGACCATTTTCAATTGGAAAATGGCTTATTTTTTATAAATTAGAGTTAATTTTATATATTTTGGAAATGAGGCCTTTATCAGAACCTTTGAGTATAAAAATATTTTCCCAGTTTATTGCTTCCCTTCTAATCTTTGTCTGCATTAGTTTTGTTTTACAAAACTTTTCAGTTTGGTATAATCGAAATTTTCTATTTTGTGATCAGTAATGATTCTAGTTCTGCTTTGGTCATAAAGACCTTCCTTTCCACAAGGTCTGAGAGGTAAACATCCTATGTTCCTCCAATTTATTAATAATTTCATTCTTTATGCCTCATCATGAACCCATTTTGACCTTATCTTGGTGTATGGCGTTAAGTATGGATCAATGCCTAGTTTCTGCCATATTAGTTTCCAATTTCCCAGCAATTTTTCAAACAGTAAGTTCTTATCCCAAAAGCTGATCTTTGGGTTTGTAAAGACTAGGTTGCTATATTTGTTGACTGTTTTATCCCTTTGAACTTAACTATTCCATAATCAACTAATCTATTCCTTAGCCAATACCAAATTTTTGGTAACTGCTGTTATAATTAATTTTAGATCTGGGTAAGCTTTAAGCCACCATCATTTGATTTTTTTTCATTAATTCCTTGAAATTTTTGACCTTTTGTTTTCCATATGAACTTTGTTTGTTATTTTTCTAGGTTCATTAAAATAGTTTTTGGGAGTTGATTGTATAGCTAAATAAATAGGTTGTCATCTTTATTATATTTGCTTTGCCCTATCTGGAGATTTAATATTTTTCCAATTGGTTAGACGACTTAATTTGTGTGAAAAGTGGTCTGTACTTTGCTCATAAAGTTTCTGATTTTCCCTTGGGGGATAGGTTCCTAATATTTTATATTATCAGTAGTTACTTTAAATGGAATTTCTTTGTAACTCTGACTGTTGGATTTTGTTAGTGATATATAAGAATGTTGATGACTTATGTGGTTTATTTTAAACCAGCAATTTGCTAAAGTTGTGATTTTCTAACAACTTTTAGCAAATTTGGGGTTCTCTAAGTATACTCATGTCATTTGGCAAAAGTGATAATTTCTTTCCTATTGCCTATTCTTATTCCTTTTCTCTTTTCTAGCTCTTATTGCTAAAGTAGTTTCTAATACAATATTAAATAGTAAGGTGATAGTGGACAATTGTTTCCTCAGATCTTATTGGGAATGGTTGCAGTTTGTTCCATTAATATGATGTTACTGATGGTTTTAAATAGATGCTGTTGGATTATTTTAAGGAAAAAGTCAATTTATTCCTATAATTCAAGTGTTTTTTTACTGTAATGTATGTTCGATTTTATCAAATTTTTTCTCTGCTCTATTGAGATGATTTGGTTTTTGTTAATTTGTATTAACATGGTCAATTTATTGATAGTTTTTCCTAATATTGAACCATGCATTTCTGGTAAAATCCTACTTGATCATAGTGTTTTCTTAGAGATGATTTTCTTAGTCTTTTGCTAATATCTTATTTAGATTTTGCATCAATATTCATTAGGGATGTTGGTCTATAATTTTCTTTCTCTGTTTTCAGCTACTGGTTTAGGTATCAGTACATGTTCATTGTCAAGAAGGATTTGGAGGGACCCTTCATTCCCTATTTTATAATAATTTATATAGCATTGGGTAATTGTTCTTTAAAATGTTTTGTAAAATTCACATGTAAATCCATCTGGTCCTGGTGATTTTTTCTTAGGGAGTTGTTTAATGTCTTTTTTTCTTTTTCTGAATGGGACTATTCAAGCAATTTATTCTCTCTGTTAGTCTGGGAAGTCTATTTTTTGGAGGTGTCATCCATTTCACTTAGGTTATCAAATTTATTGGATGTTGAGCAAATAACCTTATTATTGCTCTAATTTTCCTTTCATTGGTGAAAGTTCCCTTTCATTTTAAGACTACTAATTATTTTTCCTCCCTCCTTTTCTAATCAGATTTACCAAAGGCTTATCTATTTTATTGGCTTTTTTCATAGAACAACTCTTGGTTTTATTAATTAGTTCAATAGTTTTTTTACAATATTTTTAATTTCTCCTTTTTAATTTTAGAATTTCCAATTTAGTTTTGATTGGGTTTTTTTAATTTGTTTTTAGTTTTTTTTAACCCAATTCATTAATCTTTTTTTCTCTTTTTATCTAATAACTCTAAGATTAAAATTCCTCTTTTTCGGTTTCTCCCAATTTTTATGATTCCTTTATTTCTTTACTTGAGAAATTAAATTTGTCTTTAATTTGCTTCCCCCAATATTTTTTAATGTTTTTTTCCTTTACTTTTTCTTTCCCCTTTTTTTAATTATTTTTTTTGATTATGATTGAAAGAATTTTTTTTGCTTTCTTATTTAATTTTTGGTTTTTTATATGTCAATTTTTGAATGGTTCCATGAATTTAGAAGAAAGTATTCCTTCTATTCATTCAATTTTTCCAAAGATCCACTATTATTTTCTAATATTCATTTACTTTTTAATTTCTTTTTTTGTTTGTGGTTTGTTTGTTTTAAAAAGTGAACATTTCAGTTTTTTCTTTTTCTTGCAAGTTTTTTAAGAAGTGCCAACATTCTTATGTTATGATATTGTTTTTTGTTACCCCGGATGAATTTCCTAATTTAATTTCTTTTTTGTCCCTGAAAGCTGACCCCTTTTTTGCTCACTAGATAATTGTTTCCCCTTTTTTACCTTATGATCCCCAAATTTTTTTGAAACTATTTGGGTTCTGCTTTACCGTTTATTCTTCCTCAGTTCCCTTCATTCGGTTGAATATAATCTTTTTCTGATCCTTCCCCAGATTTCTTTCCCTTTCTTCCCTCCCTTTTCTTTTTTTTTCCCTTTTATAGAAAAATCCTTTAAAATTTCCTTCCTTCTTTCCCTCCTCCTTATATTTTTTTCCTTTCCTCTCCCTTTTTAAGGAAGAAGAATTTTCTTAAATAAATGTAATTTTTTCTTTTAGAATTTTAAAAGTTTCATCTCCTTTAAATTCCCTTATATAGTTTCCGGTTTTGTTTGTTTTTTTACCCCCCATTATTTCTATTTTTAATTCTATTCCTTTTTATTTAATTGAAAAAATTTTTATGTTATTTTTTTTTTATCAAAAAAATTAATTTTTGTTATAAATTCATTCTTTAATAACAAATTTTGTTATTTGGTATTTTTCTTAGAAACAATGGTTTTTTTTTTAAAAGCCATCTTTTCCTTAAAAATGTGCATGGTATTTATTTTGGCTGCTAATTTTTTCCTTAATTATATTCCAGGTTTTTCTTTTTTGGGGGTTTTGGGTTCCTTAGTGGCCCTTTTTAAATGGTTTTTTTTCTTTTTAAAATTTTTCCAAATTTTTAAATTTTGAAAATATTCTTTGGGGTTTTTTTTTTTTTTTCAAATTTCGATAATTCTTTCAATCCATTTTCCTTTGTTCTTTAATTCCAGTTTTCTTTGTATTTTTTTTTAAAATATATCTGGCTTTTTTTTCATCATAGTTTTTGGTCAATTCTAATTTTTAATTGTTTTCCAAGCTTTTTTTTCGTAATTTCATTTTTTTAGTTTGATTTTTTGTTTTCGTGATTTTTTCTTCCAATTTTTTAGTTTTTTTTTCAGTTCTAATTTTTAAAGTTTTTTCTTATTACCTTTTACTTTTTCGAATTTTTTTGGTTTTTAATAATTTTTTTCTTTGGAATTTTTTTTTTCCATTTCACAATTTTTTTTTGAATTTTTTTTTCTTTTAAATTATTTTCTTCTGTTTCTTTTTCTTTTTCCAATTCTACCCTTTTTGGATTTTTGTCTTTTAATTAAAACTTTCGTGAATTTTTTTTTTCCTTCAATTGTACTTTCCTGGATTTTATTTTTCCTTTTTCATTTTTTTTTTTTTAAGGCCCCTTTATTTTCTTCTAACCCAGTTTTAATTCTTTCAGAGATTTGGGAAAGCCTATGATTTTTCGTTTGAGGTTCCCTTTCCCGGATGTTTTTCGCATGGCGACTTCCTCTTTTTATTAGTTTTAAAGTTAGGGTGGCCAGGCAAGGGGTTAAGTTCCTCCGAGCAGGGAAAATTTTAAATGGGTTTCAGCCCCGGGGGCCGATGAGATTTCCTTCCCCCAGGGTTTTGGCACCCAGCCCTAAACTTTGGAAGGGAATTTGGGATTGCCCCGGGAGACTGGGGGGCCAAACCCCCGGGGAGCCCTTTGGGGGTTGGGGCGCGAGCCTGGCTGAGACCTTAACTCCCCGTTTCTCCGACAACCCCCTGAAACCTTGGCCCCAACCAACCCCCTTTGGAGATTGGACTCCGGTGGGTTTCCTCCTTTTAATACAATGCCCTAAGGAAACCCTTTGGGGGTTCTGTTTGGGTTGAGAAAACCTTACCGGTTTGGTTCTCTCGCCAATTTTCCTCCGCCCCATTTTTAAAATTTTTTTGAGAGAGTTTTCTTTTTATTGTTCACTTTATTTTAGAATTTAGAGCAAATATTTGGGTGAAATAAAATAAAAATAAAAAGAATTAAAAGGGGGTTGGCTTTATTTGGTCCGCCCCAAAAAAATATAATTTTTTTTATGGGGGTGTATTGCCTTTTTAAATAAAAAAAATTTTAAAGACTTAAAAACCTTATATTAAAAAGTAAAAATGAAACAATTAATATACTTAAGGAGTTTACCACAGGAGGAGATAGCATATATATGTGTATACACACACACACACACACACACACATATGCATTTCTTTTTATGTGTGTGTATTGTATTCATACTTTATATGCAACATATAAAATGTTCACAAGGGAACATTATTTAATGCACAATGCATAATTTTCATTTTATTATGTTAAAAAAGTTTTAGTACAAACAAAATCAATGCAGACAAGATTATAAGGGAAGCAATGAACTGGGGAAAATTTATATCCAAGGCTTCTAATAAAAGCCTCATTTTTAAAATATTCAGAGAATTTACTGAAATTTATAAGACTACAGACCATTCTCCAAATGATAAATGGTCAAAGGATATGAACTGACAATTTTTAGATGAAGAAATTAGAACCATTTCTAGTCACAAGAGAAAAAATGTTCTAAATCACTATAGATCAGGGAAATGTAAATTAAGACAACTCTTAAGTACAACTACATATCTCTCAGATTGGCTAAGATGACAAGAAAGGAAATAATGAATTTTGGAGGGGATGTGGGAAAGCTGGGATGCAAATATATAGTAGTGTTGTGAACTGATCTGACTATACTGGAAATCAATATGGAACAATGCCCAAAGGGCTACCAAACTGTATATACACTTTGATCCAGCAGTGCCTCTACTGAGCCTGTATCTCAAAGATGTTACAAAATGGGTAAAGAACCCACATGTGCCAAAATATTTGTAGAAGCTCATTTTGTATTGGAAAGGTATAATGTTCTTGTTTGGTTTTCTGGAGGTCTTGGAGCAGCCTTCCTTTCAGCAGATTAATCATTATTATAATAGCCAGGTGTTAAAGTCCAAATCCTTTATTATCTCCTTTACAATTTGGTTCCTTGCCTGGGGCCCAGGCCAGCTTTCTGGAGAGCCTTTCAGACCAGCCTTGGTCTCAGTGGGGGAAGGCAGGAAGTGCAGCTATCATGATGCTGTGAGATGAAGTGAATGAATCTGGCTTTGAGTCCAAGGGCTTGTGCTTCAGCCTCCACCCCAAAAGCGGATGATGGAATCAATCTGTCTCTCAGTCCCTGCTGGCTGTTATATATTCTATCATAATTACATCATCATAGGTGTGAATCTTGTAGAACTATATTAAATACTAAGTAAATGTACTGAGTTAGAGAACTATTAATCACCATGCTAAACTAAATAACCATTGTCTTATTAATTTTACTTAACACCATGTAAGAATCCTTGTTTAAAGTACAAGAGTTCTCTCTCCCATAAAGAGGAGACAGATAGCAGACTGGATCGAAAGTCAGAACCCTACAATATGTTGTTTACAAGAAACACATTTAAAGCAGGGAGATACATACAGAGTAAAGGTAAAAGACTGGAGCAAAATCTTTTATGCGTCAGGTGAAGTCAAAAAAGCAGGAGTAGCCATCCTTATCTCAGATCAAGCAAAAGCAAAAATTGATCTAATTAAAAGAGGTAAGGAAGGAAACTACATCTTGCTAAAGGATAGCATAGACAACGAAGCAATATCAATACTAAACATATATGCCCCAAGTGGTATGGCACCCAACTTCCTAAAGGAGAAGTTAAGAGAGTTGCAAGAAGAAATAGAAAACAAAACTGTAATAGTGGGAGATCTCAACCTTGCACTCTCAGAAGTAGACAAATCAAACCACAAAACAATTAAGAAATAAATTAAAGAGGTAAATAGAATATTAGAAAAATTACGTATGTTAGATCTTTGGAGAAAATTGAATGGAGACAGAAAGGAATATATTTTCTTCTCAGCAGTTCATGGAACTTATTCAAAAATTGACCCTATAATAGGACATAAAGACCTCAAAATTAAATGCAAGAAGGCAGAAATAGTAAATGCTTTCTTTTCAGATCATGATGCAATAAAAAATACATTCAACAAAAAGTTAGGGGTAAATAGACCAAAAAGTAATTGGAAACTAAACAATGTCATCTTAAAGAATGATTGGGTGAAACAACAAATTATAGACACAATTAATAATTTCACTCAAGATAATGGCAATGATGAGACGTCATACCAAAATTTGTGGGATACAGCCAAAGTGGTAATAAGAGGAAATTTCATATCCTTAGAGGCTTACTTGAATAAAACAGAGAAAGAAAAGATTAATGAATTGGGCTTGCAACTAAAAAAACTAAAAAAAGACCAAATTAAAAACCCCCAATCAAATACTAAATTGGAAATTCTAAAATTAAAAAGAGAAATTAAAAATATTGAAAGTAAAAAAACTATTGAACTAATTAATAAAACTAAGAGTTGGTTCTATGAAAAAGCCAATAAAATAGATAAGCCTTTGGTAAATATGATTAGAAAAAGGAGGGAGGAAAATGAAATTAGTAGTCTTAAAAATGAAAAGGGAGAACTTTCCACCAATGAAGAGGAAATTAGAGAAATAATAAGGAGTTATTTTGCCCAACTTTATGCCAATAAATTTGATAACCTAAGTGAAATGGATGAATAGCTCCAAAAATATAGACTTCCCAGACTAACAGAGGAGGAAGTAAATTGCTTGAATAGTCCCATTTCAGAAAAAGAAATAGAATAAGCTCTTAATCAACTCCCTAAAAAAAAATCCCCAGGACCAGATGGATTTACATGTGAATCTTGTACCAAACATTTAAAGAACAATTGGCCCCAATGCTATATAAATTACTTGATCAAATATGGCATGATGGAGCCCTACCAAGTTCCTTTTATGACACAGACATGGTACTGATACCTAAACCAGGTAGGTTGAAAACAGAGAAAGAAAATGATAGATCAATCTCCCTAATGAATATTGATGCTAAAATCTTAAATAAGATATTAGCAAAAAGACTACAGAAAATCATCCCCAGGATAATACACTATGATCAAGTAGGATTTATAGCAGGAATGCAGGGCTGGTTCAACATTAGGAAAACTATCAATATAATTGGCCATATTAATAATCAAATTGACAAAAATCATATGATCATCTCAATAGATGCAGAAAAAGCATTTGACAAAATCCAACATCCATCCTATTAAAAACACTTGAGAGTATAGGAATAAATGGACTTTTCCTTAAAATAATCAGCAGCATCTATTTAAAACCATTAGTAAGCATCATATATAATGGGGACAAACTGCAACCATTCCCAATAAGATCTGGAGTAAAACAAGGTTGCCCACTATCACCATTACTATTTAATATTTTATTAGAAATGCTAGCTTTGGCAATAAGAGCTGAGAAAAAGATTAAAGGAATAAGAATAGGCAATGAGGAAACAAATTATCATTCTGCTGATGATATGATGGTATACTTAGAGAATCCTAGAGATTCAACTAAAAAGTTATTAGAAATAATCCACAACTTTAGCAAAGTTGCTGGTTATAAAATAAAGCCACATAAGTCATCAGCATTCTTATATATCACTAACAAAATCCAATAGTCATAGTTGCAAAGAGAAATTCCATTTAAAGTAACTACTGATAGTATAAAATATTTAGGAATCTATCTGCCAAGGGAAAATCAGAAACTTTATGAGCAAAATTACAAACCATTTTCACACAAATTAAGTCTGATCTAACCAATTGGAAAAATACTAAATGCTCTTGGATAGGGCGAGCAAATATAATAAAGATGACAATACTACCTAAACTAATCTATTTGTTTAGCACTATACCAATCAGACTCCCAAAAAACTATTTTAATGACCTAGAAAAAATAACAAGAAAATTCATATGGAAAAACAAATGGTCAAGAATTTCAAGGGAATTAATGAAAAAAAAATCAAATGAAGATGGCTTAGCTGTACCAGATATAAAATTATATTATTGAGCAGCAGTTACCAAAACCATTTGGTATTGGCTAAGGAATAGATTAGTTGATCAGTGGAATAGGTTAGGTTCAAGGGACAAAACACTCAACAACTATAGCAACCTAGTGTTTGATAAACCCAAAGACCGCAGCTTTTGGGATAAGAACTTACTGTTTGACAAAAATTGCTGGGAAAATTGGAAACTAATATGGCAGAAACTAAGCATTGATCCACTCTTAACACCATACACCAAGATAAGGTCAAAATGGATTCATGACCTAGGCATAAAAATGAAATAATTAATACATTAAAGGAACACAGGATAGTTTACCCCTCAAACCTGTGGAAGAGGAAGAAATTTATGACCAAAGAATAACTGATCACAAAATAGAAAATTTCTTCTATACCAAACTGAAAAATTTTTGTACAAATAAAACTAATGAAGACAAGATTAGAAGAGAAGCAATAAACTCGGAAAATATTTTTACAGTCAAAGGTTCTGATAAAGGCCTCATTTCCAAAATATATAGAGAATTGACTCTAATTTATAAAAAATCAATCCATTCTCCAATTGATAAATGGTCAAAGGATATGAACAGACGATTCTCAGATGAAGAAATTGAAACTATTTCTAGCCATATGAAAAGATGCTCCAAATCATTATTAATCAGAGAAATGCAAATTAAAACAACTCTGAGATACCACTACATACTGTCAGACTGGCTAGAATGATAGGAAAAGATAATGCAGAATGTTGGAGGGGATGTGGGAAAACATGGACACTAATACATTGTTGGTGGAATTGTGAATACATCCAACCATTCTGGAGAGCAATTTGGAACTATGCTCAAAAAATTATCAAACTGTGCATACCCTTTGATCCAACAGTGTTACTACTGGGCTCATATCCCAAAGAGATTATAAAGAAGAGAAAGCGACCTGTATGTGCACGAATGTTTGTGGCAACCCTCTTTGTAGTGGCTAGAAACTGGGAACTGAGTGGATGCCCATCAGTTGAAGAATGGCTGAATAAATTGTGGTATATGAATATTATGGAATATTATTGTTATGTAAGAAATGACCAACAGGATGATTTCAGAAAGGTCTGGAGAGACTTACAGGAACTGGTCCTGAGTGAAACAATCAGGGCCAAGAGATCATTATATACTTCAATAAAAATACTATACTACATGATGACCAATTCTGATGGACTTGGCCATCTTCAGCAATGAGATCTACCAAATCTTTTCCAGTGGAGCAGTAATGAATGGAACCTGCTTTGCCCAGCGAAAGAACTCTGAGAGATGACTAAAAACTATTACATTGAATTCCCAATCCCTATATTTTTGCCACCTGCATTTTTTATTTCCATCACAGGCTAATTGTACTATATTTCAGAGTCTGATTCTTTTTGTACAGCAAAATAACAGTTTGGTCATGTATACTTATTGTGTATCTAATTTATATTTTAATGTATTTTTTAAAAAATAAAGTACAAGAGTTCTGACCCATAACAGAAAGGAACTGGAAACTTAGTGTATGCTCATCAGAGAATAGCTGATTAAGTTATGTATAATAATGTTAAAGAATATTATTTTTCTCTAAAAATTGGTCAGGAGAATGATTTCATAGAGGCCTGGAGAAACTTATAATAACTAATGCTAAGTGTTGTGGGTAGAATCAGGAGAACACTGAACATAGCAACAGCAAGATTATATGGTCATCAATTCTGATGGATGTGGCTCTTTTCAATAATGAAATGATTTAGGTCAGTACCAATGGTTTTGTGATGAAGAAAGTCATTCGCACCCGGGAGAGTGGGGACTGAGTATGGATCACAGCATAGTATTTTCAGTTTTTGTTGTTTGCTTAGATTTTGTTTTCTTTCTCATTTTTTTCTCTTTGATCTGATTTTTCTTGTTCAGCATGATATTTTTGGAAATATGTAGAAAAGAATTGGACATGTTTAACATGTATTGGATTGCTTGTTGTCTGGGGAAAGAGAGGGGAAAAGATTTGGAATGCAGGGTGTTGCTGGGCTGAATGTTGAAAATTTTCTCTGTATGTGTTTTGAAAATACAAAGGTTTAATTGAAAAAAAGTTCACAAAGGAATGGTTAATTAGTGTGGCATCTGATATGGCTTGTGCTGGTCCATTCCATTTCCTCTTACTCTCTTCATCACACTCTACAATATGGATTCCTTTCTCATCATTCAACTAAAATTTCTCTCTTCAAAGTCTCCAATGATCTCCTAATTGCCAAATCTAGTGGTCACTTATAAATCATTATTCTTGACCTTTCCACAGACTGATTCTTTCCATCACACCTCTTTTCCTTCATAGTTTCTTCTCTCTGGATTTTCATGACATTGTTTTCCTTTTCTGTATGAGTGCTCTTTGTTATTCTCCTTTGTTAGATCTTCATCATATTATTACCATTAACTATCAGTGTCCCCTAAGGTTCTGCCCCAGGCTCTCCTTTTCTTGCTTTCTTTTACTTGTCCACCTCAACTATCAACAATTCAACTACTATATATGCATATGATTGTCATAGATCTTTATCTACCCTAACTTCTTTCTTCAACTCCAGTAAGCTGGTGTACTGATCTCCTCAAAGCACAAGTTTGATCATGTTACTCCACTATTCAGTTATCTCGAGGGAGTTCTTATTTTGTCCAAGATAAAATATATAACCCTCTGTTGGACTTAAAATTCTCCATAACTTTGTCCCTTCCTACCATTCCAGTATTTTTACACTTTCTATATGCTCCTTGACTATGACACAGATATAGATATCACAATGAATAAAATGCTGGGACTGGGATTACACAGGGAACATGTGAAATAACCAGTAGTAGTTGTGGCTTCAAGGTATAAGTCTTTTGGAGTCTTTTTCTTGATTCTTTTACCTTCTTCAGATTGACCAAGAGAGAATTAACCTCTTTTATGCTTCTATCTTGCTCTTGTTCTTGGTTTATTTCCACCTTTAAATAAATACTTAAGTATATGGATTTAACTCTTATAGTTTTATGTATAATGGCAGATAGATTATTTTTCTGTTAGGAAAAGAAGGAACCATTTTCTTTTCTTTTCTTTTCTTTTATGTCTCACAATTAGGATTAGGGAAATCAACATAGTTTTTTTGTTTGTTTGTTTTTTGTTTTTTTGAGGAGTTCAGCTTTCAGGTATTCTAATGTTCAATTAGTCAATACCTGACAGATCTGAGAATGCTAGTCCTTAACAATTTTAGCTGAAATTGCCTAAAATAAGAATTATAGCACTGGGTGATAGATCTATTTCCTTCCAAACTTTCCAACAGCCTCAGTGATATTAAGTGGCTAACACTGATGAACAGACTTTGAATGCCATTCCCCTAAGTAGCAAAATTCCTTTTTTTTTCCACATTCTGGATAGAAAATAGAAAAAGACATGAGCAAGAAGAGTCAGACTGGGATGAATTGTAATGATATTCCCATGAACCTTGATTATTCAGTGGTCAAGATTTTTAAAATCTGTCTATAGACACATCATCACAACTTATTTATAATGTCATGCTAGAATTATTATTGAATTTTTTTCTGACTTTAATATTAGAAAATATTATATTGTTCTACTATACATATATTTTACTTTTCCTTTATAACTCCTTTTTATTTACTATTTGAAGATTTTTTGTTTCTTGTTTTTACAAATTTTCATTTATGAAAAAAATATTTTATGCCCTCTGTATTAACATATATATCCAAAATTTCTAATTGACATTTAAACATCTACCAGAAGTTTAAATCTTTATAATAATCTCCACAGGACATCAAGTCCCTGTAAAATTCCCAATAGGAGATTCAAATCTCTACAGGAACTTTTGGTAATTTCCAAGCAATAACTAAAAGTTTCTAATAAAACCCCTGTGAAGTAAGTATAATTATCTCTGTTTTATGAATTGGGCTGCTGAGGTCACAAAAAGCCAGCAGGAGCAGCGGTGTTAGAACTTAAAGACTCTACATAAAAAGCCCTTGTTCAGATTGTTAGGCCTGTAAGCAGAAATTCTGTTCAAGCACCCTGTGGCTTTGCCTGACTGCAGGGCATGGCTCTAGAAGTTGGAAGTTGGAGGTTTCATACAGTAGTGAACCTTTTTATATGCCAGAGAACTACTGATTTTCTAAGTAACACAGCTTGGAGATTGCAGGATTTAAACATTCACTGTTAGTTATTATACAATGCTTTGTAAAAGAGATGCTTCTTTTGAACCCTGATGGATTTAAATGCCTATAAAGGGCATTAATTAATTGATTAATTTTGATCATTCCCCCTTTTCCCTATTTACTTTAAGCATTGGTCTTATTTTTATTTTTATTTTTATTTTTATTTTTATTGGTCTTATTTGTATTTAATTCACTTGCATGTTTTTGGTTAAATGAGAAATAATAGTAAATGTGTGCCACAACATTTGTTGTGTGCTACTCTTCTCTCTGGTTTCGAGTATTGCTAGCAACATCTGTCAATGCATTTAATTGTTATTTTAATTTTAAATTTTTGAACATATAATGCTGAATATTAGAATAGTATTATATTTTATGCAATATTTTCAGCTTGGCTGTCTATATTTTTTCTAATGGAACAATTATGAACAATTTAGGAGAAAAAAGCAAAACTCTGCTTCTATTTGTTACTGGTCTTATTTAATCAAATCATTTATGAGTTGTCCTATGGTTGAAAATCTATCACTTAGGGACAGGAGAAAAGAACTCTGTTTAACCTTGCTCCAAAATCTCTAGGGCTGAAAATTACTTTAGCAAAGTATTTTTTTTTTCTTTTGTGGAACTATCACTGTTCCATCTTCACATATCACATCAGAAATGTTAGTGATCTTTAGAAACTCTTGCAAGTGTTTTATTAGCTGAATGGGAAGACACCATCAGAAAGTAGCAATCCTAAAGCAAAAATTCAGAACCTGCTACAGAAGGTTTGATATATGACAACTTTTCTTTATTTTCTTAAGCTTCCCTCTCATTTTATGGATCCTTTATTTCAGATTTAAATTCTTGAATAATACAAGGAATATTGGTCTTTTTAAAATCTTGTTAAATTCAATTCTAATATCTTTAGTCAAAGTAATTGAGAATAAAAAAGAAAATATAAAAAACAAAAAAAATAAGCTTATGCTACAAGTAAAACAACAATTTAAAAAAGATTATTTCTTTCTAAATATATGAGATCTAGAAAACCAAATTGTCATCATTAATGCCACAAACACTCGTGCACATACAGGTCTCTTTCCCTCCTTTAGTATCTCTTTGGGATATAAGCCCAGTAGTAACACTCCTAGATCAAAGGGTATGCACAGTTTGATAACTTTTTGAGCATAGTTCCAAACTACTCTCCAGAATGGTTGGATTCGTTCACAACTCCACCAACAATGCATCAATGTCCCAGTTTTCCCGCATCCCCTCCAACAATCATCATTATTTTTTCCTGTCATCTTAGCCAATCTGACAGGTGTGTAGTGGTATCTTAGAGTTGTCTTAATTTGCATTTCTCTGATTAATAATGACTTGGAGCATCTTTTCATATGACTAGAAATAGTTTCAATTTCTTCATCTGAGAATTGTCTGTTCATATCCTTTGACCATTTTTCAATTGGAGAATGGCTTGATTTTTTATAAATTAGAGTTAATTCTCTATATATTTTGGAAATGAGGCCTTTATCAGAACCTTTGACTGTAAAAATATTTTCCCAGTTTATTGCTTCCCTTCTAATCTTGTCTGTATTAGTTTTGTTTGTACAAAAACTTTTCAGTTTGGTATAATTGAAATTTTCTATTTTGTGATCAGTAATGATCTCTAGTTCTTCTTTGGTCATAAAGTTATGGCCAACCTCCTTGAAAAATACTTTGTTTTTTGTTTTTTTTTTACTTTTAGTGCTTAACACAGTGCCTGCTACATAGCAGGTAATTAATGTTTTTGGACTGGTTTATGATTTCTTTCACTCTTCTTATAGAGTCAATGTGTCTATAGGACATATATACTACTTAATCAACCTTGAAGTTAATTCAGTTGACTGGGAGGCTTTGTCTCTATTTCTTCAAATCCATAAACTTAAATACAATCTTCAGTGTAAGGTTTTTGTTGCTTCTTTACTTTTTATTTATGTCTAGTAATTTGATGTCTTATTTGTATTTAATTCACTTGCATGTTTTTGGTTAAATGAGAAATAATAGTAAATGTGTGCCACAACATTTGTTGTGTGCTACTCTTCTCTCTGGTTTCGAGTATTGCTAGCAACATCTGTCAATGCATTTAATTGTTATTTTAATTTTAAATTTTTGAACATATAATGCTGAATATTAGAATAGTATTATATTTTATGCAATATTTTCAGCTTGGCTGTCTATATTTTCCTCATTAATGAGTTTGGAAGGATATCTCTTCTACTTAAATATTTTGTAGATTTGTAACAAATTTTTCATAGTGGACTTTTTAAAACTCTACTATCTTGAGAGTAATTAGTATTGAGTATTGAAATCCATTACAATTTCAAATGAATGATGCTGTTACTTCTAAATTGTTCAGTTTTATACCACTAAGCATTAAAGCTTTTGTGCCATTGATTTGTTAGCCTCAATTTGTACTGTTCTTTTCTATTATTGGAAAATGTTCTGGAACTGATTGGCTTAGGTTTGGTATCATAATAGAACTTCTGTCTGGAAATGAATCCTTTGGTTTAATGATTATGATCCTACATCTTCAGGATTTTTACTCATTTTCTCTTATGTTAGGTACTTATGCTTCTTTGATAAGATACACCCACAACAATAAATAAATGCCAGTGATAAGTGAGAAAAATTGGGCCTAGTAGGCAAATATTCTTTGTTGGACTTTTGTCTTTACTCTAGACACAGATTCCTGGGAAAAAAAATTTAGGAGTTTTGTTGTGGTGAAAGACAATATCAAATTGCTTCCATCAACAGCTTATTGGCCCTCTAAATTGCAAAGTAATTTGGTCTTTTCCAGACTATTTTTATTGGAACTTCATAATATTGTTAAACAGATTCTGTTATTAATAGATATCCTTTGTTATCTTTTGTTCATTTTTACCTCAGGAATTGCAATGTATAAATACTTTTGAATAAATTGTTTTTTATCCATGAAATAATGTGAGTTTAGAGTGCAATTCATGTATCATTCCACCCACCCTCCCCCATAACTATAAACAAATATTGGAAAGAAATAATATTCATTCAATATTTTTACATAAACCATCTGCAAACATCATAAAACTGTTTAGACTGTTATTGTTGGTTATTTCAATGGCTCTGACTCAGTTTCAAACTCACTGTTTTTTCATATGCACACAATAAATGCAATGTAATAATTTACTGTGAT
The DNA here is from genome assembly GCF_902635505.1 of Sarcophilus harrisii. Lineage (NCBI taxonomy): Eukaryota > Metazoa > Chordata > Mammalia > Dasyuromorphia > Dasyuridae > Sarcophilus > Sarcophilus harrisii. Next base: position 425,948,204 of record NC_045426.1, read on the forward strand.
AATAAAATACTTGATAAACACAGAAGAAATTATTGTCTATTAAAAAAAAAAACAACTTTACAAAAATATAATTGTAAGAACAATTGATGTTAAATGTAATATTTTCCAGGAAGACAATTGACCTCATCATGGGCCTCTCATCTCTCATAAATGAAACTAAATATTACATCTAATAGAATATGGAATCAAGAAAATATCTTATTAATCATTTGATCTAATTAAGCATTTCCTTAAGCAATATGTATCTAATAAACTACTATTTCATTTCATTTCATTTTTCTCCAATGATTTCAAAATATGATCTGGACTTCTTAATTGTAAAGTTCTTTACTTATACCAAGGAAATGTAAAGATGAATATCTACAAGCTTGAATATGGGGGTCACTTTAAACTAATGAATAAAGACTCCACCTATAAATACTGTGATTAAAAACTTATTTGTTTAGCATAAAGTTACTAAAGAGAAGTTTATTACTGTGTATGCCAAGAGACTTATTGTAATCCTGCAATTGAAACTCAAAGGAAAGAGTGTGTTGAAAATAATGTAGACACAATTTCAATTTTATTGTATAGTAGTATAATTATATATTGGGATTAACAGTATTGGAAATTGTTCTAACTAAAAGCAATACAATGTTTAAAAAAGTCAATGTCTATTATCCTAAAATATCTATATAAAAAAGACTGATATTGCTTCCATAAAGAAGAGGGAGATAATTGATAAATGTTCTCAGTACATAATATAAAGGTTAAAAATCTACAAAATTTCTTCTAGAACAAGCAGACACCACTTTTTTGAGCCAAGTCTATTGTGAGACTAGTTTTGTTTAATGTAACTAAAATTTGATTCCAGGTGGAACTTATGGAATGGATCTATGAGAAGAATTTTAAAACCTTTGCATTAGTGATAATCACATAAACTCAGCCAATAATATTTCATCATAGAAGTGTTGAACAAATGTATAAGCCATGCAAGTTAGTTTTAAAAAATGAAATTATTTATGATGATATTTTAGGATCAGAATATGTCAACCATAAATTAAGGAACATCCTTAAAGACCTTGGACTTGTTGATCAATGATTATTCAAAGAAATCATAGAATCTGCAATATCCCACTATAAGTTTCAAAAACTGAGTCCCTACTGAACACCTAAAAATCACAATAAAACTCAAGAATTATATGTTAGAAACTCATTATTTTTAGTAAAATTATAGACAACAAGTTTCCATACTGGAAATAAAGGCACTAGACTATTCTTGAGAATTTAAAAAATAAAACTTTATTGAAACTAAATAATTTCCATAGACAAAAATCTTTCATTTAACCATTTAGATATAACATTGATACACAAATATTTAATAACAATATTTAAAATAAATATCATTATGCTAAATACCCATGATCTTCAAACAACATGAAATAACAAAAAAAGTTTTCAAATTAAAGACATATACAATGAAACCAAATCTTTGGGGGAATTGGATAAGACGAAAATTATCACAATCGTCATACCTGTTATTGGAATAATTGTAGAATTTTATTCAATGGACTGATACAAAAATTCTTTATTCAATTACAAAAAATGAAAATATTAAGAATAAAGCAATAGTAGTAGTAGTAGAGGAATTATCACAAGGCAATTTCTATTAATCTTGTAAAATATGAGAATTCAAATGTTGCTATTGCTTCTGCTTTTGCTGCTGCTGCTACTACTGTTACTATAAGTAATTGTATTAAAATAGTAATGATGGTTGTGATAGGAATAATAGATGATATTAATACAGCAAGTTATGATTTGCAAAGTCAATAGTAAAAAAATGCATGCCTATTATAAATCACATACTCTGTCAATTGCTTTATATATGGTAAACCACATCCCTGAATGTATGTGAGATTGAGAGATAGTGGTTATAGTTGCATTTGTTTTTTTAATGAGAATGTATCCTTGAATATCTAAGCATTTGTTTCAGTTGAAATGATCAAAGATAATAATTTTAGAGGAGCAAATAGATAAATTCCAGTAAACATCTTTTAATCATTATGCTTTCCGAAAATATAATATTTGAAATATTAAATTTCTCATACTTGTAACCAAATTTTCTTCCTCCCACTTTTTTACTGCTGAGGGAAAACACTATTTAGTCACTCATTTTCTATCATATTTATTACTAATGCTTCTATAACTCTGTGATTCAGATGTGCTCTCTATGATAGGAACAATTGGTCAGAATTATTATGCACAGAATATCTCTCTACAATCATTTGGAAGTACTGAGCTGTAAAAGTATAATTCAGTTCTCTTCTAGGTAACCTGTCTTCACAGGCCTGATTCATTAAAGGGCAAAAACGGTTTCTGGCTTCTTAGGATAGCTCTCATCTGCAGCAGTTATCATTACAACAAAGTCTGAAGACCAAAGTTCATGTGATTGTTTGAAATCACTTGAGATTTCCTTGAGTGGTTCCCCAAGGAGACAGTAAAAATTGCCAAAATACCAGCATTCTGAACTGACCCATGAATTAGCCCAAGAGAATACCTACAAAAAAAAAATGAGAGAAAGCTGAGAAATTGGAGCTTCCAGGTTAGCTTAAAAGCTTTTTGTGAATGACAGATTTAGGGCACTTCCAATTTTCAGATCTTCAGGAAATTCTACTATGTTCTCAAAAGTTGCTATTATACTAGGTATTCTGTGACAACAAAGCTACTGCAATAATTTTTACCTTGATTACAGTGGAAACTCTATGCAATGGAAATATAAATGATAACACTGAGATTCTACTGAGTTTTGTAATGAACATTTTCAATTAACTCAAAAATATGATGTAGATTACATCATATTACCAGCATCAGTTTTAATTCCTAAAACAGTTTTAAAAGTATATATAGATAAATGTGTTGTATGTACGTATAGCACACATCACACATCATTCTTCTAAGCACTGAAAGATATTGTGAAGAAATTATAATTTAATTGGAAAGAAGTGACATGGATAATACAAAATAGTATATGAGAATATGAGAAAATACAACAAGATACCTTATTGATGAAAACTGAAGGGATTATTTTATCCAGTCTCTTCATTTTATAGATGAACCAAATATGTATTTAGAGCAGATAGGTAACTTTTTCAAAATCACATTGTCAGTAGTGGTCAGTCAAGTAATTGCACAAGGCAAAATATTTATTAAGTGACTAATATGTGATAGATGCTTGGAATAAAAATGGAAAACATGAAGGAACCATTGCCTCCACCCCTGCCAAGCAACTAACATAACATTCTATCACTGAAGTCAAAGTGTGATATATATATATATATATATATATATATATATATATATATATATCACACTTTGACTTCAGTTATATATCACACTTTGACTTCAGTGTATGCACTGAGGAATTAGGGTTAAGTGACTTGTCCAGGGTCACACAGCTAGGAAGTATTAAGTGTCTGAGATCAGATTTGAACTCAGGTCCTCCTGACTTCAGGGCTGGTGCTCTATCCACTGTGCCACCTAGCTGCCCCTGCATACAAATATAAATACAATTATTACAAAATGAACTTAAGGTATTTTGGTTGGGACATTAATAACTGAGGAAGTGGAGTAGGGATGGGGAGACCAGAAAAGAATGGAGCTTAGTACTTTGGTTTCTTGGTTTCTAGTTCAATGGTTTTTCTATTGTATTAAAAGATAGGAAATGACTCAACATGCACCATGGAAAGATGTTAGATTTGGGGGACAGGAAAAATATTTTTCAATTTTAATTTTTACTCTGTAAGCTGAATAGATTGACAAGTAATTAACCACTATGATACTCAATTTGCTCATCTTTTAAAAAAAAATTACAGCTTTTTATTTACAAGATATATGCATGAATAATTTTTCAGCATTGACCCTTGCAAAACCTTCTGTTTCAACTTTTCCTCTCCTTCCCCCACCCCTTCCCCTAGATGGCAAGTAGACCAATACATGTTAAATATGTTAAAGTATATATTAAACACAACATAACACACACACACACACACACACACACACACATATCCATACAGTTATTTTGCTGCACAAGAAAATGTCCACAGCAGAAATACAGTTCTCAAGAGTTCTTTTTGTCTTTTTATGCTTCACTTGAGTTCTATATTTGGAGGTAGAACTTTTTGTTTAGCTCTGTTTTTTTTTATTAGGAATAAATGGAATTTACCTTTTTCATTGAATGTCCATCTTCTTCCCTGGAAGAAAATGCTCAGCTTAGCTGGGTAGTTTATTCTTGGATGCATTGCAAATTCTTTCGCCTTTTAGAATATCAGATTCTAGGCCCTTTGATCCTTTAATGTGGAATCTGCTAGATCATGAGTGATCCTTATTGTGGCTCCTTGGTATTTGAATTATGTTATTCTGGTTGCTTGTAATATTTTTTCCTTAGTCTGATAGTTCTGAAATTTAGCCATAATATTCCTTGGAGTTTTTATTTTGGGGTCTCTTTCAGAAGGTGTTTGATGAATTCTTTCAATGCCTATTTTACCTTATGATTCTATTACATCTGGACAAATCTCTTTGAAGATGTTCTAAAAAATATTGTCTAGGCTCTTTTTTCATCATAGTTTTCAGGGAGTCCAATAATCCTTAGATTGTCTTGTTGGAGTCCTAACAAAGTGTTAACTCATGAGCGTTGATAGAGACAATAATTACCTAATTTAGTGTGGTTCAGTATGATTGATCTGATCTTATGAGGAGATATTATGGGCCAGAACTTGAAACAAGGTACTAAGTGGAACTGATAGAAACAATTCTTGTGTCCACACCTTTAGAGAGCACATATAAGCAAGAAGCTCCCCCGGCCAAAGGGCACTTTGGGACAGACACAGAGCATTCTGGGAGATTGAGAGCCAAAAGCCTTCTCTTGGAGGCAAGACAGATTCATTCCAACTTTCACCTTGGTGCTGGCTGGAGACATTTGGAAGAAGAGAAATCAGAGTTGAGCTAGAGGCAAAAGACTAGCAACGAGAGCTCTTGGAATCAAGGAAAGCTGAGGCCTCTAAGAAAACTAACCAGGCCCCAGGAAGAAGATTCAGAAACCGGAGATAATAAAGGATTTGAACTTTTAACACCTGGCTGTATTTGGAGTGATTATTACTTTTAACTGAAACTAAAGCTGCCTCCAGAAAATGTCCTCAAGAAAGCTGCTCCCAGAGAGAACTGTTATATTTTAAAGAAGAAAACACCACATTGTCTCTCCTAGATTTTTTTTCCAGATGTGTTGTTTTTCCAAGTAGATTTTTAACATTTTTCATTTTTTTCATTTTTTTTAGTTTTGCTTAACTGATTAATGAGTTATTTTCTTCATTCACTTTTTTTTACTTCTTTTTGTATATATCCAATTGATTTTAAAAAGGAATTGTTTTGCTCTATGCAATTTTTTTTCCATTTCACTAATTTTTTTAATGAATTATTTTATTTTCCCAATTCACTAATCCTACTTTCCTGGGAATTTTGTTTCCCTGGGAGTTCTTTACCTTTTCCAAATAACATTTCAGGAAGTTGTTTTCTTTTTCCCCTTTATGAGATCTTTCTTTTAATGAGTTATATGACTTTTTCATATTCTTTTGCAGAGCTTCTCTTTCCCCATTTTTCTCCTAGCTCTCTTTTAAGATCTTTTATAATTTTTTGTAAGAGAGTCTTGTGTGATGGGGACAAGGTTATATCCCCCTTTGGGGGTTTTTCTGGAGACTTTCTGGTGTTAGTCTCCCCAGGGTTGGATATCTGCTCTTCTTTGTGTATAGAAAATATCTATAGTTATAGCTTGCTTTTCTTTTTTACTCATTTTTCCTTGGTGTCTGCCTTCAGAGCAAGGAGGTTTCCAGCTTTCTCTATAGAACAGGGACAGATGGACAGTAGTTGTCCTGCCAATGGGCTTCAAAGAGCAGCTGAGAGGCAGAAGTGCCACTGCCCTGGGAAGAGCCCCACTGTAGAAGTGTGACTTCCCTGGGAAGAGCCTGGCACTGGGGAATGCAGCTGTGCAGCTTCACTGTGGTCATGCTGAGTTGCTGCTGGTGCTGGGTGGGTGTGGCCTGTTCATGTGAAACTCTGGCATTTTGGGGTACTCTCTACCATTGGCATTTGTGTAACTTCCCTGCTGATCTACTGCTTTGCAACCAAAGCAGAGCAGTCAACCTGTGGTAGAGTGCTCCCTGCAATTTCTCCAGCATAGAGATCACACCCCACCCCTGGTCCACTCAGTGTGCGCTAGCGTCTGTGTTCTGCCTAACTGCCTGTGCTGGCCTCCTCCCACCTGGTCAGATTTTGGAGTGACAGAACCCATAAATATTTGGAGTGTAACAAATTTCTTCAGAAGATACCTTATAATAACTTCAAAAAAGGTCTGCCTTAATTAGGAAGAAGAAGGCAGAATATGTCAACCATAAATTAAGGAACATCCTTAAAAACCTTGGACTTGTTGATCAATGATTATTCAAAGAAATCATAGAATCTGCAATATCCCACTATAAGTTTCAAAAACTGAGTCCCTGCTGAACACCTAAAAATCACAATAAAACTCAAGAATTATATGTTAGAAATATAATTTATCATTTCCAGTCCTTCTCAGCCTTTAAATACCTTGGTGTGATTATATCATTACAACACACTATGTATGTGTGAATTAGAGAACCATTATATCATTATGCTATGTACTATGCATACTTAGTATATGTATACTAAAGAACCATCATCTCATCAATTGTACTGAGTTAACACCTTGTTGTAAGTATTCTTGTTTCAAGTATACTTCTCCAGAATTCCAGCCCTCTACATCTCTCGCTTTCCTTTGTTTTAGAACACAGGTGGCCATACCCTCCCTGACTCCTCAGAGAGGTGAAAATACCAATAAAGGGGGTGATCACACCCTCCCTTGCTTCTCAGGAAAGTGAGAACACCAAATCAGATATTGCAAGCAGGTTTCATTTGGACTTAAGGGTCTTACATGAAAAAGGTATACATAAATTCCTCAACATGGGAGGTATTACCCAAGCACATAATAATATAACACAGGCTAGTAGTGATGTAATAAACAACATGAATCAACATAGTGATATAACAAACAATATGAATATACATGTCCATAAGTCCTAGAAGGAGTGTATATAAATAACAATCACACATACAATTCCTTCAGCAGCCAAGAGATAGTCTAAAACCAATGTATTGTCCATTACTTCATGTGTCAAGGAATCCAATGATTCCTGCAGATTTTAAAGTGTTACCATGTCTCAGGCAATCCGATAAGCAGTCTCATCAACAAATTTTGATGTTCATGAGTCAATTGCCATAACTGTCATGCTTTTTCAATGATGGGCATAGTCAACATCTCCATCTTCCAGATTTCTTTTGTACAACAAATACTAGGAAAGTCCAAGGACTTAGAGAAATTTTTAAGTGTGCCTGGTCAAGTTGCTTCGGTACTATATCTAATAAGGCCTGAATTCTTTGACTTTGCAAGGGTCACTGTTCCACCCACATTGGTGTATCAGTTTCCCCTTGAATGGGAACAGATGAGAGTGCAGGCAGGCCATCAAAAACAGCCCTACCTAAAAAGTGAAAGTACTGTTGTAAGATGTCTTTTCCCTATAGATTGTTGGGGGGGGGGGTTTCAGCTACAAAAAGGAATAAAACCTTCTGTTTCACCTTCAAATATCTATCTCAAAGGGGTAGCACTAGCTTCAGCTGCTATTGATCCTCCTATGCCAGACATATAGCTTTCTACCTTAATCTTTGGCCAATGACTGGGCCAATTGGACTGGGCTAATGACTGCATGATATGCACCTGTGTCTATCAACCTTTTCAATGATATGCCATTTACTTAGATAGTGAGCAGAGAAAAGTCAGCTGTAACAACTGCAGTCCAGAATATTCTTGGATTCTGTTGCTGGGAGTCAAAATATGGGTAAATATCAGCAGATTACCTATTAGGAGTATATATCAGTAAATCTGATGCTACTACTTCTCCTGGTTGATAAGTCACACATTGTCTACCTATATTAGTAACTGGGATATTATCTACACATTCCTCAATTTCCCAAATCAGTGTATGGATGAACATTGTTTTGTAAGTACTCTCAGGAAGTGAAATGGTCAAGCCAACTGTGCCTGGAGGCAGAGGATCCATAGGCCAAACAGGGACAGATTCTATCTCTACACCAGATATCTCAATAGTCCCAGCTGCATATGACTCTGTTTTCTCCAGTTGTAATCCCTTTCTCCCATCAGATTGCTTCTTGGCTGATTGATCATGTCTGAGTACTGAACTTCTAAAGACTCTATGGGTGTAATATCGTCTGCCTTCATGCTTCAAGTGTTTTTTGCCTGGGGCCCTGTAGCTGGGCCCCACTTCCTGCTTCCCTGAGTCATTCTACATTCTGATGACCAATGGAAGGCTCTGTTGCATTTTGGACATAGTGTTTTGGGTCTTGTCCTCCCACCCTGTCTTCTCTGCCAACATTGAGCTTTCAGATGCCCTACTTTACCAACATTGAAAGCATTCACGAGTCTCTCTGGAAGTCCCTTGCCAAAAGGGACCCTGACTTCCCATGTTCTGATCTTGAAAAGTCTGCATCATAATTTGGGTATTAAAAGGTATTTGTGCCTACTGTGGCACAGTGTCTTAACGATCTCATATAAAGGAGCATCCTTGTGTAGTCCTAGTATAATTCTTCTACAAACCTCATTAGCATTTTCTTTAGCAAGTTCTCTTATCATAATTTCTGTTGCTGCATTTCCACCAATAGTTCTTATGACAGCTGTCTCCATATGTCCTACAAAATCAGCAAAGTGTTTGTTTGGACTTTGTACTATTTTCATGATTTTCTATCTTGTCTTCCTGGGAGGGTGCCCAATGCTTTGATAGCAGTTGCAGCTATTTGCTTATATGGTGCTATAGGGTAATTAATTTATGCTAAAGTGTCTGCATAAAGACTTAAACCTGGTAGTTGATCAAAGGTGACTGATATATTAACTCCAGGTTGCCTATTTCATTGGGCTTGTATTCTGTAGAGTTCATTATAATTAGAAAGACACAACAAGTTTTGTCCAGGTTCTAAAAATGTCCTTGCTATAGATTTCCAGTCATTAGGGGTTAAAATTTCACAAAGCAAATAATGTAATAATATTTTAATATAAGATAATGTAGAACCATAATGAGTGCAGGCCTTTTTCAGATCTTTGATAATTGCCAAAATAAAAAGTAGTGTAAATTCTTTTTTCTTGAATTGGAGAGTTAAACTCTTCAATCACAAGGTATGCTTCTATTTTTAAGTCAGATGTATCCTGTCCTTCTTCTTTAGCTTTAATTAATATCTTTTGTAATAGTGTCATAGAGGGTGGACAAAACTGCTGCATGGGTTGTGCTGATTAAGAAGCACCACACTCATTAATTTCATCAGCAGTGTACTTAACTCCTTTCTTGTCCGATTCTTCATATTTTTCAGCTGCTTTGTCAGTACCATCTCCCTCCTGCTCTTTCTTTTTTTCCTTATTTTAAAACTTGTGGTATTCTGTAAAGTCTTTTGTATTATGTTGTATATATAGAATGTTTCCTCAGGAATTTAATAAGGGCCATTATCATTATAATATTCAATTAGTTACTTTTCCACTAGTTTCCACTTATCTGGCTCTAATTTTTCTTACTTAGAGAACCGAGATGTGCATTCTAATATATCTAAGAGTCCATTGATCTGCTCCCAAGTTACCAGCAAATCTTGCTCCTTTATTAACCTAACTATTCTTGCTGCACACTTCCCTTAGGGTGAAGGAGGCTCTTTTCTTAATATTTGCCCCATTATAGCTGAAAAACTAAAGTGACTATTTTACTCACTCTATTTTGTGGTCACAGGGACTTTTCTACTAAGCATATGATTGCATCAGTTGAGCTGCTGAGTGTAGGTCCTTATGTCCACATTTGTGCACCAAAATGTAATGTTTGGCTAGCTTTCTGGAGGACCTCAAGACAGGTCTTAATTTTAGTGTTGGATAGCAACCTGAAGGATGGCCAAAAATAGAGTGTCTCATTTTAAGTCATTCTCAGTCCTTAAATACCTGGTATGATGAGGTCTGGCCCTGTAACATAGAATAGGCAGTGAGTCTTCAGAAGACTTGGTCTGGAGTCCTGTCCTATCTGACACTAGATAAGTTATTTTACATCTGTGGATTTATGTTTTCTACTATATTTGAATGTGTTTGGTGTATCCTTTAATATCGTTTCCATCATTAAATTTATGATACTGTAATTATTATATTACTAAATAGAAGACGTATGCATCAGTGAATGAACAGTGATTTTATTATATATTGTTTGAAGGTCCCTTTGAAAGCCCAGCCAACAGTCATGGAGTCTAGAAGACATCTAATCCAAAGTCCCTTCTGGATCCAAATTAAGGACCTTATTGGTTTAACCTTTTATTGCCTTTAGCAACTATATAAAGTTTTGTATTATGTCAATGTTAGATATTTAAAATCATAGTTAGTTTATCATAAACATATGACTAGTACCCAGATCTTTCTTCCTATAAGGCCAGTTCTCTTTCCACTTGCTGTGCTACCATCTTGTTTGTTTTATTTGTATTTTGCTGTGCATATATTGGTAACTTTCCCACTTTGGTAGAATCTAAATATCTTGAGCTTTTATATTAAATGTCAGTTGAGAGCAGAGACTGATCTTTTGTCTTTATACTTCTCCTCCTAGATCAGTTCCTTTGATATAGTGAGTGTTTAATAAAAGCTTGATAAATTGAATTCCATTTTCCTGACCTCTCAGTATATGTGAAATTAGAGCAAGTGAGAAAGAACAAATATTAAGCAAGAAGAGTATGCCATCTGTTAGACATTTATACCCAGGCAATTCTTTGAGTCTTAACTTCATACAAGGTACGATGAGTTTCACCTCAGTCTCTCTCTGCTGATGCCTTGAGCTCCTTGTCAGATTCATTGCTGTGAAGAAGCCACAAAGAAAATAAATCATGTTTACTTATTTAAACATAAAAAGTGTGCTTGCTGCCTAGAGAAACACTGCTCTAAATAACTAAGACTTAAAAAAAAACTCCCTAAAGATCATTTATCTTCATTGCTGAAACTATGGAGCCATTAATACTGAACGGCCCAATATCAAAAACAGAAATGTGTTAAGTACTGGAACCTGGAATACATTTGGGAAATGAATTTTTGCAATTAAAATATCATGTGAGAGAGAGCTGTGACAGGGAAGTACAATGTCACGAAAAAATAGCAAGTGATAAATAAGAGAAAGGGGAGATCATAAACATAAAATCATGTTACATACAATCTTGATGATATGATAAACCTTTTTCCTGACCTTACACTGTATTGCAAGGAACATAAATCTGAGAAAATGTATTTGTTTCACTTAATGAATGTCCATAAGAAAAGACGTCTTGCTTTGTAATCATTTTGTAAGGTATATATAATTCAATGAGAAATATGCACATATGTATGAAAATGTTAATGTATAAATCATTAGCTTAAGGGGTGACATCGAGAGATCAGTGATGTGCCCATCTTTCTTCAAAAGAGATTTTAAGTTTTACATTTATTTGAATGATAGAAGAGGCTATGGATAGGCCAGAAGCTCTGTTTTCCTCTAGGCAAATATCAGATTAGAATTATATCTACCTGCTCTACCCATAGCCTAAGCACATTGTTTTTGTTTTAAAAGCAATAGCTGCTTAGTCAGTATCCCTAAACTGAGAGGTACCTCTAGCCAATACACATAAGTTCACTTACCAAATTCTTGTTTCACAAAAGACTATTAAAAATAGTGATCATGTTTTCTCCCTGGTTCAAAGATGTTAGATATAAAAAAAAAAACCTAGACAACCAATATAGAGATGATGATTGGACTCATAGGCAAAGCCTATCTTAATAGGAACTGAACTTCACTGCTAATAAATTCAAGAACTCGATATTTTTTATAAGTCATTTTAAAAATTCACAATAAGATTTTGATATGAGTATAAATCGGGGGCAGGGCCAAGATGTCAGAGAGGACACACATTTCTTTCTGACCTTCTCCCGCAACTTTCACACTAATTACCAAATCCAGCTTCTGAGTTAGCTCTGGACCAGCAGAATCCACGAATATTGGGAATGTAACAAATTACCAGCAGAAGATAATTTTGAACATTATTAGAAAAGTTCTGTTTCAATCAGACATGGAGAAAAATGGGCGAAGCTCAAGCAGGCTGAGCACAGACACCAGTGCAGGCAGAGCAGCAGATGCAGGGCAGTGTGGGATCTGTGTGGCAGAAAATCTATGGGGAGGAATCTACAGCAGTGTTGGCTACTCTGCCATGGTTGCAAGTCAGTAGATCAGCAGAGAAGTTATAAAACATCCAATGCAGACAAAAAAGGTTAATAGTGAACTTTGAAACACCAGATTATCACAGGACCTGGCCACACCCACCAAACACTGGGAGTGAGTGAGCACAGATTCAGTACAGCCACTGTAGCTTGTAGAGGAAACTGCCACTGTGTGTAGAGGAAGCTTGGACAACCTCCCTTGTCCTAAAAGCAGATCTCAACTTAAAAAAAAGTAAAAAAGCAAAGAGAACTCTGACCATAGATAGTTTCATAGTGAAAAAGAACAGATTTTAAAACCTGAGGAGACTAAAAGCAGACCTTCTCCAGATGAAGTCCCAAAGGGTGATATATCTTGGTCCCCATCACACAAGGCTCTCCTAGAAGAAATTACAAAAAGGTCTTAAAAGAGAGCTGGAAAAAATGGAATAGGAAATAAGACCTTTACAAATATGCTTGGGAAAAGAAAGTACAGAAATTATCTGAAGAAAATTGACTACAAAATAGATAGTGAAATGGAAGCATAAAACTCCTTAAAAATAGAGTTGACAAAATGAAAAAAGAAAACACCTCCCTGAAAAACAGAATTTGTGAAATGGAAAAGGTAAATAACTCCCAGGAAAACAGAATATGTGAAATAGAAATAAATCCACAAAACAAAACAACTCATTTAAAAATTCAATTGGACAAATCCAAAAAGAAGTAAAAAAAGTAAATGAAAAAATTAATTCACTAAAAATCAGAACTGAACAAATGGAAATGAATGACTCAATGAGACATCAAAAATCAGTCAAGCAAAAGAATAAAAATGAAAAAATAGAAAAAAAATGCCCAATATCTACTTGGGAAAACAATTGACCTGGAAAAAAAAAATATATATATATATAGAAGAAACAATCTAAGGATTATTGGACTTCTGGAAAACCACGATGAAAAGAAGAGCCTAGACACAATTTTTTCAGGAAATCATCAAAGAGACCTTCCCAGATGTCACAGAATCAGAAATAATCATTGAAAGAATTCACTTAACACCTCCTATAAAAAAACCCCAAAACTGCATACCCTTTGATCCAGCAGTGTTTCTACTGGGCTTATACCCCAAGAAGATACTAAAGAAGGGAAAGGGACCAGTATGTGCCAAAATGTTTGTGGCAGCCCTGTTTGTAGTGGCTAGAAGCTGGAAACTGAGTGGATGCCCATCAATTGGAGAATGGTTGGGTAAATTGTGGTATATGAATGTTATGGAATATTATTGTTCTGTAAGAAATGACCAGCAAGATGAATACAGAGAAGCTTGGAGAGAATTACATGAACTGATGCTAAGTGAAATGAGCAGAACCAAGAGATCATTATATAAGTCAACAATGATACTGTATGAAGATATAATCTGATGGAAGTGGATTTCTTTGACAAAGAGACCTAATTCTGTTTCAATTGATCAATGATGGACAGAAACAGCTACACCCAAAGAAAAAAAAACACACTGGGAAATGAATGTAAACTGCTTGCATTTTTGTTTTTCTTCCCGGGTTATTTCTACCTTCTGAATCCAATTCTCCCTGTGCAACTAGAAAACTGTTTGGATCTGCACACATACATTGTATCTAGGATATACTAGGACATATTCAACATATATAGGACTGCTTGCCATCTAGGGGAGGGGGTGGAGGGTGGGAGGGAAAAATCGGAACAGAAGTGAGTGCAAGGGATAATGTAAAAAAAATTACCCTGGCATGGATTCTGTCAATAAAAGTTACTATAATAAAAAAAAAACCTAAAATTAAAACTCCAAGGAATATCATGGTTAAATTTCAGAACTACTAGGCCAAGGAGAAAATATTTCAAGCAGCCAAGAAAAATTAAATACCAAGGAGCCACAACGAGGATTACCCAAGGCCTAGCAGCTTCAACCTTAAAGGATGGAAGGGCCTGGAATCTGAGATTCCAAAAGTCAAAGGAACTTGGAATACAGCCAAGAATAAACTACCTTACTAAACTGAGAATTTTTTTTTTGCAGGGAAGAGAATGGACATTCAATAAAACAGGCAAATTCCATATATTCCTAGTGAAAAAAACAGAGCTAAATAAAAATTTTTGCTTCTAAATATAGGACTCAAGAGAAACATAAAATGTTAAAAAGAAAAGAACTGTATACCCATATACAAAAATAATGCATGTATGATTTGATTTTACTGTTACAATATAAAAATGAAACGAGGTGAAAAGGGGATTGTACTGACTAAAATGAGAGAATGGAGGTAAAATAAAAAAAATACATCTCATGGAGAGGCAAAGGGAACCTATTATATTTGAGGGAAAGAAGGGACAGGGATGAATATTGTGTGAATCTTACTTTCATCAGATTTGGCTCAAAGAGAAAATATTAGACATATTTGTTTTCACAGAGAAACTTCTCTCATCTTATAGAAATGTGGGAGGGGGAAGGGAGAAAGGGACGAGATAGACTAAATAGAAGGGAAAACAGAAATAGTAAGGAAAGGTATAATAAGAGGGGAGAGATTTTAAAGGGGAAAGCTATTTGAGGCAAGTGGTGCTCATATGAATATAAATAAATCTTCAGGAAATATTGACTTGTGTGTTGTTATCTAAAGTGTTTCCATTATGATGCTAAGATTCAACATGGATCATTTTACTTTTAAAGAACTTAAGAAAAATTGGCAGTTTTAGAGCCAAGTAAATTCTGTAACTTAGAATGAAGGAAAACCTATGAAGAAATTGATATAACTTTCATTCATTCTTCTCCCTGTCTTTAGACTGTTAATTCCTTCAAATTACTCTTAAGCATCTTTTCCCATTGATACATAGACATCATATATTACGTATAGCTCTTTTTGAGTGAAGTGAAATAGACATTGATTTTTATAGTGAAATAAAGTTGTAAGTTATTCCCTCTTTTAACTCAACTTGACCTTAAACTATCAACATATGATATAAATATATTTTCTAATCCATAGTGTAAGAAAAATTTTGAAGGTAATTAAATTAATGCAAAGAAAATATATAAAAGTACAAACACATCTGTATATAGGACAGAAATAGTTTTTTTTTTTTAAGGGACAATATCTGTAACTGTGGAGGCAAATTACTCACATTTGTTTCATTTTATGAACTAAAAAAATTGGTTCCAATTTATTGTATATGCTTCAAAACACTACAGATTTGAAACCTCAACATCCATCTCGTTCTATCTGCCTTTTAGTGGGTAATTAGGTAATGTACTGGATGGAGCAACAGACCTGGAATCAGGATAATCTGATTTCACATCTGGTCTCCAATATTGCTTTATCTGCTGTGAGATGCTAGGTGAGTCACTAATCTTTATTTGCCAAAATTACCTAATTTATAAAATGGGCATAATAAAAGCACTTGCTTCCTAGCATTATTGTGAGGATCAAACCAAATAATAATTGTGAAATGCTTAGCAAAGTGCCTGACAAGATTAGATGATACATAAATGTTACCCTTAATTATTTTTTACATCTTTTTTAGTAGACATTATTTTAAAGGTCATTCTTTGAAGAATATTGCATCATACACTAAGTAGCATAGTGTCAAAGCAAATATAACACCAGGCCTAGAATTGAAAAGTCTGTCTGACCCTTGGCAGGTTATTTAGCCTCTATCTTCCTCAATTTTTACAACTGTAAAAAATATGGATAACAATACCATCTGCATCCAAGGTTTGTGAAAATATGAAGAATTAATACTGGCAAATCATGTAACACAATGACAGGCAAATAACAAGTGTTTAATATATACTTATTTCCCTACTCTCTTAGAAAAATAGAAAAAAGTGGAACTTATATAACATGAATTAATGACATGTGCTTAACAATGAATTGATTTTATATTTTTTACAGGATTTAAAAAATATTAAAGGTTTTTATTTTCAAAAGATATGCATGAATAATTTTCAACATAACCCTTACATATCCTTGGATTCCAAAATTTTCCTTCCCTTCTCTAAGCACCCTCCTCCAGATGGCAAGTAATTCATATTTTGTAAGCATGTGCAGTTCTTCTATACATGTTTCCACAATTATCATGCTGCACAAGAAATATCAGATTAAAAAGAGAAAGAAAACAAAATGCAAGCAAACAACAAAAATGTGAAAAATACTATGTTGTGGTCCACACTCATTTCCCACAATCCTATCTTTGGGTACAAATGACTCTCTTCATCATAAGACCACTGGAACTGGCTTGAATCATCTCCTTGTTGAGAAGAGCCATGTCCTTCAGTATTGATCATCATATAAACTTGTTGTTTTGGAAAATGTTATCCTAGTTCTATTCATTTGACTTTTGGTTCTGCTCACTTAACAGTATAAGTTCATTTAAGTCTCTCCAGGCCTCTCTGAAATCATTCTGCTGATCATTTCTTAAAGAATAATAATATTGGGGGGGGGGGCAGAACCAAGATGGCGGAGAAGGCACACACAACTTTCTAAGCTCTTCTCTTACTCTCTTTATCAATATTATATCGAGCCTCAAAAATAGTCTTGACTGCTACGATTTGTAAAGATAAGAAGTATAACAACTTACCAGCCAAAGAAAATCTGCAGTCTCGCCAAAAAAGGTTTGTTCCAAGGCCAGGGGGGAGATCAGTGTAGACTGGGAAAGAAATTAGGTTTCGAGGAAAGTCTCAAAACAAAAGTGAAAGCATAGATCTCAGCACAAGCTTGCAGCCCCAACCAGCAGTACGGGGCTTTTCCTTGTGGCAGTTGCGAACCTGCATAGCAGGAGGGCACAGCCCAGGTTACCCTTTAATCTGTGAAGTGGGGGGCTCGGCTTGGGGCCATAGAGCTTGCCCAAGGCCTATTTGCATAAGGCAGAGACGTTGGGGCAGAGTTCCGGGCAGAGTGCCAGTAGAATCTGTGGTCTGAGGTCAGCTGCTAATACTCAAAGTCCCACAAGAGACTCTGGCCTAGAGCAGTGACACTTTCACCCCTTAGTCTCTAGCCTAGGGCAATCCCTAACCCACACAGCCCAACTGGGCACTTTGATAGCTCTGCCAGTGCTGAATCCAACTCCTGTTGGGGGAAGGGAAAACTCTCACTCAGAGCACTCCCATACCTTGGAGACAGAAACCGATTTACATCTCTCATATTCTGCAGAGGAAGCTGGTAACTCCCTTGCCTAGGAGGCATACCCTGAAGGCTTTAAAACATGAATAAAAAAATGAAAAGAATTACCAACAGCTTCTATGCAGAAAAAGAGCAGGTCAGCAAACCTGAAGAGACTAATAGCAAACACACACCTGACAATACTTGTCCCCTTTTACATGATGCTCTCATAGAAGAGACCATTAAAAGTCCCAAAAAAGAATTAGAAGATAAATGGGGAAAGGAAAGAGAAGCCTTACAAGAGAGCAACAACTTCCTGAAATACGAATTGGAAAAGATAAAAAATTCCCAGGAAGTGCAGGGAAACAAAATTTGTGAATTGGAAAAAGTAAAAAAATCTCAGGAAAATAAGATTTGTGAACTGGAAATAATAAAGAATTCACTAGAAAGTAGGATTTGTGAATTGGAAAAGACAAAGAACTCGCAAGAAAGTAGGATCTGTGAACTAGAAAAAGAAAATAATTCACTAAAAAAAAAATTAGTGAAATGGAAAAAAATTCCACAGACCAAAACAATACATTTAAAAACTCAATTGGGGGGCGGAGCCAAGATGGCGGAGAAGACACACGGGACTTTCTAAGCTCTTCTCTTACCCTCTTTATCAATATTATATTGAGCCTCAAAAATAGTCTTGACTGCTACAATTCGTAAAGATAAGAAGTAGAACAACTCACCGGCCGAAGAAAATCTGCACTCTCGCCAAAAAAAGGTTGGTTCCGGGGCCAGGGGGGAGATCAGTGCAGAAGGGGAGAGAAACTAGGTTCCGAGGAGAGTCTCAAACCGAGGGTGAAGGCACAGATCTCAGCACAAGCGCACAGCCCCAACCCGCAGTACGGGCTTTTCCTTGGGGCAGTTGTGATCCTGCACAGCAGGAGGACACAGCCCGGGTTGGCCTCCAATCTGCGCAGTGGGGAGCTCAGCTTGGGGCCATAGAGCTTTTCCAGGGCATATTTGCATCAGGCAGAGACACTGGGCAGAGTTTGTGGCAGTCTGCACAGCTGCAAATCATCCCACAAGAGGCTTGGCCCGGTGACAAATTTCACCACTTAGTCTCAGCCAAGGGCAATCCATAACCACTCAGCCCTACTAAGCAGTTTGATAGCCCAATGCTGAATCCACCTCCTGTTGGGGAAGGAAAACCTCCACAAAGCACCCCAACCTGAGGCGGAAATCTTTACATCTCTCCTATTCTGCAGAGGAAGCTGGTAGCCCCCTTGCCTAGGAGACCTACCCTAAAGGCTTTAAAACATGAAAAAAGATGAAAAGAACAATCGACAGCTTCTATGCAGAAAAAGAGCAGGTCAGCAAACCTGAAGAGACCTCAAACAGCAAAAATGCATCAGACTGTCCTCCTTTACATGATGCTCTCATAGAAGAGACCATTAAAAGTCTCAAAAGAGAGTTAGAAGATAAATGGGGAAAGGAAAGAGAAGCCTTACAAGAGAGCAACAACTTCCTGAAATACGAATTGGAAAAGTTAAAAAATTCCCAGGAAGTGCAGGGAAACAAAATTGGTGAATTGGAAAAATAAAGAACCCAAGAAAGTAGGATTCGGAATTGAAAAGAAAATAATTCACTAAAAAAAAAAAAAATAGTGAAATGGAAAAAATTACACAGACCAAAACAATACATTCAAAACCAATTGACATATAAAAAGAAGTAAAAAAGCTATTGAAGAAAATAATTTTTTAAAAATTAGAACGAACAAATTGAAACTAATGATTATTGAGACAAAGCAAAGAATCAGTCAAAAACAAAAAATGACAAACTGGAAAACCACAATTATCTACTTGAAAAAAGACAGACTTAAAAAAATAGATTGAGAGATAACTGAATTATTGGACTTTTCTGAAAACTATGATGAAAAAGAGCCTAGATACTATTTTACAAGAAATCATCAAAGAGAACTGCCCAGATGTAAAGAATCAGAAGGTAAAATAGGATTGAAAGAATTATGAACACCCTTGAAAGAAACCGTAAAATAAAAACCCCAAGGAATATTGTCAAAATTCAGAATTAAAGAAAGGAAAAACAACAGCCAAAAAACCATTTAAATACCGAGGTGCCACAATAAGGATCACCCAAGATCTGGCTGCCTTTACATTAAAGGAAAGAAGGCCTGGAATATGATATCGAAAGGCACAAGAACTTGAGATGCAGCCAAGAAAAAACTACCCAGCTAAGTTAATTTTCTTCCAGGAAGAAGATGGATTTTAAAAAATGAATTCCATTTGTTTCTGAAGAAAACCAGAACAAACAAAATTGATTCCAAGAATAGAACTCAAGAGAGAGAAAAGGTAAAAGAACTCTTGAGAATTGTATTTCGTTGTGGATATACAAAAAGAATACATGTATAATTTGATTGTACTGATATAAATAAAAAAGGGAAGTAGATATGGAAAAGGAATGGCAAAAAGGGGAAGGAGGGATAAAAAGAGGGAAACCACATCCCACAAAGAGGCTAAGGAAACTTATAATCTGAGGGAATTTAGAGGGGGAGGAACATTTGTGAATCTTACTCCCATCAGAGTTCCAAAGGAAAAATAATTGAATTTGTTTTGAGAAAATTTTCGCCTCATTAAAAAACAGGGAGGGAAAAGGAAAGAAAAAGAGAATAAGGGAAAGAAGGGGGACCAAAGGGGAGGGAGGGATTAAAGAGGATAAGTATCGTGATACAAGAGGGGAATAAGTTTAAAAGGGGAAAGAGGTTGGGGAGGCAAGAATAAAGACAAACTGGGGTTATTAGGATGGGGAAAACAGATTTAGTAATTCAACCAAATGTAATGGGATGAACTCCCTAAAGAGGAGGCAGATGGACGATGAAAGTCAGAACTCCACAAATGTTGTTTAAAGAAACACAAAAGAGGGGATGCATAAGAGTAAAAGGGCTGGAGCAAAACATTATGCTTCAGGGTGAAGTCAAAAGAGGGGTGCCATCCTATTCAGATAAAGCAAAAAAAAATTGATCTAATTAAAAGAGAAAGGAAGGCTAATCCGAAAGGGGTAGTATAAACAAAAAGCAATATCAATATTAAAAATAAATGCCCAAGTGGTATGGACTCAACTTCCTAAAGGAGAAGTTAAGAGGAAGAAGAAATAGACAACAAAACTGGTAAAGTAGGAGATCTCAACCGAACTCCAGAATTAAAAATCAAACCACAAAAAACAAAAAAAAAAATAAGAAGAAAAGAATATTAGAAAATTAGGATGTTGGATCTTGAAAATTAATGGAGATAGAAGGAATATACTTTCTTCTAAGTTGATGGAACCTATTCAAAATTGACCATTTATTAACAAAAAGACCCAAAATTAAAATGCAAGAAAGAGAAATAGTAAATGCTTTTTTTTCAGATCAGATGCAATAAAAACCCATTCAACAAAAAAATTAGGGGAAAAGAAAAAAGAATTGAAAACTAAAAAATCTCATCTTAAAGAATGATTGGGTAAGGCAAATTATAGATACAATTAATAATTTCACCAAGAAATAAATGATGAGACATCAACCAAAATTTAGGATGCAGCCAAAGGGAAAAGAGGGAATTTTTATCCTTAGAGGCTTACTTAAAAAACAAGAAAGAAAAGATTAATGAATTGGGTTTAAACAAAAAACTAAAAAAGACCAAATTAAAAACCCCAATCAAAAATATAAATTGGAAATTTAAAATTGGGGAAATTAAAAAATTAAAGTAAAAAAACTATTGAACAATTAATAAAACAAAAGAGTTGGTTCATGAAAAAGCCAAAAAATAGATAAGTTTGAAATTGATTAGAAAAAGGAGGGAGGAAAATGAAATTAGTATCTTAAAATGAAAAAGGAGAACTTTCCACCAATGAAGAGGAAATTAGAGAAAAATAAGGAGTTATTTTGCTCAACTTATGCCAATAAATTTGATAACCAAGGAAATGGATGACTACCCAAAATATAGACTTCCCAGACTAAAAGAGGAGGAAGTAAATTGTTTGAATAGTCCCATTTCAGAAAAGAAATAGAAAAATTAAACAACCCCAAGAAAAACCCCAGGACCAGATGGATTTAATGGAATTTTCCAAACATTTAAAGAACAATTGGCCCCAATGCTATATAAATTTTTATAAAATAAATGAAGGATCCTACCAAATTCCTTCAGACATAGACATGGATGATACCTAAACCAGGAGGGAAAAAGAAAAGAAAATTTAGACCAATCTCCCACGAAATTGATAAAAATCTTAAAAAGAAAAAAAAGACTACAGAAAATCATCTCCAAGATAATACACTAGATCAAGTAGGATTTATACCAGGAATGAGTTGGTTCAATATTAGAAACTATCAAAAATTGGACATGTCAATAACCAAATTAAAAAAACCATATGATCTTCAATAGACAGAAAAAGCATTTGAAAAATCCAACATCCATTCCTATTAAAAACACTTGAGAGTATAGGAATAAATGGACTTTCCTTAAAATAATCAGCAGCATCTATTTAAACCATCAGAAAATTTATGTAATGGAGACAAACTGCAACCATTCCCAATAAGATCTGGAGGCAAGGTTGCCCACCATCACCGTTACATTTAATATTGTATTAGAAACATTATATAGCAAAAGAGCTGAGAAAAAGATTAAAGGAATAATAGGCAATGAGGAAGCCAAAATCACTTTGCCGATGACATGATTAACCGAGAACCCCAGAGATTCTCAAAAGTTATTAGAAATAATCCACAATTTAGAAAGTTGTTTTATAAAATAAAACCATCAGCATTCTTATAATACAAAAAATCCCAGTCAAGTTACAAAGAGAAATTCCATTTAAAGTAACACTGATAATATAAAATATTTAGGAATCTATCTGCAAAAAATCAGAAACTTTATGAGCAAAATTACAGACCACTTTTCACACAAATTGTCTGATCAACCAATTGAAAAAAAATGCTTTGGATAGGGCGAGCAAATATAAAAGATGACAATATTACCTAAAACTAATCTATTTATTTAGCGCCATACCAATCAGACCCCAAAACTATTTTAATGACCTAGAAAAATAAAACAAAGTTCATATGGAAAACAAAGTTCAAGAATTTCAAGGAATTAATGAAAAAAAATCAAATGATGCTGGCTTAGCTGTACCAGACTAAAATTATATTATAGACAAGACCAAACATTTGGTATTGGCTATAAAGATTATTGATCAGTGGAATAGAGTAGATTCAAGGATAAAACAGTCAACAAATAAGAAACCTAGTCTTTAAAACCCAAAGATCCCAGCTTTGGGAAAGAACTTACTGTTTGATAAAACTAAAAAATTGGAAACTAATAGGCAGAAACTAGGATTGATCCAACTTAATGCCGTATCCAAGATAAGGTCAAAATGGGATGACCTAGGATAAAGAATGAAATTATTAATAAATTAGAGAAATAGGATAGTTTACCTGTCAGGACCTGTGGAAGGGGAAGGTTTTATGACCAAAGAACTAAGATCAACTGATCACAAAAAGAAAATTTGATTTATAAAATGAAAAGTTTTGTACAAACAAAACAATGCAGACAAGATTAGAAGGGAAGCAATAAACTGGGAAATATTTTACAGTCAAAGGTTCTGATAAAGGCCTCATTTCCAAAAATATAGAGAATTAACCAATTTATAAAAAAATCGCATTCTCCAATTGAAAAATGGTCAAAGGATATGAAAGACACCCCGATGGAAATTGAAACATTTTATATATGAAAAGATGCTCCAAGTCATTATTAATCAGAGAAACAAATTAAGACAACTCTAAGATACCACTACACACCTGTCAGAGGGCTAAGATGACAGGAAAAATAATGATGATTGTTGAGGATGCGGGAAAAACTGGGACATTAGCATTGTTGGTGGAGTTGGAACAACCAACCATTTTGGAGAGTAGTTTGAACTTGTCAAAAGGTTATCAAACTGTGCATACCCTTTATCCAGCAGTGACCAAATTTATATCCCAAAAGATTTAAAGAAGGGAAAGGGACCTTATGACGAATGTTTGTGGCACCCCTTTTCTAGTGTCTAGAAACTGGAAACCGAATGGATGTCCATCAGTTGAGAATGGCTGAATAAATTATTATAAAATTGGAATATTACTGTTTTGTAAGAAATGACCGAAGGATGATTTCAGAAAGGTCTGGAGACCACGAACTGATGTGAGGAAATGAGCAGGACCAAGATCAATATACTTAACAATAATACTAGATGATGAAGTTCTGATGGATCAGGCCATCCCGCAACGGATCAACCAAATCATTTCTAATGGAGCAGTAATGAAATGAACACATGAAAAATAACTCTGAGAGATGACTAAAAACCATTACATTAAATTCAATCCCTATTTTATGCACAATCCATTTTGATTTCCCTTCAAAAGCTTAATTGTACAATAATTCAGAGTCTGATTCTTTTTGTACAGCAAAAATAATGTTTTTTATGTATACTTATTGTTATTAAGATTTAAATATTTAAACTACTGGTCATCCTGCCATCTAGGGAGGCGGTGGGGGGAAGAGGGAAAAATTGAAAAGAGGTTTCAATTGTTAATTTGTAAAGTTACCCATGTTAATCCTATAAAAAAGGCTATAAAAAAAGAATTTATTTTGATAAAAAATTGCTGGGAAATTAAAAAATGGCAGATACTAGGCATTGATCACACTTTAACACTGTAAAAGATAAGGTCAAAAAGGGTTCATGACCTAGGCATAAAGAATGAAATTATTAAATTGAGGAAACAGGATGTTTCCTTTCAGACCTGTGGAAGGGAAGGACTTTAGACAAAGAAGATCTAGAGATCATTACTGATCACAAAATAGAAAATCTCGACTATACAACTGAAAAGATTTTTAAAAAAAAAAATGCAGAAAGATTAGAAGGGAAAAAAACTGGGAAAATATTTTATAGCAAAGGTTTGAAAAGGCCTCATTTCCAAAAATATAGAGAATTAACTTAATTTATAAAAAATCAAGCCATTCTCCAATTGAAAATGGTTTGGATATGAAAGACAATTTCAGATGAAGAAATTGAAACTATTTTATATTGGAAAGATGCTCCAAGTTATTAAATCAGAGAAATGAAATTAAGACAACCTAAGATACCACTACACACCTGCGATTGGCTAAGATGAGGAAAAATAATGATGAGTGTTAAGGGGAGGGGAAAACTGGGACATTGATGATTGTTGGTGGAGTTGTAACGAATCCAACCATTCTGGAGAGCAATTTGGAACTATGCTCAAAAAAGTTATCAAACTGGTTACCTTTGATCCAGAGTTTATACTGGGCTTATATCCCAAAGAGATTAAAGAAGGAAAGGGACCTGTATGTGCATGAATGTTTGTGGCAGCCCTTTTGTAGTCGCTAGAAACGGAACTGAGTGTATGCCCATCGTTGGGGCTGAATAAATTGTGGTATAGAATATTAGGAATATTATTGTTTTGTAAGAAATGACCAACAGGATGATTTAGAAAAGGCCTGGACTTAAGAACTGACTGAGGAAATGAGAGCACCAGGAGATATTATATACTTAATATTACTATATGATGATTGTTCTGATGGACCTGGCCATTTCCCGCAATGAGATCAACCAAATATTTAATGTGCAGTAATGAACTGAACAGCATGCCGAGAAAGAAATCTGGGTGATAACAAAAACCATTAATTGAATTTAATCCCTATTTTTTATGCCCATCTGCATTTTTGATTTTTTCCAAGTAATTGTACAATATTTCAGAGTCTGATTCTTTTTGTACAGCAAAATAACAGTTTGGTCATGTATACTTATTGTGTATCTATGACACACAATTGTCATATTTTAATATATTTAACATCTACTGGTCATCCTGCCATCTGAGGGAGGGGGTAAGGGGTAAGAGGTGAAAAATTGGAACAAGAGGTTTGGCAGTTGTTAATGGTGTAAAGTTACTTATACTTATAACCTGTAAATAAAAGGCTATTAAATAAAAAAAAGAATAATAATATTCCATAGGATTCATGTACCAAAACATATTCAGCCATTCTTTAATTAATTGGCATCCACTCAATTTCCAGTTTCTTGACACTAGAAAAGGGTTGCCACAAACATTTTTGCACATGTGGGACCTTTTCCCTCCTTTATGGTCTCTTTGGGACACAAACTCAGTAAAAGCACTGCTGTATCAAAGAGTATGCACAGTTTGATAACTCTTATTTCTAAATTGCTTTCCTGATTAGTTGAATAACATCACAGTTCCACCAACAATGTGTTAGCGTCCCAGTTTTCTCACATTCCATCCAGTATTCATCATTATCTTTTCCTGTAATCTAAGCCAAAATGAGAGGTATGTAATGGTATCTTAGAGTTGTCCTAATTTTCATTTCTCTGATCAAAAGTGTTTTAGAACACCTTTTCATATGACTAGAAATAGTTTCAATTTCTTCATCTGAAAATTGTCTGTTCATATTCCTTGACCACATTATCTGGAGAATAGCTTAATTCTTATAAATTTGAGTCAGTTCCCTATTTATTTCAGAAATGAGACCTTTATCAGAATCCTTGAGGGTAAAAATATTTTCTCAACTTATTGCTTCCTGTCTGCATTTGTTTTGTTTACGTAAAATTTTTTAACTTAATCAAATCAAAATTATTCACTTTGTATTCAATAAGATACTCTAGTTCTTTTTTGGCCTCAAATTTCTTCTTCACTGATATGAGAGAAAAACCAACATTTGTTATTATAAATTGCTTATAATATCACACTTTATATCAACTCATAAATTCATTTTGACCTAATCTTGATTTGTGGTGTTAGGTGTGGATCAAGGTTTACTTTCTGCCACTCTAATTTCAAATTTTCCTAGTAATTTTTGTCACATAGTGAATTCTTATCACATAGGCTGAAATCTTTGAGTTTGTCAAATACTGGATTACCATAGTCATTGAATATGTTGTCCTGTGACCCTAAGCTATTTTAATTATCAACTACTCTATTGCTTAGCCAATTATTGATGATTGATGCTCTGTAATATAGTTTTAGGTCTGGAATAGCTAAGCCACCTTCATTTGCATTTTTCCATTAATTCCCTTGAAAGTTTTGAACTTTTGTTCTTCCAGGTGAACTTTGTTATTATATTTCTAGCTTTGTAAAGTAATCTTTTGGGAGTTGGATTGATATAACACAGAAGAAGTAAAGAATGTATGTAGAATTTTTATTTTTATTATATTAGCTTAGCCTACCCATGCACACATGATATATTTACCAGAGATTTAGGTATGACTTTACTTGTGTGAAGCATTTTTTGTAATTGTGCTTATATAGTTCCTCACTTTGCCTTGAGAGGTAGACTTCCAAATATTTTTATTATCTACAATTATTTTAAATGGAATTTCTCTTTGTTTCTCTTGCTGCTGGACATTATTGGTAATATATAAAAATGTTGATGATTTACATAGATTTATTTTGTGTCCTGAAACTTTGTTAAGTTGTGAATTGTATCTAGCAGTTTTTAAGTTGATTCTCCAGGATTTGCTAAATATGCCATCATATCATTGGCAACAAGTGATAATTTGGTTTTCTCATTACACACTGTAATTTATTTAAAATCTTTTTCTTCTCTTATTGTCAAAGCTAGCATTTCTAAGACAAATTAATTAGTAATGGTGATAGGGGGCAACATAATACATAATGACTAAACAATTCATTGGAGGAGTGGATTAAAAATAGTGGAGAGGAGACATGTCTTTTTCTGAGGTCTTCTTGACATTCCAAAACCAAATCAAACCTCTGAACTGGATTTGGATGAAAGAACCCATAAATATCGGAGTGTAACAAATTTCCAGCAGAAGCTATATTGGAAGAACTTCAGAAATAATAATAGTGATAGTGGGCAATCTTTTTCACCCCTGATCTTATTAGGAATGGTTCTATTTTATCCCCATTACATATAAAGCTTGCTGGTGGTTTTAAATAAATACTACTGACCATTTTTAGAAAAAATCCACTTATTCCTATACTCTCAAGTTTTTGTTATTTTTTTTAATTAGGAATGGATGTTGAATTTTATCAAATGCTTTTTCTGCATCTATTGAGATGATCATATGGTTTTTGTTAATTTGGATATTGATATGGTCAATTGTAGTAATATTTTTCCTAATATTGAATCAACTCTGCATTCCTGCTATAAATTCTCATTGGTATTACGAATTATAAATTCTCATTGGGGTATTATCCTGGGAATCATTTTCTGCAATCTCTTTGCTAATATTTTATTTAAAATTTTTGCATCAATATTCAGTAAGGAGATTGGTCTATAATTTTCTTTCTCTTTTTTCTTCCTACCTAATTTAGGTATCAGTATCTTATCTGTATCATAAAATGAATTTGGTAGGAGTCCTTAATTCCCTATTTTTTTTCAAATAGTTTATATAATATTGGAGTTAATTGTACTTTAAGTATTTGGTACAATTCACTTGTAAATCCATCTGGTCCTGGGGATTTTTTTCCTTAGGGAGTTGATTAATAGCTTGTTCTATTTCTTTTTTTTTCTAAAATGGGACTATTTACATAATTAATTTGCTCTTCCATTAATCTGGGCAATCTATATTTTTGTAGGTGTTCCTCTATTTCATTTAGGTTGTCAAATTTATTGGCATAAACTTTGGCAAAATAACTTCTAATCATTGCTCTAATTTCTTCTTTATTGGTGGATTGTTTTCCCTTTTCATTTTTTGAAACTATCAATTTTATATTCCTTTCCTTTTATAATCAAATCAATTAAGTTTTATTTATTTTGTTGGATTTTTCATAAAACCAACTCTTAATTTTATTTATTAACTCAATAGTTTTTTTTTTTTTTACTTTTTTTATTGATCTTTCCTTTTAATTTTAGAATTTCACATTTGGTATTTGATTGATTAGGGTTTTCTAATTTGTTCTTTTTCTAGATATTTTAAGTTGCAAGCCCAATTCATCAATCTTCTCTTTTTCAAGTTTATGCAAGTAAGCCTCTAGAGATATAAAATTTCTCCTTATTACTGTTTTGGCTGCATCTCTTAAATTTGGGTATGTTGTCTCATTATTATCATTCTCTTGGATGAAATTATTGATTATTTCTATGATTTGATGTTTCATCCATTCATTCTTTAGGATGAGATTATTTAGTTTCCAATTACTTTTTGGTCTATTTTCCCCTGGTCTTTTATTGAATAAAATTTTATTGCATTGTCATCTAAGCAAATACATTTACTATTTCTGCCTTTTTGCATTTGATTTTAAGGTACATATGTCCTAATATATGGTTAATTTTTGTATAGGTTCCATGAACTGCTGAGAAGAAAGTGTAGTTCTTTCTGCCTCGATCTATCAAATCTACTTTTTCTAGTATTCTATTTACCTCTTTAACTTCTTTATTTCTTTCCTAAATATTTGAATTGTTTCTTTCTGGCTGCTTGTAATATTTTCCCTTAGTCTGATAGTTCTGAAATTTAGCCATGGTATTCCTTGGAGTTTTACTTTTGGAGTCTTAGGAGATTTTTGGTGAATTATTTCAATGTTCATTTTACTTTGTGACTCTATGACATCGGATAGTTCTCTTTGATCATTTTCTGAAAAATAGTGTCTACACACCTTTTTTCATCATGGATTTCAGGGAGTCCAATATTCCTTGATTGACTTTCCTAGATCTATTTTCTAGGTTGGTTGTTTTCCCAATTAGATATTTTAGCTTTCTTTTCTTTTCTTTTCTTTTCTTTTCTTTTCTCTCTCTCTCTCTCTCTCTCTCTCTCTCTCTCTCTCTCTCTCTCTCTCTTTTTTTGGTTTTGCTTGACTAATTCTTGTTTCATTGAGTTGATTTTCACTTGTTCAGTTCTGAATTTTAGTGGATTATTTTCTTCATTTACTTGTTTTACTTCTTTATATATTTGTCCAGTGAATTTTTAAATTAGTTGTTTTGTTTTGTTCTGTGGTATTTTTTTCCATTTCACAAATTCTGTTTTTTCAAGGAGTTATTTTTTTTCCATTTCACAAATTTTGTTTTTAAGTAGTTCTTTTTCTGTTTCACAAATTATGTTTTTCTGGGAGTTGTTTTCTTTTTCCATTTTATCAAATCTATCTTTTAATGAGCAATATGCCTTTTCCAAACCTTCTTGAAAAGTTTTCATTTCCTTTTCCCATTTTTCTTCTAGCTCTCTTTTAAGATTCTTTTTAATTTCTTCTAGAAGAATCTTGTGTGATGGGAACCAGGTTATTTCACCTTTGGAGCTTCATCTGTAGACAATGTGCCTTTATTCTCCTCAGGGTTTAAATCTGATGTTCTCATTCACTGTAAAAGCTGTCTGTCATTAGAGTTCTCTTTACTTCTTTACTCATTAAAAAACAAAGAGTTAAGCTATAATAATAATTAAAAAAACAGTTAAGGTCTGCTTTTTAGGCAGGGATGGTTTTATAAGCTCTCTCTATAAGTAGGCACAGTTACACTAGGTCAGTGCTAACTCACTCCCAGTGATGGGTGGTCATGGCCAGGTCCCAAGGTGGTTCTGGAAATTCGGGTTCACTATTTACCTTTCGTGTTTGTGTTGGATGTTTTATAACTTCTCTGCTGATCTACTGGCTTGCCACGAGGGCAACACTGCTGCAGACTCCTGTAGGTTACTTCCCAGAAGTTCTGATCTGTCCCACAGAGTTTGCACCAACCCAGTACTCTGTACTGTCTGTGCTGTCATTTGTGCTCACCTTGCTTGTGCTTGGCTGCCTCCCTCCCATTTCTGACTGAAACATACCGTTTCTGGTCTGTTTCTTCCCCATAGATTCTCTGCCACTCAGGGTGTTCACCATCTCTGGAGTCCAGAAAAGACAACAAAGAAACAGAAAAGCTTTATAGGGTAGTAGCAAGAGCACTTGAATAGGAAAAAGGAAACTCTTCTATCCACTATTGCTATAACCTTGAGTAAACCTTCTCTAATTTTTTGTTTCCTCAATCTTTATATGAAGATATTAGACTAGAGGATCTGTTATTTCTTTCTGGCTTTATGATGATAGCAGGAGAAGAATGAAACTTAGAAGTCTAAATGAAAGAAGAAAAAAATGCATTTAACTTATTCTCCATTACAGACAAGTAAAGTGGAGGGAAACATCAATCTTGAAATATATTTATCATTGAATTTCCTTTAATTCATTGAATAAATCAATAATTACCTTTTCCTCTAATTATGCCCAAATATTTATTACACATTTTCTTTTCTACAGAGAACTAGTACTTCTATAATTTTTGAGAAAGCAGTGTTAATAAGATAATTTTAATCTGATCCCTACCCAAACATTGGGATATATCTAGAGTCTCTTTCAATCAGTACTCATCATGATAGTAAAAGAAAGATTTGAAAAAAAATTCCTCAACAGAGTTCAAGGAGCTGTTGTGGGCTTAGGGCCAGCCAAGTATTCAATAAACACTTATTAAATACCTTCCTATTGAAAGTCAGGCACTGTGGTAAATATTGAAGATAACAAATACAAATAAAAATCAAAGGCAGTTCCTGCCCTGAAGAAACTAAGAATCTAATGAGGGAAGATAGCACACAAAAAGAAAGTTAAAACACATGGGGAGAAGACACCGTCCATGGGGCATGATGGAGAATTTTAATGAAATTCAAAAACAGTGTGACTGATGTAATATAATGAGAAGATTGTTCTGGGCCAACTTCCTTAAATAGGAAAATTTTTAAATTCTCCTAGAGCAATCCAGAAATACTCTTTGATTTAAATTGGTTTTGTGGAGATTATGTAATCCATTAATAGTTAAAATATGTGAATCCCATGAGTATACTGCAGTTGAATCACTGAAGGTCCTATAGCTTTTTATATCTCTTTATATAGAGAAGTTAATTCATCTGTTCAGGTTGGCCAGGCCAGTTTAGATGGTTAGATAGATCAAGAGGTTACCCCCCTATCACTAGTTAGTTTTCTCAACCGTGAAATGAAGACACTGGAAGGTATGATCATCATGATACATGCCAGCTTTAAAATTCTATTGCTCTAGGATTTGAGTTCAGAGTCCACATGGAGTCACCAGGGTCGGCTGCTCAAACTTTAAGAATGTTTGTTATTCCTTCTACAAAAATGCATTGTCTTTTATCTACTGAATTGGGCTCTTAGAATCTATAAACTTGCTTCATAATTCTTGATAGGAAGATAGGAAATCAGAAGAAAATTAGTGATTGTACAATTTCATAAATTCATGTCTAATATTCAGCAAAAGTGGTGTGTAGTATAAAAATAAGGATCAGATAGCTTAGTTTTTAATACAAGAAACCATTTAAAAATTCTAATTGGACTCCCCCAGAAAGGAAATATAGATTTCTAAATTAAATTCCCTGATCACTTCAATTTAAAATTGCCCTTCTGTTAAATAATAAAGGACCCAACTCTGTGTGCTAAGATTGATACATTTTTATCAAGTAGGAGCCAAACAACAGCTGATGAAAAGAATGAAATCTCATCTTAAAAGGATAATTTAATGAGTTCTCATGAACAATTAAAAATATTATTTGCATATTTTAAGCTTATTGGAGAAAAAAAAAACACAACAAATAAGAAAGATTCTACAGCAACCACATGCTAAAAAATGCTTTCCCTGTTCATCCTGAAGCTGGGAATAGCAAGCACTTCGGGAAACTTATTAGCATGCATACTGGTGTGACCTGGTTTACCACTGCTAGACACTTAGGCAGGTTTTTAAAACAGGTGCTCTATCTTTGTTTTTATTATCCTTTTAATAATAAGGACAGACACAGGGAAGATATTGCTATACTTTTATAGTTAGTGCCAAACATTAACTCTTTTTAACAAAGGGAAAGGAAAACCAGAAGAAAAACTGAGAAGGGCTTGGGATGTATTATTTGCAGAATGAAGCCAGCAAATGTCTCCTGTCCTTCACTTAGTCAGAGAAGCATATGAGTAGGGGGAGATAACATTGGATTGCAGAGATGACATCCACCACTATTAAACAGAGAACAAACTGCCCCAGTACACTATCTTTTCTGCATGGGTACCAAGGCAGTCAACAGAATCACCTTCCTTTGTGAAGGGCAATGCTGTACTCTAAGGATATTTCATTAACACTATAATTTTCATCTGAACCTTTCCTGAACCATGACTCTTGAATGTGCCTGTATTCACTAATGAAGCCCTTTCAGGCAAGGCATGAAATCACTAAACTACTTCTCTGGGAAGTAATGTGCAAGATTGAGAACTGGGTGCCCTGATAATATAGTCACCAGCAAGACAAGCCACATGATTTGCACATCTTATACTTCCAATTATAGAGCTGATTTCATTCTTTTTACACTGTATTTGAGGTAGGAGGAAAATGGGAATATGAGTGAATGGGTGACAACATCTTTGTTGAGAATAAAACATTAAGAAACAACAATGTAAAATTAATTATGAAGCTCAGTTTATTTTCTGACCTTAAAGGAAACAATTATTTATTCTGTGAAGTATAAAAGGAAGTACATACAATCTTGTGATAAATGGGTAATTAATTGTTAAAATCTTTACTATCATGGTTGAAATAGGTTTTTAGGAGCATTTTGCCTATACTGCAGCCAAAGATAACATTTTAACCATGTTTGAAGATGTGACTTAGTTACAGCTGTGTTATTAATAATGGGCTTTTGAAAATATTTTACTCTATTTTTTTACCCCTAAAAATGTAATGGTAAACAGATGTTCTTCAAAAAGATCATAATAAGGAAATGTCAGATTATGTCTCAGTTCCTTACCATTATGTAGCTTCTATTGCCTGAAGAACTTAAGTAACTGTGTTTTCAATTATAGTATTCATCTCTCTGTTCAGAACTATTTTTATCTGTTATATTATATTTGGGAAAATAAGCACACAGAGAAGTTAATGGGTAGAAGTCAGCAAAGGTGGCCATTTCTGTGGATCTACTCATTGGAAATATTCTTTCCTCAGAGGGAGCCCAGAATCAACTGTAAGATAGGAAGGGAATGCACATTCATTGATTATCTACAATATGCCAGACACTGTGCTAAGCACTTTTTAAATAGTATCTCAATTGCATGTAGTACATTTGTGTGGACACATTTTTGCCTCCCATACTTATTTCTTGGATGTCTTTAGGGCTGTTTCATTACTGTGAATATTTTTTTTTTATGTTTGGCTACATAAATTTTGGCTGGCATCAATAATAGAGCCAAGATGACCGTTAGTTTGGTTTGATAATCTCCAAAATAGTATCATCATGCATGTGGGGCATTTAATAATGTCTATGTTTCTCAACTATGAAGAGGAGAAAAATTGTCTATTACTTGGCAGGTCTCTTTGGTATCTTGTAGCAAATACTTTCTCAGATATGGAGAATTGATCATATCAAAGAAATGTTTGTTATGCAAATCAGTGTATTATTTCTGACAAACAAAACATTGTCAGTAGCTGAAAGAAAATTATTAACAGAAGTCTATAAAGATCTTGTTTCCTATTTTTTTCTGTGAGATACCAGGTGATTAATAATATTTTTGAAGTCAGTATAGTGCTAGTTACATATAGATTCTCAATAAGTACTTGATTGATGTTTCATTTTCTTAATGGCTATAGCTTCCATTTTTATAGCAATTTACACAATTTTTCCATAGAATTTACTTTGTAAGGTGGATAATGCAATTATCATCATCTTCATTTTATAGATGATGAAATGAGACTCAAAGACCATGTGTTAGAGTTAGCACTCTTCTAATGTCCTTCTTAGTGTGTCCATTATACCACATTGCTTTCTGGCATTGAGTCCTTTGTAACCAAAGGATAAGGTAAAGTTATCAAAACTGTCACTTGAGGAAGAGTTGAGGATATTTTATGATAAGTTTTCTCTATCTCCAATACTTCCAGTAAGCAAGGAAACAGGCATGTACCAGGCTTTGTGCTAAGTGTTTCAGAAATATTATCTCATTTAGTCCTCACAATAACCCTTGAAGGTAAATGATATTATTATTTCAATTTTACAATTAGAGAAGGTGATACAAAATCATTTATTTGACTTTCCCAGGTTCACACAGCTAGGAAGTGTCAGATACCAGATTAGAATTCAAGTCTTTCTGACTTCAGATCCCATGCTTTATCCACTGTGCCACTGTGTCATCTAGCTAGAACCAAATATAGGCACCTAATTTCTCTGGAATGAAAACATAAATGATCATTTTATAGGATATATATGACTATACTTGAAATGAGAAAATTGGGGCAAATAAAGATTCAGTGACCTGTCCAGGGTCACATAGTTACTAAGTATCTGAAATTCAATTTGAACTTTTAGGTCTACTTGACTCCAAGTCCAATGCTGTAACTATTGTGCCATTGGTTATCTCTATTGACTGTTTATGTTAAAGAAACTGCAAGTTAGTCAGTAAAGCTACATCACAAAGTGCATAAAAAACACAAAGTTTGGTAGAAATCTGGAAAAGCAACAATCAGGTTATCAATGCTTTTAAATGCCAAATGGAGGAATATGCATATACAAATACATACACACAGAGACATATACATGTATATATCTATATAGATAGATTTCTATATGCCTATATATAGATATGTTTATCTAAGTTTATCTATATATTTATATATATATATATTATATATATACATATTTGCATATATGTATATATATATATAATATATATACATGTCTATATTTACATATTATACTGGCAGTAATAGAGAGCCCTTAGAGTCCACTGTTCAAAGGGATAACATGGTCAGATGTATGCTTTCAAAAAAAAAAATATTGTTTTCAAATGATTAGGGAGTGGAGTGGAATGAGGAAAAACTTAAGGCACGAAGACCACTTAGACCACTGCAACACAACCAAAAATATGATAAAAGTGTGAATTAGCATTGTGGCTGAATAAGTGTAAGAATGTTGAAAAGTCATGATGATTGGACAATATGTTGGATATATGTAATGATTGATCTTGAGAGATTTAGGATGTTGCTAGGAATCTGAGTATGTGGCAGAATGATGGTGATCTGGTGAGTGATAGGGAAATTTACAAGGAGAAAGGGTTTTGAAGAGTAAAATAATAAATTTTACTTTGAAAATGTTGAGTTTGAGATATGTCTAAAATTACCCAAGCATGGGTTCTATCAATAAAAAGTTATAATAAAAAACAAACAAACAAACAAACAAAAAAGAGATATGTCTAGAACATATAGAACCTTAAGAATTAGAAGTATCCAGTGCTATTTTATAAATTTTACAATGTTATCTCTGTTTTCTGTGGTTTCGGCAACATTTTTATGTTTGAAAAATAATTCCTTTTGGGAGAATGAAAGATATAATACAGAAAGTCAAAGAGTTAAAGAATTGCAGAAGAAGTCACTAATCCATTGTCTATCACTGGCTAATTATTTGTTTATAAAGCAAAAAGAGAAGAAATTCTTATAAGTGGTCTATTCCTGATGATTTTATTATGAATAATAAAACTCCTCATTATGTGTTACTTTATGGTTTACAAAGTACTCCTTACAATAGCAAAAAGACAGAACTGCTCAATACTTTAAGTTTTCTACTTTCTCTGACCAGGGAATGATTTTTATACTGGAAGTGACAGAAGAAAAAATCACTAACAGGGAGTTGATACTCTAGACAAGTAAGGATATATTCAGAAAGCATCTAATTGCCTTTGAAGGGTTAAAAATCATATTTTTAACATGTGCCTAGGTGAACCATATCTTTGAGTGCTCAAAAAAGTAGCAGATATGATTGCTAAATCAGTCAGAGATATTTCAATTATGATATAAAATGGGAGAGATACCAAAGCAATGGATACAGGTAAATGTTGTCACAGTTTTAAACAAAATATACCAAGTAAAGTCTACAAAGCATAACCCAGGAGGTTTGACTTAAATGCTTCTAAAAGCCTAGTTTCCAGGTCTCTCCAAATATCTTTTCTAATTTTCAGATAAAATATCAGTCTTCATTACAATAATAGCTTTCAATTGTTGACATTTTTTTCTTTTTTGTCCATACATCACATTATTATCTAACTGATCTCTTTTCATCACAAACTTACATAATTTTCATATACCAGCAAGTCGGCACATTTCTATCAGTCATAGAAATATACTTTTTAAAAGAGTTGCTTACACAGTTGCTTAAAGTAATATTCATTCTTAAAAACCATAGAACAACATACACAAAAACAACAAAAAAAGAGAAATACCTGTATATGTCACAGAACCTAGTAATTATGGTTAATATTAGATTAGAATTTTATGTTATCTGATAAAGGACAAATGATCTTAGCCGGATTTTAGTAGAAACATGCATGATTATTGCTATTTCTAAGTAAACTCTCAAAATCATGACTTATCCCAAGTAATTTTCACATCTCTATACTATAGCAAGGCATAGTGATCCTATATCAATAAGTATTCTAGGAAACATGCATTCATAGACAAGAAAAAGCAAAGACAAAAAATATTCAGACAGCTGACAAGTTCAGTGTCATTCAGCTATTTCTCAAGCCAGATTGCACATACAATAGGAACTGAGGAACTAAAAAACAAAAAAAAAATGAGTAAATATAGAATATTTATAGATTATTTTTCAACTTTATGGCAACTGGATAAAATCCCAATCTTGGAGTTAGAGTGATCTGATTTCAGGTTCTAAATCTGAAATAAACTGGCTCTGCAACCCTGAGTTAGTCACTTAATTTGCAAGTACCATAAGCAACTGTGTAAAAGTTCAAATTGCAGAGCAGTTTCAGACCTAATTTGACTGAAGACATTTTCTCACTAGTAATTGTCTTTATGAATAAAAGCAGTCATCCATTTTTTTAAGTAAGAAAAAGCACTAATAATTGGTGATATCAACAAAAGATTTGGTGCAAGTTAGGGCATCCTCCAAGGGTATGATCAAAATTCTAAAGAAAATTAAGTTCATATATAATTCACTGGAATTTGGTGATTCATTAGGACAAATCTGATTTAGAAGGCACAGTGAGTTCCATATGAAAAAGAAAATAAGTACCTACCCAAAAGAGATGAAGACATATTGGCTTTGGAGAGTGGGCAGTTTTGTGGCCCCTTTATTCCAATCTTTGATCTCAAACAACAGCCTCTTTTCAGTCTTTGTTCATTTTCAATGTAATTATCACCTTGTGCTATAAATTTAAGTAAATAATAAGAATATCTGATTGCTGAAGACGAAAGTTAAAAATGTGTTATTTTCTTCCTCTAACTTCTGTTCATTAAGTGCCAGCCCTGAAAGAGCTACTTTTGGAGAAATAATTACACAGTATATTGTTTCCTCGTATTATTCATATTGATGAGCAGAGAAGAGAGTCACCTTAATGTTGATTCATTATCATTAAGTAATTTACTAATAGACAGGATAGAGGTTTAAGAAGAAATGTATTCTTTTTGGAATGTTCTAGACAGACAGTCTCAAATGTGAAAAAGAATAAAATGAGTACCCAATTTGACTCTCCAGTGCTGTATTTGGTACCTTATAAATCCTCATCTTAGGGTTTTAAATTGCTTTTGGGTGATATTTTCATCTTTAGTTTCTTACTTTTATGCCTTAAAGAGTACATAGTGACAGAATTTTATTATTCTCCAGGAACAATTCAGTAAAGACTTGGAAAAAGCACAGATATACACATATATAAATGCACACGTGAATGCATACATATGCAAATATGTTTGTGAATATATATATGTGAATATATGTATAGACACATATAATATACCTTTTTCATTGTTTTAGAAAAGAGTTGGTGTTCTTTCTCCTCTTTTTTTTCTGAAAAATATTAACTTAAACATCTTACTACTATTAGGTAAGCAAAAATAAGAATATTATTAATAATTTAATTAATTATTAATTTAAATAATTTTATATATGTATATATTTTCAGCAATGGCAAATATATACAAACTGTCAGATATTTGTAACATACAATAGGTAACATCCTTATTAGTGGTTTCAGTAATGTATTCTGGAGAGGCAGACAAAAGTATATGACTAAGATTTTTCAGAAAACTAATCAAAAGGCACTTTAAAATAAATCTGATTTATTGTCATTAAGATCAGTACTGCAAAATATACAGATGGTTGTCTAATGGTATTACTTCCATTTTATAGACCCTCTAAAGGACTGATAAGAATTGTTCAAATCTTGTCCTGAATCCTACTTATTAAGTCTATAAGTCAAAGAAATAACATACCTCTGTCATCACTCAATTCATGCCACAATATAAGTGGCATGCCCGCACTTAAATTTTGCCTGTTCTGTGTTCTGTATTCCCTCCCAAATTAACTGTGTTATAAAGCACTTGTGTCTTTTATGGCCAACGACTTAGCCAAAAGTACATACTGTCCTTTATTTAATCGTTCTGTTATTTGAAAAAAAAATATGACATTGGCACATCCTTAGAGATGGAATAGATCATATATGGGAAAAATAAACATTAAAGTTTTTAAGAATGTTTAAGAACTTTCTTAAATAAAATGTTAAGAGTTCTTTATTTTTTTCTGCATCTCCACTATAGTTTTCAATAATTCCCAACTCATTGTGCCCATAAGGGAGAGCTGTGCTAAAAAAAGTTAATGTGACTGTATTAAATTACTAAATTCCATATTTTTGTTGTACCTGAGGGTAGGAAGAATTTAACCTAGTAAGCTATTATTTTCAGAAGAAAGAATATCAACTCTTTTCCTAAGACAAAGAAAAAGTAAAAATTAGATTTACCTATTATGAAAATCATTTCTTAAGAATATTATAATGATTGGCAGTAATATAATAAAATGGATAGTATACTGGGCCTAGAATGAGGAGGATTTGAGTTCCAATTTGACCTCAAGACACTTACTGACTATGCAAACATGGGCAAATCACTTAACTCTGTTTCTCTCAATTTCCATATCTGTAAAATGATCTGGAGAAGATGGCAAACCACTCCTGTATTTACCAAGAAAAACCCAAATGGTGTCATGAAGAGTTTGATATGACCAAAATAATCAA
This sequence comes from Sarcophilus harrisii, assembly GCF_902635505.1. NCBI lineage: Eukaryota > Metazoa > Chordata > Mammalia > Dasyuromorphia > Dasyuridae > Sarcophilus > Sarcophilus harrisii. The sequence continues at coordinate 425,987,721 of NC_045426.1, forward strand.
ATAGCAATAGTTACAATAATTATTTACATGATAATGAATAAAGTATATAGAGGAGAATAATTGTAATCTCTAATTTTTTTTTTCTGTATGATGTATTGAAGGATTAATATTGGAAGATTAACATAGAGAACAAGGAACAGATATACTATTAGTAAAGACTAAGTATGGTAGAGTCAAATAAAGTTGAAAGTTTACTCAGGGGATACACATTTTATTTTTTGCTTGGTCATTAACTCTATGGACTCAAAGCAAAATAGTTAACCAGTACAAATCTTATTTTCCTTATGTCTAACATACAATTATTGTACTACTACATACAACCTATGTGAAAATGGGCAAGTTATTTCACCTAATTTGATTCTATTTTTTTCTGCTGTAAAATGTAGGGATTGGACAAGATGACTTCAAATGCACTTCCCAGTTCTAAATACATATGAACCTGTTTCCTTATTTCAAGAAGATATTAAAATGGATGTTAAAAATGAGTAAAAATAATTAAACAAGTATAAAATGCTATAAAAAGTAAAGTATTACTTTAAGAAAAGAGTCAGTGTATAGTAGATGGAGATTTAATTAATTAGTCTTAAAAGCCAGAAGACCTTGATTGAGGTTCTTCATACAAACTCTTGGTATGTAACACTAGATAACTCCCTTATACCATCAGTGCCCCCAGGAAATTCTCTAAAATTACACATTGCAAGGCACAAATCTAGATTTTGATAGGAGTTCCCTCATAATTTTCCTATTTCAATGAAATGTGAAGAGGCTGGAAAGAGAATAAATATCTACTATGTGTCTGTCAGCTCCTTTTGGTTCCAAAACACTGATACATTTAGTATAACAAATCTGCAAAAGTAAAAGCTGTTATCTTCATTTTATAAATTGAGATTAAAGGACTCACTCAAACTCACAGTCTAGTAAAATTCAGGAACTGGATTTGAAATCAGCTCTTACTGATTCCTGGACCCACAATCTATATACTGTGCAACCTCATAAATTCATAAAAAAGGGATATATATGTGTGTGCATGTGTGTCTCTGTGTGTTTGTGTTTATGTATATGGGTATATTAGTTGATAATTAAATTCAATAGCCTCCAAAATGTAATTCTACAAGCATACATAATCATAGTTATATAGGGATGTGACTTGTAGATTTTTAAAAGCTATGTGGTACAGTACAAACTTTAGCAAATTAAAGAAATTTGGAGAAATTTAGAAAAATGTAACTGGTGAAAAAATACATGTTTTGTCTAAGGACTAGTGTACTTAAGGACAAAAATACAATTTATGAGAAGGTCGGTCACTAGGTAATGAATTGTTATTCCCATATTAATATTTACTCTTACAAAGGTCCCTTCTACTTTTTTTTTTTTTTTTTTTTTTTTTTTTTTAGCAACAGTGGTACAAAAAGGTAGTGGAGAGGATACAAGAAGTTGCTGAGAAATTCCCAGTTGTTACATCATATAAACATCTTAATGCTGGTAAATTTGTTATTTTACCTTGCAGGGCTAATGATAAACATAGAAAAGAGCCACCATAATAATAATTAAAACATATGTTACAGTTTTCAATGAAGATTTAAAAAGATCAAACAAATCTTAAAACAATAACATATACTTTGACAGTGACTGGAAAGTGGAGCCAATATGTCAGAGGAGAGGGAGCTTTCCTGCAGAACTCTCTCAAATTTATTTTCAAAATAACTTGAATGTGTCAAATTAAATTCTGGAGTGGTAGAACAAGCAAAATTTATGGACAAGCCATTTTCCCATTCCAATTCCACTCCACTTAGGTGATAAAGAAAAGTGATGTGATATTGGGATGAAGATGACCCAGAATATAGCTGACAAGAACACCAGTGCTGGGCTTTAAAGGAACTAACAATAGGAGCAGATCTGGAATCCCTAACCACCAAGAGAAGATAAAAGGTTTATATAGCCATGCTGTAAAACCCCCAAAAGGGAATATAACAGGCAAATTATAAGCCTCTGAATCCCAGAAGAAGTCAGTACCTGACTGTGATTACCCAGCACTAAAAGTCAGTTAGAAACACCATACCAAGTAGAGGAGCAGTTGTTGCTCCCCTACTTTAAGAGCAGATCTCAAGCCTTAACAAAATGAGCAAAAAATCAAAAAGAATTCTGACCACAGACAACTTCTATGTGGAAAGAGAAAATTTCTCAAACCCTGAAGTTCCTAAAGGCCCATAAATTCCAAATGAAGTCCCCCAAAGTCCTCACTTCACAAGGCTTTCTTGGAAAATTAGAAAAAAAAAGGATTTTAAAATAGAGTTAGAAGAAAAATGGGGAAAGGAAACACAACCTTTGCAAGAGGGTATGGAAAAGGAAATGATCTAAAAAGAACTTTTGAAAAATAGATTTGATAAAATTGAATAAGTACATAACTTCCTAAAATTACATATTTGATGAAATGGAATAAGTATATAACTCCTTACAAAATAGATATGAAAAAATACCAACTTGTTGAAAAACAGAATTTGAGAAATGGGAAAAGGAGCTAAAAATTGTAACTGAAGAAAATAATACTCTAAAAATTAAAATTGAACAAAATGAAGTAAACGGCTCAATAAGATTTCAAGAATCAGTCAAACAAAACTAAAGAAAAATGAAAAATAGAATAAAATGTGAAATATCTCCTAGTAAAAGCATCTAACCTGGAAAACAGATCTAGGAGAAACAATCTAAGCTTATTGAATTTCCTAAAAACTATACTGAAAAAAAAAAAGAATCTAGATATTATCACACAGGAAATCATAAAGGAAAACTGTCATGGTTTCTTAGAATCAGAAGGTAAAGTAGCCATTAAAAGAATTCACTGATCACCTCTGAAAGAAACCCAAAAATCAAAACTGCAAGAAATTTCAGAATTATTGGATCAAGGAAAAATATTTCAAGCAGCCAAAAAGAAACAATTTTAATATTGGAGAGCCACAATAAGGATTACCCAGGACCTAGTAGTGTCTACTTAAAAGGATGTAAGGGCCTGGAATCTGATATTCTGAAGAGCAAAAGAACTTGGATTACAACCAGAAATAAGCTATCCAGCTACAAGAAGATGGACATTCAGTTATGCAGGTGAATTTCATCTATTTCTAGTGAAAAGACCAGAGTTGAACAACAGCAAAAAAATTGATCTCCAAACACAGAACTCAAGAAAAGCACAAAAAGGAAAATAGGAAAGAATTCCTGAGAACTATATTTCTATTATAGATATACTTAGAATGTAATTTGGTACATTTTGGTATGTACCAAATATAGGTACAATTTGGTATACTTGATATACCAAATAGGTATAATTTGATTTTATTATGATAATATGAAAAAGTAACAAGAAGTGAAAAGGGAATTGAAGGAATTGTACTGGAAAAAGAGGAGAAGGGAGGTTAAATAAGGTAAATTACATTTCATGAAGAAGCAAAGAAGACATTTTAATTGAGGGAAAGAAGGGAGGGGAATGAGCATTCTGTGAATCTTATTTTAATCCAATTTGACTCAAAGAGAGAATATCAGACATATTTTTTTACACAGAGAAACTTATCTCATCTTTATAGAGAAGCGGGAGGGGAAAAGGGAAAAAGCCAAGGTGAAAAGAAGGAAAATAGAAATGGTAGGAAAAAAGTGTAAATAAGGGGGAGGGGTTCTAAAGAGAGAGGGCTGTTTGAGGGAGGTGTCGATTAGGAAAAAAAATACTGAAGAGAAGCAAAGAGGGAAACAATAGAGAAAAGCATAACCTTGGATAAATAAGATGGCGGGAAATACAAAAGTAGTTATCTTAATTGTGAATGCAAATGGGATGAACTCACCCACAAAATAAAAGCAGCTAGCAGACTGAACTAAAAGACAGAATCCTATAATATGTTGTTTAAAAGAAACACATTTATAGCAGTGATATATACAGAGTGAAGGTAAAGGGTTGACGCAGAATTTATTTTGATTCAGGTGAAGTGAAAAAAAAAGAAGAAGAAGAAAAAGCAGGTGAAGTGATCCTGATCTCAGATCAAATAAAAGCAAAAATAGAGGTAATTATATGAGATAAGGAAGGAGACTATATCATGCTAAAGGATCTCATAGATAATGAAGCAATATCAATACTAAAAATATATGCATGAAATGGTATGGCTTCCAAATTCCTAGAGAAGAAGTTAAGAGATATACAAGAAAAAATATATAGCACAAGTATATTAGTTGGGGATCTCAACCTTGCTCTCTCAGAACTAGATATTTCAAACCACAAAATAAATAGAAAGAAGTTCAGAAGATAAACAGAATGATAGAATAATTAGATATAATAGCTATTTGGAGAGAACTGAATGGAGACAGAAAGTTTACTTTTGTTTTGGCAGTTCATGGAACCTATACAAAAATTGACCATGTATTAGGGAATTAAAGACCTGAAAATCAAATGCAGAAAGACAGAAATAGTAGATTCATTTTTTCAGATCATGGTGCAATAAAAATTACATGCAATAAAAGTCCAGGGGAAAATAGCCCAAAAATGTATTGCATACTAAATAATCTAATCCTAAAGTATGAATGGGTAAAACAACAAATCACAGACATAATTAACACTTCATCCAAGAGAATGGCAATAATGAGACAGTATACTAAAATATGTGGGATAACCAAAAAGGTTATAAGGGAAAATTTTATATCTCTTGAAACTTACTTGCATAAAATAAAGAAAAAGAAGATCAATGAAATGGGCTTACAACTAAAAAAGGAAGAAAAATAACAAATTATGTACCAAATTTGAAAATCTATAAATAAAGGGGAGAATAATACAATTGAAAATAAGAAAATTATTGAATTAAAACCAAGAGTTGGTTTTATGAAAAAAAAAAAGATAAAAGTTTAGTTAACTTGATTAGAAAAAAGAAAGAAGAAAATCAAATTGTTAATCTCAAAAATAAAAAGGGAGAAGTTTCTAGCAATGAAGAAGAAATTAGAGAAATTATTAAAAGTTATTTGTCCAACTATATGTCAATAAAATTTGATAATGTAAGTGAAAGGGATGAATATCTACAAAAATATAGACTCCACAGGTTAACAGAAGAAGAAATAAATTATTTAAATAATCCCATTTTAGAAAAAAGAAATGGAATAAGCTATTGATCAACTCCCTAAGAAAAAATTTTCAGGGCAAGATATGAATCCTACTTAAATTTTAAAGAAAATTTAATTCCTGTTGGGAGCCGGCACTAATCTACAGCCACATAAGGCCAACCTTGAATAGGTTGAATCTCCTAATCACATTATACCAAAGACTTCCTGAATAGGAATCTCCTAATCACATCCTAACTTTGAATAGGCAGATTTCTAGGCATCCCCTAATCACATCATAGAGCTTCCTGCCACCAGTAACATCTGAGCAGTTCATCCTTGGGCGGGATACCAACCCTTTGTCATCGACCCCCACCCTGTACTGTGTTTGAACAACCCTGCCTTCTTTTATACTGCTATATATATCTGTACTATTGCACCCATTAAAATGAGGCTTGATGAGAATGATTTGACTTGCCTCCATTTTGCATGTCCTCTCTCTCTTGCCCTTATCTCTTTTCTTCCAGGGTCCACACACTCTGCCTCCCGGGCCGAGGCAAATTCCAATACTATATAAACTATTTTTAAAAAGTAGGGAAAGAAGGATTCCTGCCAAATTCCTTTTATGACACAGATAATGGTGCTGATACTTAAACCAGGTAGGGTGAAAACAGAGAAAGAAAATTATAGAGTAATTTCCCTAATGAATATTGATGAAAAATCTTAAATAAAATATTAGCTAAGAGATTACAGAAAATCATCACCAGGATAATGCACTATGATTAACCAGGATTCATATCAGGAATGCAGGGGTGGTTCAGTATTAAGAAAACTATTAGCATAATTGACTATATCAATAATCAAACTAACAAAAATCATGATTATTTCAATAGATGCAGAAAAGCCATTTGATAAAATCCAACACCCATTCAGAGTTTTCTTTTTGCATTTCTCTGATCAATAGTAATTTGGAGAACCTTTTCATATGACTAGAAATAGCTTCAATTTCTTCATCTGACAATTACTGCTCATTTATCAAATTGATAATGGCTTGAATTCTTATAAATTTGAGTCAATTCTCTATATATTTTAGAAATGATGTTTTTATCTGAATATTTGAATGTAAATTTTTCCCCCAGTTTATTGTGGCAGCTCTTTTTGTAGTGGTAAAGTAAGTGGATACCCATCAATTGGAGAATGTCTGATAAGTTATGGTATATGAATGTTATGGAATTTTCTTGTTCTACAAGAAAGTTCAGCAGGATAATTTCCAAGAGGCCTGGAAAGACTTATATGAACTGATGCTTAGTAAAAAGATCAGAACCAGGAGATCATTAAACATAGCAACATCAATATTATGTGACAATCAATTCTGATGAACGTGACTCTTTCCAACAATGAGATGACTGAGACCAGTTCCAATGATCTTGTTATGAAGAGAGCCATCTAGACCCAAAGAGAGGTCTGTGGGAACTGAGTATGGATCACAACATAGCATTCTCACTCTTAAAAATGTAAAATGAAAGTATTTGAAACAATATATTGGAAATATGAAAATATAGTTCATTTGCCTCCAGAGGAAATAAACAGAAAAATGTGGAAGTTATAGGATTCGATTTAGTTGAATAATTCAACAAAAATGTATCTATCACCAATAAAAATATTTATGTGACTCTGGTAGGTACTAGGAATACAAGAATGATTGCTAAAACAGTTCCATTCCTTAAGTGTTCACAATCTATCTAAACATATGCAAATATAAAGTAGTTTAGAAAAAAAACAAGGAAGCTTGGAAAGAATTCCTATAGAAGCTATATAGAATCTTAATCTATAGTTATTTATTCATTTAGTAGTTACTACATGTCAGGCACTTGGCCTAAAAATAGCACTTTCTAAGAGGGAGAGGTAAAGATGTAATTGAGGCAAAAAAAAAAAATAGCCTATTTAAAGCAAAAGATGTGAGAAAGAAGGTTAAAACCAGAGAGCACAACACAAAACTAGTTTGACTGGAAAGTAGAATTATAAAGGGAAGCTGTGAACTTAGAAATATAGGTTGGTGGTAACATGAGTGTTAACAAAATTTATTTTGCTTGACAATACATATTTGTTTCCTGGGCATTCCTTATCTCTCTACTTCTGTTTCTCCTTCCCTCTTTCTTTCCTTCCTTGCTTCCTCCCTCCCTTCCTTGATGATATAGAACCATAGGGTAAAATAGAATTTGAAGGAACCCATCAATCACCTCTTGAAAGCCAAGAGCTATTAGACAAAAATGAGAAGAAAATATGAATGCAAAAATAAAGTTACCCCCTGGATCTATTTAAAGATATATTTTTTCTTTTCTTATAGTTAAAAAGCTAATCCTATGAAATGAGGTTTTCCCAGAAGAGAGTTTTTTTTTCTCTTTTAAAATATGAAAATAGATAATGACAATGATGAGACATCATACCAAAATTTGTGGGATGCAGCCAAAGCGGTAATAAGAGGGAATTTTATATCCTTAGAGGCTTACTTGAATAAAACAGAGAAAGAAAAGATTAATGAATTGGGCTTGCAACTAAAAAAACTAAAAAAAAAAACAAATTAAAAACCCCCAATCAAATACTAAATTGGAAATTCTAAAATTAAAAGGAGAAATTAAAAATATTGAAAGTAAAAAAACTATTGAATTAATTAATAAAACTAAGAGTTGGTTCTATGAAAAAGCCAATAAAATAGATAAGCCTTTGGTAAATCTGATTAGAAAAAGGAGAGAGGGAAATGAAATTAGTAGTCTTAAAAATGAAAAGGGAGAACTTTCCACCAATGAAGAGGAAATTAGAGAAATAATAAGGAGTTATTTTGCTCAACTTTATGCCAAAAAATTTGATAACCTAAGTGAAATGGATGACTACCTCCAAAAATATAGACTTCCCAGACTAACAGAGGAGGAAGTAAATTGCTTGAATAGTCCCATTTCAGAAAAAGAAATAGAACAGGCAATTAAACAACTCCCTAAGAAAAAATCCCCAGGACCAGATGGATTTACATGTGAATTTTACCAAACATTTAAAGAACAATTGGCCCCAATGCTATATAAATTATTTGATAAAATAGGGAATGAAGGAGTCCTACCAAATTCCTTCTATGACACAGACATGGTACTGATACCTAAACCAGGTAGGCTGAAAACAGAGAAAGAAAATTATAGACCAATCTCCCTAATGAATATTGATGCTAAAATCTTAAATAAGATATTAGCAAAAAGACTACAGAAAATCATCTCCAAGATAATACACTATGATCAAGTAGGATTTATACCAGGAATGCAGGGCTGGTTCAATATTAGGAAAACTATCAATATAATTGGCCATGTTAATAACCAAATTAACAAAAACCATATGATCATCTCAATAGATGCAGAAAAAGCATTTGATAAAATCCAACATCCATTCCTATTAAAAACACTTGAGAGTATAAAGGAATAATGACTTTTCTAAAAAAATCACAAATCTATTTAAAACCTATAAACATCATATAAAAAGAAACCAACCATTCCAATAAAATCTGTAAACAATTTCCCACTTACCTTATTTTAATATTTATTAAAACCTACTATTAAATAAAAAGAAAAATTAAAAAAAAAAACAAAACAAATTATCCTCTTTTAACAAACATAATAAATATACTTAAAACCCCAAAATTCCATAAAAATTTTAAAAAACACAACTTTTAAAAGTGCCTTTATAAAAAACCCATAATCATCACATTCCCTTATATCCTAAAAAATCCAACAGAAAAGTACAAAGAAATTCCATTTAAAGTAACTACAAATATAAAAATATTTAAAATCCCTTCTGCCAAAAAATCAAAAATTTATAAACAAAATTACAAAACCACTTTTCCACAAAATAAATAAATCAACAATTGAAAAAATATTAAATACTTTGATGGGGCAAAATATAAAAAATAAATATTACCAAACTAATCTATTTATTTTTAAACCAATCAACTCCCAAAAACATTTTAAGACCTAGAAAAAAAACAACAAATTCATATGGAAAAACAAAAGTAACAATTTTAAGGGAATTAATAAAAAAAAATCAAAGAAGGTGGCCTTAAGATCAAAATTATTTATGGGCAATTCAAAACAAGCTAAAAAAATTTTGATCATGGAAAATTATTCAAGGGATAAAACATCAAAAATAACAATGCTTTAACAAACCCAAAACCCAACTGGGATAAAACACTTTTATAAAAATTCTGGGAAAATTAAACTAATATCAAAACTAAGGGCATTGTATACTTAACCCTACTCCAAAATAATCAAAAATTTTGACCTGGGCATAAAATAAAGTATTAATAAATTGAAACACAGGATATTTAGCTCTCAACCTGTAAGGGAAGGTCTTTCTGACCGAAACTAAAATCATTACATCACAAAAACAAAATTTCGTTATACCAAACTGAAAAATTTTTACAAACAAAACTAATAAACAAATTAGAAAGGAACAAAAATTGGAAAAATATTTTTCATCAAAAGGTTCATAAAAGGCCTCATTTCCAAAATATATGAAATTAACTCTAATTTATAAAAATCAAACCATTCTCAATTGAAAAAATGGTCAAGGATAAACAAACAATTCCAAGAAAAATTAAAATATTTCTAAATCTATGAAAAATCTCCCTCATTATTTCAAAAAAAAGTAACAACTCTAAATACCACCTACCTTCAAGGCTAAAACAAAAAAATAATTATTTTGGAGGACGGGAAAAACGGGACATTATGCATTTTGGTATTTGAAAATCCAACCATTTAATATTTGGAACTATTAAAAAATTATAACTTCATACCTTTAATCCAACTTACATTTAAATCCCAAAAATTATAAAAAGGGAAAAGGGACCTTATGTCACAATTTTTACCCTTTTATGCTAAAACAAACTGTGGAATTCCATCATTGGAGAATGCTAATAAATTGTTAATAAAAAAATATTACTTTCTGAAAAATACCAAAGGATATTTCAAAAACCGGAAACTTACAAACATGCAAAACGGACCAGGAATCATTATAACTTAACAACATTAAAACCACTCCCCTCAGCAAAATCAACCAAATCATTTCTAAAGGGCAAATAAAAATAACCACTATCCCAAAAAAACCGGGAATGACTAAAAAACCATTACATTAATTCCCAATCCCTATATTTATCCCATCATTTTGATTTCCTTCACAACTAATTTCTTTTCAAGTCATTCTTTTTACACAAAAAACTTTTGTCAAACTTATTTTATCTAATTTATATTTTAATATATTTAACATCTACTGGTCATCCTGCCATCTAGGGGAGGAGGTGGGGGGGGTAAGAGGTGAAAAATTGGAACAAGAGGTTTGGCAATTGTTAATGCTGTAAAGTTACCCATGTATATATCCTATAAATAAAAGGCTATTAAATTAAAAAAAAAGAGAGAAAAAAAATTTAAAAAAAATAAAATATGAAAATAGAGTTCAGGGTTCCTGAAATACTTCTTAAAATTCCAGAGTACAAAGCAGTAATTTGTAAACAGCACAGATTTCACTAATATTTGACTTCCAATGAAAACTTTCTTGTTAGAGAATTCACATTCATAGAAAAAGTTCAAGAATGTGATAATGAATTACTTGCCCAAGGTGTTGTAGAAGTGATTGAAAAAGAGTGGAATATAGTCAACCTTCTGAACCAATTTCTTCAGGAAATTTTGGTCATATAATCTTTGCTTCTCTTTTTTTAGTGACACTGCCTAAATCTAAGCCTAAACATCTTTGGTAGATTTGAGAGGAATAATGTTGTGATCTCTGCTAAGCTGGACCAGGACGACTGTTTCCATTATTCTTTTTTACTTCTATATTTCTTGGTTGTCAGGGCCACAGAAAGGACACATTTTCTTCAAACGTTCCTCCCTTTCTTTATGCACTCATGATACAATAAAAGGTAGAATTTCTTCTAATTGACCATTCATATTATATCTTCCCTCTAATAGTAATGAAAGTAGAATTGATGACAGTTGCTAAGCATTCAAGAAGGCTTTGCTATATAGCTTTTTTCCAAACATGCAGGGAAGATAATATTCTGAGAGCAGAGAGGTTGAATTTAATCAGTGCCTTTTGTTTTCTTGCCATTTGCTTTGATTGCTGCAGTTTAGCTCTTTGGCTCTATTCAATTATTATGTGTTCATTCCCCTCCTTCCTTCTTCTTTGTTTCATTAGCATCTTTATTTTATAATTTCTTCATTGTTTGAGCCTATAGAATTTAGCATTTAAATGGTTGTTTTGTTTCAAAGTTACTTCTCTTTCAGAAGTTTTTCTATCTGTACTTAACTGGTTATAGAGTTTCCTTTCCTTTCTATCTTAAAGTGAAATATATAAATATCATATTAAGCAAGCAATTATAATCATGTAGCTGAATCATGGTGAAAACATGCTTGTAGGATTATAGATTTGCAATTTGAATGAATCTTAGACAACATTATCTTATTTTATAAAAGAGGAAACAGACTAAGAGAAGCTGTCATTTGCTCAGGATCAAAAAGCTAGGCAGTGTCTGTGGAAAGGGTCAAACTCAGATCTTTCTGACTTCAAGTCCAATTACATAAGACTTAACTAGTATGATATTTATAATAGCAGAAAACATAATTTCTCTCCTCAAAATATTTTATTAATACTTTTGCTTTATACTACAATTACTTATCAATAATCCATATCTGCAGTATCTTCCTATATAACAAAACCTCAAAACATTTTATCAAAACTGTCAACTTCATTGATCTCAACTAAATATTTAACTTTCTACAGTCTTTCTACAAAGAAGAAAATTATGTTTCAATTGCCAACTGTGACTAATATTGATATCTAAATTTGTTCTGAAATTCATTAACATTTAGTGTTGTCATTTTGGTGACTATGGTCATTGTGCAATTATTTTTTATGTTTTTGTTTCTTTTATTTTGTCATAGTTATTCAAGTCTTGAATTTTATATATATATATTTTTATTATAGCTTTTTATTTACAACATATATGCATGGGTAATTTTTCAGCATTGATTATTGCAAAATCTTTTGTTCCAATTTTTCCCTTCCTTCCCCCATCCCCTCCCCCAGAAGACAGTTTGACCAATACATGTAAAATATGTTAAAGTATAAGTTAAATACAATATATGTATACATGTCCATACAGTTATTTTGCTGTACAAAAAGAATCGGACTTTGAAATAGTGTACAATTAATCTGTGAAGAAAATCAAAAATGCAGGAAGATAAAAATAGGATTGGGAATTATATGTAGTGGTTCATAGTCATCTCCCAGAGTTCTTTTGTTGTGTGTAGCTGGTTCAATTCATTACTATTGGAACTGATTTGATTCATCCCATTGTTCAAGAGGGCCACGTCCATCAGAATTGATCATCATATAATATTGTTGTTGAAGTATATAATAATCTCCTGCTTCTGCTCATTTCACTCAGCTTCAGTTTATGCAAGTCTCTCCAGGCTTTTTTGAAATCATCCCACTGGACATTTCCTACAAAATAATAATATTCCATAATATTTATATACCACAATTTATTCAGCCATTCTCCAATTGATGGGCATCCACTCAGTTTCCAGTTTCTGGCCACTACAAAGACAGCTGCCACAAACATTCTTGCACACATAGGTCCCTTTCTGTTCTTTAAAAATCTCTTTGGGATATAAGCCCAGTAGTAACACTGCTGGATCAAAGGATATGCACAGTTTGATAACTTTTTGAACATAGTTCCAAATTGCTCTCTAGAATGGCTGGATGTATTCACAATTCCACCAACAATGCATCTGTGTCCCAGTTTTACCACATCCCCTCCAATATTCCATATTATCTTTCCCTGTCATTCTTGCCAATCTGACAGGTGTGTAGTGATATCTCAGAGTTGTCTTAATTTGTATTTCTCTGATTAATAATGACTTGGAGCATCTTTTCATATGGCTAGAAAGTTTCAGTTTCTTCATCTGAGAAATGCTGTTCATATCCTTTGACCATTTATCAAGTGGAGAATGGCTTGATTTCTTATAAATTAGAGTCAATTCTCTATATATTTTGGAAATGAGGTCTTTATCAGAACCTTTGACTGTAAAATATGTTTTCCCAGTTTATTGTTTCCCTTCTAATCTTGCCTGCATTAGTTTTGTTTGTACAAAAACTTTTCTATTTGTTATAATCAAAATTTTCTAATTTGTGATTAATAATGATCTCTAGTTCTTCTTTGGTCATAAATTCCTTCCTCTTCCACAGGTCTGAAAGGTAAGCTATCCTATGTTCTTCTAATTTATTTATAATCTCATTCTTTATGTGTAGGTCATGAACCCATTTTGACCTTATCTTGGTGTACAGTGTAAAATATGGATCAATGCCTAGTTCCTGCCATATTAATTTCCAATTTTTCTAGCAGTTGTCTTGCTGAGACAAAATCAAATTTTCTCAGAGAAATATAAACCTTTATTTATTGAATTGTCCTTCAAATGATATACACATTCATTGCCTCCAAATTTATCTTGTTATTGAAAAGTGTTTATAATATTTGCACATATTATGGGATTTTATACTTTGTTATTTATCTCCTTGGAAGTATTGTCACAATGTCCACCTCAAAACAATATTTCTTTTTTGGTCTTCTTTTTTCTTATTATTAGGAGATATCTTGTTCCCCAGAACTAAGATCCAATAAGCAAGCTGATCCTGAGCTTGAAATAACAAAAATTCTTTGCAATTGCCCTCCGGATAAACTCTGCCACAACTAAGTCATAGAATTAACTCAAACCATTTCAAGGCTGGTTCCTGTGCTTAGGCAAGTACAAGCAGAAACCACATTCCAATCATAAGGCCCTGCTATGGATAGTCTTTGTCTCTGGCAAATTTGCCTCATTATTATTATTATATGTAATTGTGGCCACTACACCTCACTGATTGTTTCTTGTCTAGCCACAAATATACTTATTTTAAGGTATATCTTTGTTGTCTTGGGTGTTCTCAGTCCTAAAGACACTCTGGCATAAGAGTCAAGTTTCCTTCCTCTAGTGGAATACAGAAAACTTTTTGAATATAACTTTTGTGAGCTCTTTTATTCTTTGTTTTATTTTGCATAGTCGACAATGTATATTAAGTAGTGTGATTATTGAATATAAGGTATGAAAACCTTTGTAACTTTTTACATAATCCCAATGATTTTGAAGAAAGATTGGTCTGATTAATATTTCTACCTGCAGCACAATAGCATGCTACTTGGGCATAGATCTACATTAGTGGAAGAGTATATCAAATAAAGAATTAAAAATATTTAAGTCAGATCAAGAAGCATTTAGTAACTGTCTTTTTTGTGACGAGAACTGGTGAGTCTGCTGTGATAAAATTTAAAAGGAAAGGGTCAAAACATTGCTACCTTAAAGAGTTCACATTCTAATGAAGTCAATAGCATTCAAACCACTATGTACAAATTGTCAATCTATAAACTAAAATTGAGATAATCAGCAGATGGGTGTCACTAGCATTATGTACCCTGGGAAAAGGCTCTTTCAACAGGTAAAATTTTAGCTGGAATTTTACAAAAGACAGAATAGCTTAGAGATAAAGATGCAGATAAAAGCATTGTAGAAATGGATGACAAACAATGAAAATTCATAGAGATGGAGACTCTTATGCAAGCAACAACAGGAAAGACATTGTCATAGTGTTAGAAACATTCTTATTCACTGTCTCTATATCATAAAGTACACAAAAGAAAGTAAGAATCTTATCAAATTTCTCTTACATTTCCATCTATTTTTTTTACATTTTCTTTATTTTTCTTCTTTTAATCAATATGATTTTTGTCCTGTAGTACCATAATGTTACATGAATGAAATTATAATCAGGACTTTCCCCTTTTCTGTGGCAATAGCCACTACAACTGTCATAGTCCAAGAAAACTGGTTCTGGAGAAGAACAATCCTGTTTAAATCCCACCTCTAGGACTAACTTTGTGGCCTTACATAAGTCATTTAGCCTCTCTTGTCCTCAGCTTCCTATAAAGTGAGGGTCTTGGATTCAGCAATTTCTGAGGGTCTTTGCAGATCAAAATCTATTAATCTAGGAACATAATGCTCTGAGATATATAAATTTTGTATATTAATAAGCAAAAAGAAGAAATTTAACATGGGTAATTTAAATGACTTAATGACATGCTTACAAAGAATGGAATGATATCCAATAAACTCAGAGGAAATTGAACTCAAAGACAGTATATGACTTACTGAATCAGGTTTTAGGAATAGATTTTAGGAATGGGATTTTCTTTATCTTGGACATTCACTGTCTAAAATACTGACCTATAAGCATGACACATCGCTTTTATCTTGATAATGCTTAAAATGCTTTTTAGAAACATAATGACATTTTATATTTTATGTGCAAAACATTTGAAAACTCAAAAATTCTCTAGGATCAAGTACATGTTCAAAACTGTCATTTGACAGGAAAGGTAGAATTCTTGGAGCTTCACCTTGGTAAGAGGCCCAGAAATTTTACTTGTTTAGCTATTTTACTACTTTCTTAACCATGATGTTATCCAAATTGAATGGAATTGTGTTATGCTACCATTCCAGATTTCATTATTGTTCATGTTCCAGCATCTTAATTTCACCAAACTTACATTTGTGAAGACACCCAAGCACTGATTTTGTGACACATGAAGCAAAGACAATGAAGCAGAATAGAAATAAAATGAAAGCTTCATTCTACTTAACTAAACTAAGCAAGAATAAAATGAATTATCTTTATGGCTAGACTTCATGAGGCCATCAAACCCCCAATTTAGTTTTATAACAAAAAAAAACAACTTATGTCCAATTTTGCAGATTTTGCAAAAGAAATAATTTCCTTTTGAAATTTTAGAATTATTTTTGAGTTCAATTAAACCATGGTTCTTGGCTAACTGAAGTTCTTACCAGTTGACTATCCTGTATTTCTTGGCCAAGTGAACAATTCTGCAGATCTCTTTATCTACCCTTGGATGAATAATTCATTTATTACATTACATTTTACAGCAACACAGATAGGAAAGTGTGTCCTTTAATATAGTAATCTATTTTTTTTCTCATTAACTGTCTTTATAAACTCTGTTGGTACTTCTATCCAATCATATAGTCATGCCCTGTTGACTCCTTTTCACACCAGACTATTTCCCTTTTCACTCACATTGTCTCCTATTTGCCTGAAATATTTTACTCTGAAAATATTTTCTAGAAGGTACACAATTGAAGTTTTTATCATTTTGTCTTATGGGAAATGGTAAGCAGAAATAAGAGATACTCTAATCTAAAATAGTTATTTTTCATATATTCTGAATCAGTTTATCTTATAATTTTATTTCATTATGATCATTGTTACTATATCAATAGTATTTCTTTCATATATTTCTGCATTTTTGCATCCTCACCATGTTACCTTAGATATACAACCATTTGCTTTTAAATATTTTACTGCATTTTCCACTAAGATCAATCTAGTTAGGATTTCTCTAAAGTTATGTCTGTATATAAGATGATAGCCTCCACAGTATAACTAACAATATAGGCAATGCTGAAAAAGATAGAAAGAAAATCAGAAAAGGGGGAGAAAGTGTCATATTGCAGTGAGGTCCCCAATAATATTAAGTAATAAAATATATATGTAATGGTTTCATTCTGGAGTTTTATTTATTTCTTGTAATGTCTGGGCTAGCTTTTTGGAGGTCCTTTGGAAGGGCCTTGGTCTCATCAGGATAGTCACTGTGATGATGGACAAAAATAGAATCCAAAATCTTTATTGTCTCCTTCACAATCTGTGTCTATCATAGACTGAACCAGTCTCAGTCTGACAAGTTTCCTCCAGCAGTCTGACAGTCTGACAGTCTCAACCAGTCTCAGTCTGACTTTTCAGGGAGGTGAAAACCCCCGAAAAGAGGTAATCAGGCCCTCCCTGACTTCTCAGGAAGAGAGATGAAAACAGCAGAGGAAAATGGGGAGTCAAACCAGATATCATTAGTGTGTTTCTTCTGAGCTGAAATTGAAACAGTATACAGAAATCCATCAGCATGGAAGATTTTACACAAGCACATAGTGATATAACTCAGGCTAGTAGTGATGGCTCTCCCCACAGCTGGAGCATGCTCAGTGTAGTATAGCAAACATGAATTATACATGCAATTAGTGATGTAATAAGCAGTATGAATCAGCAGGAGAGGAATCATGCAGGCAAGTAATGATTTAACAAACAATATGAATATACATGTCCATGAGTCCTAGAAGGAAGGTATATAAATAACGATCACACATACACCTCTTTCAGCAGCCAAGAGATAGCCCCAAACCAATCTATTGTCCATTACTTTATGTGTCAGGGAATCCATTTATTCCTGCAAGTTTTGAAGTCCTGCAATAGTCTCACCATGTCTCAGTGAATCCAGTGATTCCCGAGATTTTCAAATCCTACAACAATCTTATAATGTCTCAGTGGATCCAAAGATTCCTCAGGGTTTTGAAGCCCTGCATCAGTCTCATTAACAATTTTTGATGTTCATGAGGCAATTGCTATAACTGCCATTTTCTTTCAGTGGTGGGAACAGTTAGTGATGGGACCATCTGATGTTTCT
The DNA here is from genome assembly GCF_902635505.1 of Sarcophilus harrisii. Classification (NCBI taxonomy): domain Eukaryota; kingdom Metazoa; phylum Chordata; class Mammalia; order Dasyuromorphia; family Dasyuridae; genus Sarcophilus; species Sarcophilus harrisii. The sequence continues at coordinate 426,005,434 of NC_045426.1, forward strand.
TGGGTCTTCTCCTTCATTTCGAGGGTCTTCTCTGACCTGCTGAATTTTAACATATTAGTCAGTGGAGGAAAACAAAACTAACCAGGATTCCCTCAGTAATGGTGAATGAACAGGGAAGAGCCCAATGCTTAATTCCCACTCCGTGGTGGGGCATGGGCCATATGGCATACAGAAGACCCACTCCTGGTGCTGCACTCAGTGGGGGTCCAAGTCTTTTTGATCAAGGTATAGCCCATGGAATGTGTGAAGCTGGTAGCGGCCCCCATTATACATGGACTGGATCTTCTTGGAGGCAGGTTGTTTGCAAATGCAGCCCCAAGTGGGTGCTAAACTCCATGTACAGCTAAGTTCCAGCCTGAGACTGATAGTCAACAAGTATATAAGGGAAAGTTAAAAAGAACTTTGAAGAGAGAGTTTAAGAGTGTTAAGTCCAGACTAGCTCCCTGGAGCCCTCAGGATCAGCTGGAATCAGGATAAGTAAAACTCCTTGGTTTTTAGGGGGAGAAATGAAAGAATCAGGCAAACTTCCACAAGGCTCAACAAAGATGTATCATCAGTTCTCAAGACCAAAGTCATGAACTTCTCTGCTCTTCATCCTGCCTCAAGGTGAGTCTGGTCTCTCTCACCTTACCCTCTAAAACTTGCCTACAATTATCTTAACACCAAAAATTGAGCCTCCATCACTGTGAGAAGAGCCATTTATCCAAACATATGCTAATAAAGTCATTGTCTCATTTCAAATAGTAATTAGCCTTAAGTGCTTGGTGGTCTGATTCAAATATACCTATTCAAAGTTTCAGTCCTCTACATCTCCCACTTTCTTTTGTTTTAGAATGCAAGTGGTTATACCATCCCTGATTTTTCTGGGAATTGAGAACCTAAAAAGGAGGTGATCACACCCTCCCTGACTTCTCAGGAAGAGAGATGAAAAACACCAAAGGGAAGTGGGGAGTCAAAGCATATATTATTAGCAGGTTTCTGGGCTGAAGGGTATTTCTAGAAACAGGTATATACAAACCCATCAATGTGGGAAGTATTACATAAGCACATATCAATAAACACAGGATAGTAGTAATGACCCCATAGCTGGCGCATGTTCAATGGAGTGTAACAAATAGGAATTGTACATGCAAGTAGTGATATAACAAACAATATGAATCAACATGGTATTGTAAAAGATTTCCAGAAGTCCTAGAAGGAGGATATGTAAATAACAATCACACATATGCCTCCTTCAGCACCTAAGAGATAGCCCCAAAGCAATCTCTTGTCCATAAATTCACATGTCAGGGAATCCAATGATCCCTGCAAGATTTTGAAGTCCTGCAACAGTATTATTATGTGTTAGAGAATCTAATGATTCCTGAGGGTGGGATATGTCTCCACATCATCTGGTGATTATCTAAAATAGTAGAGTTGCTTGCCCTGGACACTGTCCTTCCAGTGGGTTATAAAACCTGTCTGCTAGAGCCAGTGCATCTTTGTCAAAAATCAAGAAATTAATTGTATAAAGAGCTAAATTTAGAAGTTCTCTAGGGCTACCTGTGGCTCCCCCTTTCTTTGGTTTTTGGAGTGTCTTGATGTCTCTGTTTCTCCTCTCTATTATTGCCTTTCCTTGAGGATCAAAAGGTATGCCAGAGTTGTGTAAAATCTTATACTGTGCAGAAAAGTGTACAAAATGTTTAGAAGTATATGCAGGTCCATTATCTGTTTTTATTACTTGTATCACACCCATAATTGCAAATCTTGTATAAGGAATTCAGTGACCACTCAGGCTGTCTCTTTTACTGCTGGTATTGAAAAAGTGAATCCTGAAAAGGTGTCTACCACAACATGCAGAAAAGACCAAAATTTTTATAATGCATCACATCCATTTGCCAAATTCCATTGGGTCTCAAACCATAAGGGTTCTTCCCTGGAGGGAGGGTAAGAGCATGGAAAGGAAGGCAAGCTGAACAGGCTTTTACTGTGCTCCCAGCTTCCTTTTTGTTAACTCAAATTGGAAAGTAAAGCTGGAGCAGCCTGATGATATTTAGAATGAGATTCTTGGGCTTCTTGAAATAAAGTAGTATTGCCCAACATTGTTAGAAAGCTATTTGCCTTTGAATTACCATCAAAAGTAGGACCTGGAAATCCACTATGAGAATTGACATGCCAGAGCTGATCAGCTCTTTAAGGAACTTCAAGAGCAAGTGAAAAAGCATCCAGGTAAGATATACATACATACATACATACATACATATATACATACATATATATATATATATATGAAACTACAAATTTTATATGGGCTGTGGCAATTCTTTGTAGCATACTTACTGAATAGCTCTGAATCAGACATATTTATATCTCCTGGATAATAAGTAAGAGCTAAAATGATTGCATGTAATTCATTCTGCTAAGTGGACTGAAAAGGACTTCTGACTACCCTCTTTATAGTTAAGTTACAAGAGTATACAGCACAAATGTTATGTTTAGATGTATCTGTAAAGATAGTAGGTCCTTTCAGAGGAACTTTAGAAACCTTTTCTTCAAGAATTCATTGGCAATTATGTAATAGTCTGGTTATCTTTTTTGGAGACCCATGTGTAAAATTTGGAGCCATGGCCAATAAAATTTGCCACTCTGGGATGATATCACAGAATACATTAATTTGTGCATTGGTATTGTCTCAGATAATAATACTACTCGATTAATGGCCTGTAATAAAATTCTAGCCATAAGGACTGGGTAAGGAGTCAGGCTTTATTCTGGTTGTGCTGGGAGGTTCACCCATTCTATCACACTGTCTCCTTGATGAAGAACTGCTGTGAGTGCCTTTTTTGTAGCAAAAACTGATATTTCCAAGGGTTTTGGAATGACTTTCAACCACATAAGAAAAAGCCTATTCAACTTCCCTCAAAGCCTCTTGAGCTTCTTTTGTATGCTAGTGTGGTGAAGTGTCATACAATGGTTGCAATTGATAGGTAGTCAAGCCTAATACTGGACTCATCCAATGCATATCTCCTATCAATTTTTGAAATTCATTTAAAGTGATCAACTTATCTTTTGTTTTTTTAATAGCTTTTTATTTACAAGATATATGCATGGGTAATCTTTCAGCACTGACAATCGTCAAACCTTTTGTTCCAACTTTTCCCCGCCTTCCCTCCACCCCTTCCTCCAGATGGCAGGTTGACCAATACATGTTAAATATGTTAAATTATAAGTTAAATAAAATATATCTGTACATGTCCATGAAGTTATTTTGCTGTACAAAAAGAATAGGACTTTGAAATAGTGTACAATTAGCCTGTGAAGAAAATCAAAAATTCAGGTGGACAAATATAGAGGGATTTGGAACTCTATGTAGTGGTTAATAGTCATCTCCCAGAGTTCTTTTGCTAGGTGTAGTTGGTTCAATTCATTCATTACTACTCTATTGGAACTGATTTGGTTCATCTCATTGAAGGGGGCCATGTTTATCAGAATTGATCATCATATAGTATTGTTGTTGAAGTATATAATGATCTCCTGGTTCTGCTCAGTTCACTCAGCATCAGTCCATGTAAGCCTCTTCAAACTTTTCTGAAATCACCCTGCTGGTCATTTCTTACAGAACAATAATATTCCATAATATTCATATACCACAATTTATTCAGCCATTCTTCAATTGATGGGCATCCACTCAGTTTCCAGTTTCTGGCCACTACAAAGAGGGCTGCCACAAACATTCTTGCACATACAGGTTCCTTTCCATTCTTTAAAATCTATTTGGGATATAAGCCCAGTAGTAACACTGCTGGATCAAAGGATATGCCCAGTTTGATAACTTTTTGAGCATAGTTCCAAATTATTCTCCAGAAGGGCTGGATGTATTCACAATTCCACTAACAATGTATCAGTGTCCCAGTTTTCCCAAATCCCTTCCAACACTCTGCATTATCTTTCCCTGTCATTCTTGTCAATCTGACAGGTGTGTTGTGGTATCTCAGAGTTGTCTTAATTTGTATTTCTCTGATTAATAATGACTTGGAGCATCTTTTCATATGACTAGAAATAGTTTCAATTTTTTCTTCTGAGAATTCTCTGTTCATATCATTTGACCATTTAGCAATTGGAGAATGGCTTGATTTCTTATAAATTAGCGTTAATTCTCTATATATTTTGGAAATGAGGCCTTTATCAGAACCTTTGACTGTAAAAATATTTTCCCAGTTTATTGCTTCCCTTCTAATCTTGTCTGCATTAGTTTTGTTTGTAAAAAGGCTTTTTAATTTGTTATAATCAAAATTTTCTTTTTTGTGATCAGTAATGATCTCTAGTTCTCCTTTGCTCATAAATTCCTTTCTCTTCTACAATTCTGAAAGGTAAACTATCCTATGTTGTTCTAATTTATTTATAATCTCATTCTTTATGCTGAGGTCATGAACACAGTTTGACCTCATCTTGTGTTTATGGTGTTAAGTGTGCCATACTAATTTCCAATTTTCCTGGAAAATTTTGTCAAAATCTAGAGTCTTTGGGTTTGTCAAATGCTAGATTATTAAAGTTATTGATTGTTTTGTCCTTTGAAACTAACCTATTCAACTGATGAACTAGTCTATTTCTTAGCCAATACTAAATGGTTTTGGTAATTGTGACTTTATAATGTAATTTTAGATCTGGTACAACTAGGCCACCTTCATTTGATTTTTTTTTCATTAATTCCCTTAAAATTCTTGATTTTTTGTTTTTCCATATGAACATTGTTGTTATTTTTTCTAGGTCATTAAAATAGTTTTTTGGGATTCTGATTGGTATAGTGCTAAATAAATAGATTAACTTAGGTAGTATTGTCCTCTTTATTATATTTGCTCACCCTATTCAAGAGCATTTAATATTTTTCCAATTGGTTAAATCTGACTTTATTTTTTTGGGAACAGTTTTGTAGTTTTGCTCATAAAGTTTCTGATTTTCCCTTTGCAGATAGATTTCTAAATATTTTATGCTATCGGTTGTTACTTTAAATGGAATTTCTCTTTGTAACTCTGTTGGATTTTGTTAGTGATATATAAGAATGCTGATGATTTATGTGGGTTTATTTTATATCTTGCAACTTTACTATAGGTATGGATTATTTCTAATAGCTTTTTAGTAGAATCTCTGGGATTCTCTAAGTATACCATAGCATTAGCAAAGAGTGATAATTTGGTTTCTTCATTACTTACTTTAATGTCTTTTTCAACTTTTATTCTCAAAGTAGGCATTTCTAATAAAATATTAAATAATAATGGTGATAGTGGGCAACCTTGTTTTACTCCTGATCTTATTGGGAATGGTTTCAGGTTATCCCCATAACATGTGATGTTTATTGATAGTTTTAAATAGATGCTACTGATTATTTTAAGGAAAAATCCATTTATTCCTATTCTCTCAAGTGTTTTTAATAGGGATGGATGTTGGATTTTATCAAATGCTTTTTCTGCATCTATTGAGATGATCATATGGTTTTTGTTAATTTGGTTATCAATATGGTCAATTATACTAATAGTTTTCTTAATATTGAACCAGCCCTGCATTCCTAGTATAAATCCTACTTGAAGATGGTGTATTATCCTGGGGATGATTTTCTGTAGCCTTTTTTCTGATATATAATTTAAATTTTAGCATCAATATTCATTAGTGACATTGGTCTATAATTTTCTTTCTCTGTTTTCAATTTACCTTGTTTAGGTATCAGTACCATGTCTGTGTCATAAAAGAAATTTGAGAGGACTTCTTTATTCCCTGTTTTTTCAAATAATTGATATAGCATAGGGGCTAATTGTTCTTTAAATTTTTGGTAGAATTCACATGTAAATCCATCTGGTCCCTGGGCATTTTTTTAAGGGAGTTGATTAATAACTTGTTCAATTTCTTTTTCTGAAATGAGACTATTCAAGCAATTTACTTCCTCCTCTTTTAATCTGGGAAGCCTATATTTTTGGAAGTAGTCATCCATTTCACTTAGGTTATCAAATTTATTGGCATAAATTTGGGCAAAGTAACTCCTTATTATTGCTCTAATTTCCTCTTCATTGGTGGAAAGTTCTCCCTTTTCATTTTTAAGACTAACAATTTGATTTTCCTCTTTCTTTTTTCTAATCAGATTTACCAAAGTTTTGTCTATTTTATTAGTTTTTTCATAAAACCAATTCTTAGTTTTATTTATTCAATAGTATTTTTACTTTCACTATTATTAATTTCTCCTTTTAATTTTAGAATTTCAAGTTTAGTATTTGGTTGGGGTTGTTTAATTTTGTTTTTTACTAGCTTTTCAAGTTTCCAGTCCAATTGATTGATCTTCTCTTTCTCTGTTTTATTCAAGTAAGCCACTAAGGATATAAAATTCCCCCTTACTACTGCGTTGGCTACATCATCCAAATTTTGGTATGATGTATCATCATTGTCATTATCTTGAGTGAAATTATTAATTGTATCTATAATTTGCTGTTTCACTCAATCATTCTTTAAGATGAGATTATTTAGTTTCAAATCATTTTTTGGTCTATTTACCCTTAACTTTTTGTTGAATGTAGTTTTTATTGCATCATGATCTGAAAAGAAAGCATTTACTATTTCTGCCTTCCTGCATTCAATTCTGAGGTCTTTATGTCCTAATATTTGGTCAGTTTTTGTATAGGTTCCATGAATCGCTGAGAATGAAGTATAATTCTTTCTGTCACCATTCAGTTTTCTCCAAAGATTTATCATGCCTAATTTTTTCTAATACTCTATTCACTTCTTTAATTTCTTTCTTATTTATTTTGTGGCTTGATTTATTTAATTCTGGGAGTGCAAGATTGAGATCTTCCAATATTATAGTTTTGCTGTCCATTTCTTCTTGTAACTCGCTTAACTTCTCCTTTAGGAAGTTAAATTTTATACCACTTGGTGCATATGTTTAGTATTGATATTGCTTCATTGTCTATGCTACCTTTTAGCAAGATAGAGTTTCATTCCTTATCTCTTTTAATTAGGTCACTTTTTGCTTTTGCTTGATTTAGGATAAGGATGGCTACCCCTGCCTTTTTTTTTTTTTTTTTTTTTTTTTTACTTCACCTGAAGCATAATAGATTCTGCTCCAGTTTTTTCCCTTTACTCTGTATGTATCCCCCTGCTTTAAATGTGTTTCCTATAAACAGTATATTGTAGCGTTCTGATTTCTGATCCAGTCTAGTACCCACCTTTGCTTTATGGGAGAGTTCATCCCGTTCACTTTTATGTTTAAAATTACTAATTCTGTATTTCTTGCCATCTTATTATCCCTATATCATGCTTTTCTTTTTCTTGCCCTCCTCCTTACCCCCTTTCCCAGTATTAAACTTATGGGCCCCACTTGTGTCATGCAACTCTGCCTCTTTAGGATCCCTCTCTTCCCCCTTTGAATCCCTTTCCTTTTCTTGTACCCTTCCCTTATTACTCTTTTACTTTTCCCTTTTCCTTTCCCACTTTTTAGTGAGGTGAGACAAGATATTCTGTAAAACGAATACGTCAATTATTTTCTCCTTGAGCCAACTCTCATGAGAGTAAGATTCACACAATGTTCCTCCCCGTCTCTAAATTCCCTCAGATATGATAGGTTTCCTTTGCCTCTTCATGGGATGTCGTTTTCCTCTTTTTATTTCCCCTTTTCCCTTTTTCTGACACTATCCTCTTTCCAATTCTACTTCCATTTTTTATATTATACCAGTAAAATCAAATTATACATGTACTCTTTATGTATATCCACAACAGAAATACAGTTCTCAGGAGTTCTTTTTACCTTTTTCTGCTCCTCTTGAGTCCTATGGTTGGAGATCAAATTTTTTGTTTAGATCTGTTTTTTTTTTTTTTTTTTTTTTCCTTAGAAACAGATAGAATTATTCTGTTTCATTAAATGTCCATCTTCTTCCATGGAAGAAAGTGCTCAGCTTAGCTGGGTAGTTTATCCTTGGCTGCTTAAGCCAAGTTATTTTGCTTTAGGAATATTAGATTCCAGGCCCTTTGATCCTTTAATGTGGAAGAGCCAGATCTTAAATGATCCTTATTGTGGTACCTTGGTATTCAAATTTTTTTTCCAGCTGCTTGCTATATTTTTTTCCTTAGTTTGATAGTTCTGAAATTTAGCCACAATATTCCTTGGAGTTTTTAGTTTAGGGTCTTTTTCAAAAGGTGTTCAATGAATTCTTTCAATGTCTTTTTTACCTTTTGATTCTATTCCATCTGGGCAGTTCTCTTTTATGAACTCCTGTAAAATAGTATCTCGGCTCTTTTTTTCATCATAATTTTTTGATCCCCCCATCCTCACATTATCTCTCCTAGATCTATTTTCCAGGTTTATTGTTTTTCCACGTAGATATTTAACAGTTTTTTCTAATTTTTCATTTTTTTTTTTTTTTGGTTTTTCTTGACTGATTCTTGATGTTTCAATGAATCATTTATTTCTATTTGTTCAGTTCTGATTTTTAATGAATTATTTTCTTCATTAGCTTTTTTAACTTCTTTTTGTATATGTCCAATTGAGTTTTTAAATGAGTTGTTTTGCTCTATGGATTTTTTTTCCATTTCACTTTTTTTTTTACTGAGTTATTTTCTTTTTTCCAATTCACAAATCCTATTTTCTTGGAGTTCTTTATCTTTTTCAGTTCACAAATCCTACTTTCTTGGGAGTTCTTTATCTTTTCCAATTCACAAATTCTGTTTCCTTGGACTTCCTGGGAGTCCTTTACCTTTTCCAATTCACATTTCAGGGAGTTGTTACTCTCTTGCATAGCTTCTCTCTACTTTCCCCATGTTTCTTCTAGTTCTCTTTTAAAATTTCTTATAGTTTCTTCTAGGTGATCATTTTGTGTCAGGGATCAAATTATATTCCCCTTTGGGGTATTATCTGGAGACTGTCTGCTATTAGTCTCCTTGAGGTTGAAAACCTGCTCTCTTTCTATATAGAAGCTATCAATCATCCTTTTGATTTTTTTTTTGTACTCATTTTGTTTAAAGCTTTTAGGGTCTGCCTTCAGGGCAAGGAGGTTACCAGCTTCCTCTGCAGAGCAGGGATAGGTATATGGACAGTAGCTGTCTTGTCAACGGGCTGTAAAGAACGGCCAAGTTGTGGAGGTGCTCTGGGAAAAGCCCCACACCAGAGTGACACAGCCTGAGCTGTGGAAGTGCCTTGCAAGGAGCCCCACTGTGAAAATTAGCAACTGCCTTGGAACTAGAGGCTGAACAGCTAAAATATCACTGCCCCTGTAAAAGCCTGCTTTGGAAATTAGCAGTTGCCTTACCACTCAAGGCACCAGAAGTGTCTCTGTCTGGGGAGCATAGTCGAAGTGGAGCAATTTCACTTCCCCAGGTGGAGCCCCCCACTGTGCATATTAGAGGTTCCCCCAGGCTGTACCGCCCCTCTGTGCAGATTTATGACTGCTTTGAAAGAAAGCCCCTAGCTGCAGAATACCACTGCTGAACTTTGTTATGGTCTCTGCTGAGACACTTCCAGTCCTGGGTGGGCACAACCAGATCCTGTTAGGCTCTGGCATCCTTCACAGTAACCTCTACCCTAGGCTCTAATTTCTCTGCTGGTCCACTACTCTGCAACCAAAGCAAAGTAGTCAGCCTATGACAGAGAACTCTGTAAACCTTCCAACCATGGATACTGCTCCCACTCCTGGATCATTCCAAATGGTAGTCTCTGGTTCTTTCCCTGACTGCACTGGTCTTTTCCCACTGCTCAGGACAAACCTTTTCTGGTAATCTTCCAGATTATCTTTGGCTGGTGAGTTGTTGCACTTCCAATGTTCATGAATTTTACCAGTCAAGCACTATTTCTGAGGCTGAATTTAATAATTGGTAGTGAGGGTATGCAAGAGGCTCGGAAAGTTGCATGTGCCTTCTCCACCATCTTGGCTCAAACCCCCAACTTCTCTGTTCTTAAGGAAAGTTTTTGTACTGTAAGCACCTTAAAGTAGACTTCATATCCTAAATATTGAAAAAGAACATGCCTTTGAATTTTTTCTGGAGCTATATGCAATTTGTAGTTCCTTAGTGTTTCTATGGTCTTTTGTAGACATGCTTCTAATATTTGTTCCTCAGGTGCCCATCCCAATTTATCCATGTAGTATAATATAACTTTTTGAAATGCATTTCTTGCTGCATATCTTGCAGCAGCAAAATACATTTGACACATAGTAGGGTTATTTTTCATTCCCTGTGGCAAAACTGTTCATTTATATCTTTTATAAGGCTCAGCTAAGTTAACACTGCACTGAAAAGGCAAATCTTTTCATATGCTTCTTATCTAGAGGGATAGAATAGAAATAACCCTTAATGGCTATAATCTAAAAAGGCCATTCTCTAGGCAATTGCATAGGAGATGGAAGTCCAGGCTGAAGAGGTCCCATAGTTTCCATCTATTCATTTATCTTTCTTAAATCAGTCAACATCCTCCTTTTTCCAAATTTCTTTCTTATAACAAATACAGGGGAATTGCAAGGACTTAGAGAAGGTTGTAAGTATCCTTGGTCAAGTTGTTCCTGTACTACATCTAATAAGGTCTGAATTTTATTGCTAGCTAAGGGCCACTATTCTATCCACACTGGTGTATCAGTTTTCAATTGACTTAGAAAGGTGAAAGTACTGGCAAGCCTTCAACACCAGCCCTGCCTAAAAAAACTGAAGTACTCTTTTGTAATACTAATTGTTGTAAAATGTTTCTTCCCCATAGATTGATGGGTATTTTTTCAACTATAAAGTGAGTAAAAACTCCTGTTTCTCCTTCAAAAGTCCATCTCAAAGGGGTAGCACTAACTTCATCTGCTATTAATCCTCCTACAGCAGACATATAGACGTCTGCCTTAATCTCTGGCCAATGACTGGGCCAGTTGGCACCTCTAATGATTGTATTATCTGCATCTGTGTCTACCAATTCTTCTAATGGCAGGATATTTGTATAGATAGGGAGCATAAGATGTTCAGCTGTAACTGCTGCAGTCCAGAATATTTCTAGATTCTGTTGTTTGGAATCAGAATCTGGACAATTATCACCAGATTGCCTATTAGGAGTCTGTATCAGTAAACCTGATGCTACTACTTCTAGTTGATAAGAAACACATTGTTAACCTGTATTAGTGACCCAGTTTCCCACATCAGTGTATGGATGAATACTGTTTTGTAAGTACACTCAGGAGGTGAAATGATCAAGCTTACTGTGCCTAGAGGCAAGGGATATATAGGCAGGACAGGGATAGATTTTATGTCTCCAGGGGGTATCTCAGTAATCCCAGCTGCATGCAAATCTATTCTCTCAAATTGTAATCCCTTTCTCTCATCAGATTGCTTCTTGGCTAATTGGTCATTTCTGAGTACTGCACTTCTAAAGACTCTCTGGATGTAGCGTCAGCTGCCATCATGCCCCAAGTATTTTTATTTTGGGCCCTGGGGTTGGGGCCCTCATCCAATTTCCCTGAATCAGTCTACATTCTGATGGCCAATGGAATTCTCTGTTGCATTTTGGACATGGGGTTTTGGGTCTTGTTCTCCCACCCTGTTTTCTGGAAGTCCCTTGCCAAAAGGTACCCTGTCTTCTCATGCTCGGATCTTTGGAAGTCTATATCATAGCCTGGCTATGAAAGGTATTTGTGCTCACTGTGGCACAGCATCTTATGATCTCCTCTAAAGGAACATCCTTGTGTAGTCCAAGTATAATTCTTTTACAAACCTCATTAACATTTTCTTTAGTAAGTTGTCTTATCATACTTTCTGTTGCTGCAGTTTCACCAATAGTTGGTATGACAGCTGTCTGCAGACATCCCACAAAATCAGCAAAGCATTCATTTGGTCCCTGTGCTATTTTCATAAAGGCCTCTCTTGTGCTCTCTATCTGGGATAAAACACCATGCTTTGATAGCAGCAGAAGCAATTTGCTCATATGCTGCAATGGGGTAATTAATCTGTGTTGAAGTGTCTGCATAAGAACCTACACCTGCTAGTTGGTCAGAGGTGATTGGAGTATTAACTGCAGCTTGCCTTTTTTGTTGGGCTTGTATCCTACAGAGTTCACTATATTCAGAGAGCCCCAACAAGTTTTGTCCAGGTTCTAAGCATGTCCTTGCTATAGATTTCTTATCATGAGGGGTTAAAATTTCATAAGCCAAATTATGTAATGACATCTTAACATAAGATGATGTAGCCTCATAGAGTCCAAGCCTTTTTCAGGTCTATGATTATTTCTAGATCAAAAGGAGTGTATCTTCTCCTTTCTTGATCTGAAAAGTTAAGCTGTTCAATCACAGGATACATTTCTATTCTCAAATCAGCTGTATTTGATAGTAATCATATAAAAATAAAATCAAAATCAAAATACTTAACATTCAGGTCCTATTTGGCTAAAAAATTATTGGGAGGGAGGATAGTACATATACATCTACATACATACTCCCCTCATACATATATACATATATATATATATGTATATATATATATATATGTATATATATTATACACAACAAAGAAAATGATAAGGGAAAGGAAGATTGAAACAATTTGAAGAGGAAGAGATAACTTGCATCACAAGGAACAAGGAAAAGACTTCACAGAGAAGGTGGTACTTGATAATATTTTTTAAAAAATTAAAAAATATAGAGTTTTGTGTTCTGATTGTCAAGGATTGTCTGAAAAAAAGATGGAGTTTAGTATTTTTAAAAATAGGAATGTCTAGAAATTCAACTTATTTGTGATTTTAAATGTTCAAAGAAGTAGATGGAAGTAATATTTCAAAATATGATTGGAACCAATCTATGAAGAAGAAGGTTAAGAAATTTCTATTTTATCTTATAGGCCACAGTGATGGGAAATTTTGTGAAGCTGACTTAAGTTTTGCAATCAAAACCAATATATTCAACAAGCTTATATGTCTCCCAAAACTTGTGAATGACAGGCTCATTACAATGCAATTGTCACTTGTACGAAAAAAAAACAACATACTTCCATTATCAGTGTATGTGCTCTCAATAATGAACCCTGATGATATCAAAGAAAAGTTTTATGAAGAACTAAAGATTCTATTTCTGAATGTTCCAAAAGAGGAAAAACTTATAATTCTGGGTGACTTTAATACCAGAGAAGGTATAGGTGATTTTAATCAGCCATGGCAGGGAATCCTTGAGAGCAACAGAATCATAAAGAGCAACAGCATAATGTTTTCAATAGACAGTAATAGATCAATACTGAAGCCATTGAATATACATCTCATGTTGAAGTCAATTCCTCTCTAGCAGAAATTCCACCTGAAGAGCTATTGAATGTTATTTGGCTTCTCTCACATATGGCAAAGCAAATTCGATTGTATTTCAACTGAGATTCATAAGCCATGGGATCCATTGCTAACATAAAATTTTCCAGGTTATATGGCAGAAGGAGATTGTCCCTAAGTTTTCAAGAATGCCTCCATTTTCCTCCCCTATGAAATAAAAAGAAATATCTTGTCTTGTGTTACAACATACTCTCTCTTAACTATTAATGGAAAGATTCTTGGTGGAATCCTTAATAAGATAATCCATCTCCTGGAAGATAACCATTTACCTGAAAATCAGTGTGGTTTCAAGAAGGGCTGAGGGATGCTTTATATAGTATTTACTGACTGACAACTTCAGTAGAAATGCCAGTAGGAAAATAAGGAATTTGAATACAAGGTTCATCTATCTGATCAAGACCTTTGATACTATCAGTTGTGAGAACCTGTGGAAGATCAAGGCAAATTTTAGTTGCCAGCAGAAGGTCATCAATATTTTACATTAGGTTCATGATGGTATGCTTGCACAGGTTCTGGATAATAGATGATGTTCTTAAACTTTACCAGTCATTAATGGAGTGAAGCAAAGCCTGGTTTTTGTTTGTATGTTTGTTTGTTTTTTGGAGATGATTATGCATTCAGTGCAATCTCTCAAGCTGAGATGTAATAAAGTATGAATCAATTCTCTGCTACTTGTGATAATTTTGGCCTAATAATTAACACATAGAAAACAGATTTTCCACAAGCCAGCACCACATCCATATGTGGAAACATTGATTACAGCAAATGGAGAAATTTTGAATATTATGGATAAGTTAATTTACTCTGGAAGTATAATTTCCAGGGATATACACATACATGATAAGATTGATGCCCATATTGTCTTATTTCTATGTCTGGGAATTCTTTGAAGGAAAGTGTAGAAGAAAAGAGCTTTGATACTGCCTATTAAACTGTTTATCTACAGAATCTTTGTGATGATCTCACAGTTGTATGCTTGTGAAACCTGGACAATATGCCATCCCCATGCCAGGAATTACTTCCATTTAAATTGTGTTAGGAAGATTCTGGAGATCACCTGACAAGATAAGGTATTGGACATGTGGAGATCTTTTCTCATTCTGAACTACCAATCATTCAACTCTCTTAAAAAACACACAGTTCTGATGGGTTAACCAAATTGTTTAAATTCCAAAGGTATATTTGTCACAAAGATTATTTTACAGAGTATTCATGCAAAGTTGGTGCTCACATGGAAGTCAGGAAAAGTGATATAAGGGCACTCTTTGGGTCTATCTGAAGAACTTTGGAATCCATTGTGAAGCATGAAGGACAACCAACTGCCATGCTTGTATCAAAGAGGGAAAGACATCTGATCAGCAAAGCAGAATTGGAGTAGCTCACAAAGAAAATGAAATTCCCAAATTTAAAAACATCTCTACTTTAAATGATCTGTGTTTGAGACTCCTTTGCCTGTATTGGTCTGATCATGCATGGGTGGGCACGTTGTACTTTAACATCAAAACAGTAATGTCATTATGGTTCTCTTCAAGACAGAAGGACAACAATCATGGAACTACCAGAGAGTTGTTAATAAGAATTTGCTTTGTCTGGCCCTATGCATTATAATGATAATTTTTCAGTACTATGTTAAGGATGGAGGCGAAAAGATTAAAGGCAAGAAATTTCAGCTCATTAGTTTAGGTGAAAAGTAATATAAAGTTCAACTAGCATGTTACCATTCAACAACAGAGATTACTGAAGAGAGAGATATTGTGGAGATCATCATCAAAATATGTCAAATGATTGGATGTGGGATTTGAGGGTGTGGTGGGTAAGATGAGTCAAAGATGTCTCTTAGGTGTTAAGCCTGGGTAACTGGGTGGTCATCAATTACTTACTATGCCATTTTTCAAGGTACTACCTAGGACAGTCCTATTTTGTTCAGCCCACAACAATACACATTGGTAATTTTATTTCTAATCTATAACAACAACAAAAAATTAACTTCTAACAAGTATGATAAGATTAAAGATTTTGGGGGTTAGGAAATGCTAAAATGTAGAACTTGACAATCCTATTCTCTATGTATTTTTTCTTTATTCCAAGTTACTCTACATCATTTGCTCTCTGATATCCAATATGTACTTGTTAAATATTGCTCATAATTTTTTAATTAAAGCTTTTTATTTTCAAAACATATGCATTGATAAGTTTCAACATTCACCTTTGCAAATCCTTGTATTGCAAATGTTTTCTTCACCTTTCCCCTGCTCCCTTCCCCAAAGAGCAAGTAATCCAATCTATGTTAAACGTGGAATTCTTCTATATATATTTCCACAAATATCATGTTGCACAAAAAAGGCCATATGAAAAAGGGAAAAAAAATGAGAAAGAAAACAAAAAAGCAAGAAAACAAACAAACAAAAATAACAAAAAATACTATGTTGTGAGCCACATTCAGTTCCCACAGTCCTCTCTCTGGGTGCAGATGGCTCTCTTTATCACAAGACCATTGGAATTGGCCTGAATCATGTCATCTTTGAAGAGAACAATGTCCATCTGATTTGATCATTGTATAATTTTGCTGTTGCTATGTATAATGATCTCCTGTTTCTGCTCATTTCACTTAGCATCAGTTCATTGAAATCTCTCCAGGCCTTTTTGAAATCATCCTGCTGATAATTTATTATAGAACAATAATATTCCATAACATGCATATGCCATTACTTATTCAGCCATTCTCCAACTTTTGGGCATCCACTGAGTTTTCAGTTTCTTGCCACAAACATTTGTGTACATGTGGATCTCATTCCCTCCTTTATGAGCTCTTTGGGATACAAGTCCAATAGAAATACTTCTGGATCAAAGGGTATGAACACTTTAAAGCCTTTTGGACATGGTTAGAGAATGCTTTCCAGAATTGGATCATATCACAACTCCACCAACAATGTATTAGTGTCCCAGTTTTCCCACATCTCCTCCAACATTTATCATTATCTTTTCCTGCCATCTTCTGCTCATTATTTTGAGAGCATTCACTTACCTCATATAAATGGTTGTCAATGAGTAGAATTTAGATTCAGATTTCCCCCTTCATGTTTATTGTGACGCATGTGATGCTATTTATTATGAAGCCGAGAGATACTGTATCATCTTTTATAACATTTTGTTTCTAAAAATATAAGATGAAAACTTTTTTTGTTGTTCAGATATATAATAGCATACCAATCTTTCACTTACTGGATATTTTAGGGAGACATTTTAGATAATCCAGAGTCAAAGGAAAAAGCATGAAACAGTTGAAACACTGTTGAGTTTAGACTTAGAGCACCTAGACTGAAATCTTGATTTGGCTACATAGTATTAATGTAAGCTTGGGCATTCTCCTCACCAAGAAATAATGACCTTTGACCATATGATCTTTACAATTTTGTTCAACTCTATCCCTATTCTATTTATTCTCAAAATAAGACAGGGAACAGAGTTCAGAGGAAGCCCTCTCTTTTAACTATTCAGCATCTGTTGTTTGAGTTTGCTTGATAGATAAGATGTACAATATCAGTTCAATTTTTGGGTGTTGAGAAGGAACAAAAAGGAAGAAATGAGGTTCTCAGAAAAAAAAATATATCCTAAATCTCATGGGGACAAGCAAAACATTTCATACACAGATTGTAGAGGAAGTAAAGTAGGCAATGAAACACATGCTTTTCATTGCTCATTGGTTTTTTTTTTTAAATAGAATTTTAAAAAAAAACAACAAAATTTCATTACTGTTAATTTTTAAGTATTAAAAAATAGATGCACATGTTTTGCAGAGGAAAGTAACTACAATACGATTACCATTCTTTGTCTGAATGACTATATTTTTATTCAGAGTAAATAAATAGTCACATTATCAAGTCTAGATACTTTTTAGTCATTTATCTATCAGATTTTATTTCTTGATGATGGGTATTTTCTTTCTGATCTCCCAGGGGTATTCTGCTTGTAAATATCAAGGAAGTATTCTGGGAAAGTGGGGAAAAAGTATATTCTGTTTCACAGATTACAAATATTGAAAAAAGAAAACTCTGCCCCAAATTAATTTAATTTCTTTCCTGGTATAGCCAGTTTTACAATGGAGGCAGGGGAGGTATAATTTAGAATATAAATTTAGTTCTTTTTTCCCCCTTGTTTGCTTCTAAATCATTCCCTAAGCTCAATTTGTATTGAATGTATCACAATTATAACATTTCTGGTTGTTTGTAATAAGGAGCCTATTATGATTTATTTTGAACTGTTTCTCCAGGGTGTATTTCAATGAGGGAGAGGATGGAAAATTGATGCACATTCTTTTTATATAATCTGATTGACTTTATTTTTATAAGGGGAAAAAAAAAAAACATCCGTGGTAAAGAAGTTTTAAACCTAGAGCTTTCATTTCTCTTTTGTGGCCTTGAGAGGGCAGCATTCTTTCAGTGCTATAGATGGTTGGGGGTTACTTTCTGTTCTTTTTTTTTTTTTTTTTTTAATGATATCCTCCTTTTTATAGTATTTTTAAATATATTTTTGAGCAGTAAAATTGGAACTCAGAGTGTTTGATCATTCAACCAATTAAGTGATTTCAGAAAGACTTCAAATCATTAACCCAATTTTGAAAATACTACTCATTGATTTATCTTCATGTAAAGTGTGTGTATATTTATATATGTTCATGTATACATGTATATATGCAAGTATGCTTATCTATTTTTTCTAAACAAAATTTGAGTCAGGAATATATTTCTTTTCAAATCCTTGTAAAAAGTTCACTTTTCTTTTTCCGTGGAACAGAGACTATCTAGGAAAATACAACATAAAGTTGTCACACTCTAGAGCGATTAAAGCAATAATCCCATGGAATAGAACTGTTTTATCTGCCATTTGAAATTGTTACTTGTAGAAATCTTCTAGTTTACATAGAATTATTAATAATTTTATAAAACTTTAGAATTTTAACTCTGGAAGAGGCACTCTGCATGGTATCTTTTTTTTTTCATTTTACAGATTTGAAAACTGAGTTTCCAAGAAGTTGAACAATTCACTCAGAAAAACAAAATAATTAATTTCTTTGACACAGCTAAAATTTCAGTCTCTTGCCACATTTTAAGACCACTAGAATGAACATTTTGTTCAATGTTTTTCTCTATAAGCATTTGTCTTATTTAAAGATTCACAAAAGTCTTTAAGTAATATAATAGGGTTAGTCTCTCACATGTAAAATGAGAGTCATGCAGTATTTTGAAAGGAGGCAGATGCCTGTTCTCCCCCTACCATACTCCAAGGAAGAATTTGTGAAAGGAGGAGAAACAGGTGATTCAGTTCAAAAGCTTAAACACTATATTCTTCTCTGAAAGAGGGGATATGGGGTTAGTATTCTATTTATCTCTCTAAATATTATTAGTTTAGGAAACTTTTTAGTTTAATTCTAACTTTAAATCACAGCCTCATTAATTGGTGACAGTAGGAACCCAAACTTATATCCAAAACTTGGCTTCCTTCAAATCAAATGTCAGATCCAAATTGAACTCACATAGCAAATAGTAAATATATATATATATATAATATGAATAATTATTCAAATCCATGGTGGGCAAGAGGGAAGGAAACAGAAATCAGAGAAAGTATACACAGGAGAATACATACCAGACAATAAAGAATGAAAGAGTTCTCTAAATGGGATTAAGGAAATTCAGCTCTATAAAGAGCAAGAATCCCAGATTTCTCCTCAGAGTCTCTAATGTACCAAATCAGAGATAATGACATGATGAGACTATTGGCTTTCTAAAGTCAAACTTCTTTTTAAGTTTCTTGCTTCAGCACCCGAAGTGAGTTTAGCATTTTTCATTTTCTTTATCAAAACTGGAAAGCAGAAGCATCAAAAATGATTATTATTTCAGCAATTGGATGAATGAGAATTTCAATATCCTTTATATAAAGCATTGTTCTTATAATTTGGGTCATTTCCTTATTTTTTGTATTGTAGTAAGTTTGCTTATTTTTAATATACATTACTTCATGAATCATGTTGGGAGAGAAAAATCAGAGCAAAAGGGAAAAAGCATGAGAGAGATAAAAAAAAAAGTGAATATGACATATGTTGATTTACATTGTCTCTTAGTTCGTTTCTTAGCAGATAGCATTTTTTATCCCAAGTCTATTGAAATTGCTTTGGGTCACTGAACTACTGAAAAAACAAGGCTTTTCATAGTTGATCATAACACATTCTTGCTGTTATTGTGTATAATATATTGCAGGTTCTGCTTGTTTTACTCAGCATCAGTTCATGTAAATCTTCTCAAGTTTTCTATAATCAGCTTGTTGATCATTTTTATGGAACAATAATATATTCCATTACTTTCATGTACTACAGCTAGTTCATCAATTCACCAATTGATAGGTATCCCCTCCTTTTCCAATTCTTTGTTACTTCCAAAAAAAGCTGCTACAAACATTTTTGCCTGTGTGTGTCCTATTCCCTCCTTTATGTTTTCCTTGAGATACAGATCCAGTAATGGCACTGCTGAGTCAAAGGGTATGCATTGTTCTATAGCCCTTTGGGTATGGTTTGAAATTGTACTCCAGAATGGTTGGATCATTTCACAACTACATCAACAATGCATTAGTTTCTAGTTTTCCCACATCCCTTCCAACATTTATCATTATCTTTTCCTTTCATCTTATCAGGCATCATTTTTTTATTTTATTTATTGTATTCCTAATACTTAGCACAGTGTCAGACATATATTAAGTATTTAATAAATATATTGCATCATATTTGTTTTTAAATAGCATCAATGATCTTATTTGATGTAGTTCCTTTAGTACTATGATAGAATAACAGTTCCTACTTTAGTATATACAAACATATGATGCTTACCATATAATATGGTGATTAATTCATGATCATTGCAAACCATGGGCATGGACCTAGGGCACTAGTACTTATTTTTTTTCACTGATCTGCACATATCTATTCCCAAACACTTTTGACCAGTGGGGTTATATTTTTATCAGAATTGTCCAGTAATGGAGATGGTGTTAGAAACGTGTAACAAAGAAAAGCTAAGCTAAATGGTTCATGTTTTTTGCTCCATTAGATTCCTGGTTAACTTATGCTTTGTATGGTTCCTTGGAGGATCAATTCAGGAAAGACAATTTTGGAGGGAAAAGGTAAAAAGTGAAGGCTTTTGTAGAGGTGTGATAGCCTCCTTATTATTGAATGCTATTTTCCTAATTGTATTATTAGGTCCCAGGTCTTTTCCTCATTTAATGATTCACTGTCATTTTGTCAATCCAGGAGAACGATGTGAGAGAGAATACTGATTTAGCCAGCCCACACTAATAGTTTTTAGGAAAGCCACATTTAAAAACTAAAATGAAAAGCTAAACTCAGCAATTTAATCCCTATAATGAGCTAACGATTACTTTCAGGATCTTAGAACCACTTTCCATTATAAATTGCTATTTGCAGATAGTAACTACTCAGTCATTCTCCTACAAAGCTTCTTGTTATGTAAAACTGTTTTAATCATTAAAAGTATTTGGTTCTTTAGAAAGGCATATAAGTCTAAACTACCTAATAATACACACTAAGCTATCTGCAGTGAATTCAAGTCTCTTTTTCCTTCCAAAGTGAAAATTGTTTAAATTTTGGTGGCTGAGTATCAGCATGTTTTCACTATATTTATCATTTCCAACAATGACCAACAAATGGCTTAGAAGAAAAAGAAATTTCTGACTTCATAAAGTATGTGTTTTTTTCTTACACAAATGCATGAATTGTTAAAATTCCATTGGCATATTTATTAAACTATATGTGAGTAGAATACCTCAGTGGTATTCTCTTTTGGATACATGCCTTAGCTAAAATCTCTTTTATCACAACATGATCTTAACATTATACTACCAGTTTTGGAAGTGATATCTTTCCCTAAAAGCTAAAATTAAATCATGAGATTTTTAGAAATTGAAGAGAAATACAAAGCTTATTTTTGTAAGAGAAATGATGGCATTGAGGGGGGATATTTGGTGAATTTATCTCTCCTCTGATATCCATGGGAAAGTAATATAATACTACTCATTTCAAAATGAGAGACTAAGGTAACTTTGGATTTCTTCATTTTTGACATGTCAAGAATTACATTTCTTCCCTTTTTGCATCTACTGCATCTCTATATCAGTAGAGAATGAACTCTGCATTATGTTGGCAAATAATATTTTGGTTCTTACATAAAATAGAGCTTTTTTATGAGTCAGTGTGATAATGTGAATGAAGTGCTAACCCTTAAGTCAGGAAGACAGATTTAAATATCAGCTTAGAGACATACTATGAAAGTTAGAGACTCATTCATTTTGTCTTCATATAGCACAGTGTATGGCACAGAAAGGGTGCTTAGTAAATGCCTATTCCCTTGATATGTTGACAAACAGAGATTACACGCAAGGTTTCACTGCACTGCACATTCAGTTATTTGCATCAAAATCAATTCCAAGTATATGTAATGATGAATTATGTCCTTTACTAATTTCAAAAAAAAAAAAAAAAACCCAGCTCAAAAGAGATTAGTGCAAATATTTATTTTAGGAGACACAATAAATAGATATTTCTAGATAACATATTACTGCTCCCTCATTTTATAGTTGAGGAAATTGAGGTCCAAACATGTTATAATGGCTTATCTAATACCACACAACTAAGAAATGGTAATATGTGTAATTGAACAAAACCTTAAAAAGTCATAACTTTGTACTCTTTGTACTACACTTAGCTATATCTCTGTGATTTTTGTCCCTGATTTCATTATACAAGGTCATTAGATAACTGTGACAATTTCTATAAAGATGCCAAATGTCTTTTTTTTTCTCTAGGATGATGCATATATTTGCTCTGCATGCATTTATGTCTGTCGTGACATGTTTATATGTTTTTCAGAATTTAATAACACTAAAAACAACAAAAAGTACACATCAATTTTCTGACCTTAAATTTGACAATATTCTTGCTTTTAAGTTCATAAATCCATTATTATAGAATAAGTATAACAATTTCTTTTATCTAGTACCTAGTATAAAAATCATTAGTCACATTAAAACCTTCAATGAATGTAATGGTAAAGTTGAATTCTATAAGCCTTTCTTTGGATATAAGCTCATGTATTTAGATTAGAATGTATTCTTTTCTTTCATATTGGCTATTGGAAAATTCTTTTTTTCTAAAAGCTTAACCATGGAAAATGGTGGGGGAGGGGAGTAAAAGTTAGTTAGATGCAGTTCAACTCTTCCATGGAAATAAGCATTCTTTAGTTAAAATACAATTTTACATTTTGAAAAAGAGAATATAGATGATAAATATCTGATTTATAGAACAGATAGGGTTTTCAATAGATTTCATTACATTTTAAAATCAGTGAAAAACAAATTTTACACTCTGTAATAGCATTTGGGAAAAAAAACAATGATTTTAAAATAACAATATTCAAATAATTTTAAATGAAAATATAGTGGACATCCTAGAAAATATTCAAATATGTTTTTTTCTCAATTCTTATAACTGTTTCTTATACCAGCATACTACTAATATTTATCAGTAATTCATATTTTTATTTTGAGGTTTTAAATTAATTGTATGAATTTAAATCAAACTACAATAGTAAAGACTGCCAAACGAAATGAAATGTGAAAACTAGGGTAAGGCATATATACATATTTTATAAAGTGATTACATTAA
This sequence comes from Sarcophilus harrisii, assembly GCF_902635505.1. Lineage (NCBI taxonomy): Eukaryota > Metazoa > Chordata > Mammalia > Dasyuromorphia > Dasyuridae > Sarcophilus > Sarcophilus harrisii. The sequence goes on from NC_045426.1 coordinate 426,028,449, forward strand.
CAGATCATGAAAAAGTGCTAGATTTGGAGTCATGTAAACAGACTTTGATTCCCAAATCTACCATCTTCTTTCTGTGTGTCTTTGGACAGGTCATATGAGGACTGGTTGAACTAGCTATGGATATTTAAGCAGACTCGGGGATTATATGACAGCTGTCTTAAATATTTGAGCAGCTGTCATTTTTAAGGGAGATTAGATTTATTTTCAAGTCAAGTCATCATTATCCAGTTCAACTTCTTCATTTTTCCTGACAGGCAAAGGGACTTTCCAAAATTTACTCAGGTACTCATTGCTAGAATTAGATGGACACATACTAAACAAATCTTTGCAACAGGAAACATTCACATATTCACAGTAAGTTTAAAGAATTTCAGCTGAAAACAAAGGTAGTGTAGTTTCACCTACAGTCGGGTAGACCAGATTTTAAATTCTGACTTCTTCACTCCTGTTCATTGCTTCTGTTCTCTTCTTAATTTTTTAAAACATTAAATAATATTTTATCTTTCCAAATGCATGTAATGATAGTTTTCAATATTCACTTTTGCAAGACTGTTACAAAATTTTCTCCCTTCCTCCTTTACCTTTCCCAAGACAGCAAGCAATCTGATACACGTTTGATATGTGCAATTCTTTTAAACATATTTCCATAAGTGCCAGATTGTGCAAGAAAAAATTTGACCCAAAGGGGACAAGAAAGCATGAAAAAGAAAAAGACAAAGAAAAAAGTGAAAATATTTATTTTAATCCATTTTCTGTCTCCATAGTTTTCTCTCTCAATGCAGAGGGCATTTCTGGACATTACTTCTAAACTTTATCAGAATCTAATCATCCTGAAAGATCACATTAACACTGAAATTTATACTTCCTTAGTGACCCCTTTCCTTTGGGGCCCCTCTTTGCCTCTAATTAGAGAGTGAATAGGGCAGCCAGGTGGCACAGTAGATCATCACATCATAATGTCATTGGTCCTTTTCAAAAGTAAAGATAAACATCAAGCATTTATCAAGTGACTAATGTGCACCAGGCACCATGCTAAGAGCTGAAGACAAAAAGACAGTAACTGTCTTCAAGGAATAGGAAGAAAATGATGTATTACAAAAAGGTAAAAATGAAATATAAGGAAGAATAAACTTCAGAGAAATGAAGACAAGTGGAAAAAGAAATGTCTGCCATGGGTATTATTCTTAAAGGGAAGATCTTGAAAGAATATTTTATTTTCTTTTTTTTTCCTGAGGCAATTGGGGTTAAGTGACTTGCCCAGGCTCACGAAGGTAGTAAGTGTTAAGTGTCTGAGTCCAGATTTGAACTCAGGACCTCTTGACTTTAGAGCTGCTGCTCTATTCAATGCATCACCAGAAAAGTCACTCATGTTTCCTTTCATTAGTCTTTATAGAACTTGCTCTCTAGTCATTTTATTATTATGGTCAAAGAGTTTCTGGATTAGTTAGGATTTATGGATGACCTGAGTAAAATGTAAGACCCAAAAGAAGAAATAATGCAAAATATACTGATTGACCAACATAAAATATAGAAGGGCTGAACCTCCCTCTTTCTGTATACTATACATTTTCTAATTCAGCTTAAGATAAAATTACTTTTTTTTAAATAGGGGATGAATGCTACAATTATTTCAGTGCCCATTTTTATGGACTCACAGACCCTCAAACCATGTGGTGTTCCACTTCTATCATAAAAAAAAGTGATTTAAAAATCATGTAAAATTTAAAATGATGATTTAATTATATCTAATAAAATACTACAATTTTTCAGCAGACTATTTGAGCAGCATAGAGAAAGTAGATAGAGTATTTATCTTAAAGATAGAAAAACTTGGATTCATTGTTTGTCTCTAATATATACTAGCTTTGAAGAACCTCCAGGCAGGGATGAGTTGTTGTTTTTATTTTTGTTTTTGTTTTTTGTTTTTTGTTTTTTTTGGGGGGGGTGATTTTTAACTTTATGACTAGAGAAACACTAAAGGGATCTATATATAGAAAATGGCTAAAATATATTGATTCATTGCCAATAAAATATATCCAATTGAATTTTTAAAATAAAATTAGAAAGTTGCCAAACTATATACATCATAAATTAATAGCTTTGAGAAGAAAAATCTAGGGGTACGTAACAATTTCATGTATGGCCTTCCTTTTTAGGTAATGGATTCATATACATAGTCTCCAAGGTCCTTGCTAATTAGTCATTTATTGACTCTGATTCTGTACCTATTATATGTTATTACAACTATTTTTATTGCTATTCCAAAAACCTTTTTGTCTTATATTTTATTTGAGGAGAATTTTTATTCAAATATAGTATAAATTATTTGATTCTCTAAAAAGTTTCAAGGAGCATGTTGCATGACAGATGATATCATGACATATACATTTTTAATTTAGTTTTTAATTAAATTTTAAACTATATATCCACACCTCTTTATTGAATGTAATTTTATTGCATTATGACATTAAAAGGATGTAAATAATATTTCTATTTTTCTATAATTTTTTTAAAAGTTTTTATGTTTAGACAGGTGGTTATTTTTGTGAAGATGCCATATACAGCAGAGAAAAAAGTTTACTCACTTCTATTCCCACTAAATTTTCTTAAAAAATTCTATTCTCATTAACTATTGTTTACACTTTCTATTTATTTATCTCATTTTTGGCCGGGGGTGGGGGGGAAGGGGGAGAGGGAGTTGACTTCCCAAAACAGTTTTATTGTCTGTTTCCTTGTGTAATTCATTTTACTTTTCCTTTAAGAATTTGGATGTTATACATTTGGTCTGTGTGAGTGTATTATTGTATGTGTGTGTATACATACTATATATAGCATTGTATAAGATATTTTATTTAAAATATTTCCCCCATTTACATGTGAAATGATTTTGTCATTTATTTTATTTTTAAGTTTTGATTTTTCAAATCCTATTCCTTCTTGGGCTCTCTTCTCACTGAACTGATAAAATATTTGCCATATAGCAAAATTGAATTTATTTATTTATATATTTTGATTAGATTTATTTGGTTTTTGCTTTGTCCAAGATCATGAATACAATTCCTGCAATTTTTTTTTTTAGATTTAGATGAAACATAATAGATTCTGTTCCAACAACTTATTTTTACTTGGTTTCTCTAAATTTCAAGTGTGTTTTTTGTAAACAACATATAGTTGGATTCTAGTTTTTAATCCTTTCTGTTATTAGGGATCAGTTCATCCCATTCACATTCAATTATGATTACTGTTTATTTACCTGTATTTTATTTCCTGTTTATCCTTTTCTTTTCTTTTTCTTTTTACTCTGTCCCTCCTCAAAAGTTTATTTTCCTTCTGACTACTACCTCCCTTGATTCATCCTCCTTTCTAACAATCTCATGTCTTCCCAATACCTTGTCTTCCTCCTTCCTCTTGGGTAAAATAGATTTATATACCCAACTGAGTTTACATTCTATTCTTTCTTTAAGCCAATTCCAGTTAGAGTAAGTTTTTTTTCAATGTTCTATTTTTTTATTAATTTTTTTATTTATTATAATAACTTTTTATTGATAGAACCCATGCCAGGGTAATTTTTTTACAACATTATCCCTTGCACTCACTTCTGTTTCAATTTTTCCCCTCTCTCCCTCCACCTCCTCCCCTAGATGGCAAGCAGTCCTATATATGTTGAATATGTTATAGTATATCCTAGAAACATTATATGTGTGCAGAACCAAACAGTTTTCTTGTTGCACAGGGAGAATTGGATTCAGAAGGTAAAATAACCCGGGAAGAAAAACAAAAATGCAAACAGTTTACATTCATTGCCCAGTGTTTTTTCTTTGGGTGTAGCTGCTTCTGTCCATCCTTGATCAATTGAAACTGAATTAGGTCTCCTTGTCAAAGAAATCCACTTCCATCAGAGTACATCTTCATACACTATCATTGTTGACCTATATAATGATCTCTTGGTTCTGCTCATTTCACTTAGCATCAGTTCATGTAAGTCTCTCCAAGCCTCACTATATTCATCCTGCTGGTCATTTCTTACAGAACAATAATATTCCATAACATTCATATACCACAATTTACTCAACCATTCTCCAATTGATGGGCATCCATTCATTTTCCAGCTTCTGGCCACTACAAACAGGGCTGCCACAAACATTTTGGCACATACTGGTCCCTTTCCCTTCTTTAGTATCTCCTTGGGGTATAAGCACAGAAGTAACACTGCTGGATCAAAGGGTATGCACAATTAAATAACTTTTGGGGCATAATTACAGATTGCTCTCCAGAATGGCTGGATTCATTCACAACTCCACTAACAATCTATCAGTGTCCCAGTTTTCCTGCATCCCCTCCAACAATCATAATTTTTTTTTACTATCATCTTAGCCAATCTGACAGGTGTGTAGTGGTATCTCAGAGTTGTCTTAATTTGAATTTCTCAGATTAAAAATGATTTGGAACACTTTCATATGCGTGGTAATTGTTTCAATTTCATCATCTGAAAATTGTGTATTCATATCCTTTGACCATTTGTCAATTGGAGAATGGCTTGGTTTCTTATAAATTAGAGTCACTTCTCTATATATTTTGGAATTGAGGCCTTTATCAAAACCTTTAACTGTAAAGATGTATTCCCAGTTTGTTGCTTCCCTTCTAATCTTGTTTGCATTAGTTTTGTTTGTACAGAAGCTTTTTAGTTTGATGTAATCAAAATTTTCTATTTTGTGATTAATAATGGTCTCTAGTTCATCTTTGTTCACAAATTTCTTCCTCCTCCACAAGTCTGAGAGATAAACTATCCTATGTTCCTCCAATTTATTTATAATCTCGTTCTTTATGTCTAAATCATGGACCCATTTTGATCTTATCTTGGTATACGGTGTTAAGTGTGGGTCCATGCCTAATTTCTGCCATACTAATTTCCAGTTATCCCAGCAGTTTTTGTCAAATAATGAATTCTTATCCCAAAAGTTAGGATCGTTGGGTTTGTCAAACACTAGATTGCTATAGTTGACTATTCTGTCTTGTAAACCTAACCTGTTCCACTGATCAACTAATCTATTTCTTAGCCAATACCAAATGGTTTTGGTGACTGCTGCTTTATAACATAGTTTTAGATCAGGTACAGCTAGGCCACCTTCATTTGATTTTTTTTTTTATTAATTCTTTTGAGATTCTCGACTTTTTATTATTCAATATGAATTTTGTTGTTATTTTTTCTAGATCATTAAAATATTTTCTTGGAAGTCTGATTGGTATAGCACTAAATAAATAGATTAGCTTAGGGAGTATTGTCATCTTTATTATATTTGCTCGGCCTATCCAAGAGCACTTAATATTTTTCCAATTATATAAGTCTGACTTTATTTGTGTGGAAAGTTTTTTGTAATTTTGCTCATATAATTCCTGACTTTCCTTTGGTAGATAGATTCCCAAATATTTTATGCTGTTGACATTTATTTTGAATGGAATTTCTCTTTGTATCTCTTGCTGTTGGATTTTGTTGTTGATGTATAAATATGCTGAGGATTTATGGGGATTTATTTTATATCCTGCAACTTTGCTAAAGTTATGAATTATTTCTAATAGCTTTTTAGTAGAATTTCTGGGGGTCTCCCAGAACCCCATCTGCATCTGCATCTGCAGATCATATCATCATATCATCTGCAAAGAGTGATAGTTTGGTTTCCTCATTGCCTATTCTGATTCCTTTAATCTCTTTCTCGACTCTTACTGCCGAGGCTAGTGTTTCTAATACAATATTGAATAATAATGGTGACAGTGGGCAACCTTGCTTCACTCCAGATCTTACTGGGAAAGGTTCCAGTTTTTCCCCATTGCATATGATCCTTACTGATGGTTTTAAATATATGCTCCTGACTATTTTAAGAAAAAGTCCATTTATTCCTAAACTTTCAAGTGTTTTTATTAGGAATGGATGTTACAACTTTAGTGTTATTTTTGACTCTTTGCTCTAACTCAAACATAAGAACCCCAATTACAAGTTGCCCATAAAACTCCCAGATTCAGTCTGAGCCAGATTAAACTGTAATTGAGAAAATGTTTAATAAATTAAATAAAAATTCAATACAACATAAAAAAAAGGAATGGATGTTAGATTTTATCAAATGCTTTTTCTGCATCTCTTGAGATGATCATATGTTTTTGTTAGTTTGGTTATTTATATAGTCAATTATATTAATAGTTTTCCTAATATGGAACCAGCCGTTCTTGGTCATAGTGTATTATCCTGGGGATGATTTTCTGTAATCTTTTTGCTAATATTTTATTTAAGATTTTAGCATCAATATTCATTAGGGAGATTGGTCTATAATTTTCTTTGTTTTCAGCCTACCTGATTTAGGTATCAGTACCATGTCTGTGTCGTAAAAGGAGTTTGGTAGGACTCCGTCAATCCCTATTTTTTCAAATAGTTTATATAGCATTGGAATTAATTGTTCTTTAAATGTATAATCCATCATGTAAATCCACCTAGTCCTGGGGACTTTTTCTTAGGGAGTTGGTTAGCTTGTTCTATTTCTTTTTTCTAAGATAGGACTGTTTAGGATATTTACATCTTCCTCTTTTAATCTGGGCAAGCTATATTTTTGAAAGTATTCTTCCATTTCATTTAAGTTGTCGAATTTATTGCCATAAAGTTGGCAAAGTAATTCCTAATTATTGCTCTAATTTCCTCTTCATTAGTGGCGAGTTCTCCCTTTTCATTTTTAAGACTAACAATTTGATTTTCCTCTTTCCTTTTTTTAATCAGATTTACTAAGTGTTTGTCTATTTTGATGGTTTTTTCATAGAATCAACTCTCTTAGTTTTATTAATTAATTCAATAGTTTTTTTCTTTCAATTTTATTGATCTCTCCTTTTATTTTTAGAATTTCAAGTTTAGTGCTTGACTGGGGGTTTTTAATTTGTTCATTTTCTAGCATTTTTTAGTTGCAAGCCCAATTCATTGACCTTCTCTTTCTCTATTTTATGCAAGTAGGCCTCTAGAGATATGAAATTTCCCCTTATTACCGCTTTGGCTGCATCCCACACATTTTTGTATGATGTCTCATTATTGTTGTTTTCTTGGGTGAAGTTATTAATTATGTCTATGATTTGCTGTTTCCCCCAATCATTCTTTAGTATGAGATTATTTAGTTTCCAATTATTTTTTGGTCTACTTTCCCCTGGCTTTTTGTTGAGTGTAATCTTTATTGCATTGTGGTCTAAAAAGGATGGATTTACTATTTTTGCCTTACTGCATTTGAGTTTGAGGTTTTTATGTCTTAATATATGGTCTATTTTTGTATAGGCTCCATGAACTGCTGAAAAGAAAGTGTACGCCTTTCTGTCTCCATTTCATTTTCTCCAAAGATCTATCATATCTAACTTTTCTAGTATTCTATTTACCTCTTGGACTTCTTTCTTATTTGTTTTGTGATTTGATTTATCTAATTCTGAGAGTAAAAGGTTGAGATCTCCCACTATTATAGTTTTGCTGTCTATTCCTTCTTGCAGCTCTCTTAATTTCTCTTTTAAGAATTTAGATGCTATACCACTTGGTGCATATATGTTTGATATTGATATGGCTTCATTATCTATGCTACCCTTTAGCAAGATACAGTGCCCTTCCTTATCTCTTTTAATTAGATCAATTTTAGTTTTTGCTTGATCTGAGATCAGGATGGCTACCCTTGCTTTTTTTGACTTCACCTGAAACATAGTAGATTTTGCTCCAATCTTTTACATTTACTCTGCATGTATCTCCCTGCTACAGGTGTGTTTCCTGTAAACAACATATTGTAGGATTCTGCCTTTTAATCCATTCTGCTAACTGCTTCCTCTTTATGGGGGAGTTTACCCTGTTCACATTTATGGTTAAAATTACCAATTCTGTATTACTTGCCATCTTGTTAACCCCTGCTTATGCTTTTCTCCCTTTTTTTCCCCTTACCCCCTTCCCAGTATTAATCTTGTGAGCACCACTTGCTTCTCACAGCCCTTCCTTTTTAGTATCCCTCTCTCCCACCTTAGAGTTCCTCCCCCTATCTTACTCCTTTCCCTCACAGTTTCCATATTCCCTTCTGCTTAGCTTATTTTTGTTTTCACTTTTCCCCTCTCACTTTTTAATGAGATGGGAGACATTTCACCATAAATTGAATATGTCTAATTTTTTTTCTTTTAAAGCCAATTCTGATGGCAGTAAATTATCCCCTATATTCATCCCCCTCCATTCTTTCTCTCAGATATAATAGGTTTCTTTTGCCTCTTTGTAAGATGTAGTACCCCACTTTAATCTTTTTCTGGTACAATGTTCTTTACACCTCTAATTTCTAGAACAAGGTATACATGTCTTCTTTATACATCTTTACAGCAGAAATATAGTTCCCAATATTTCTTTTTACCTTTTTAGGTTTCTCTTGAGTTCTATATTTGTAGATCAAACTTCTTGTTAAGTTCTGGTTTTTTCATCAAAAATAGGTGAAATTCACTTATTTCGTTGAATGACCATCTTCTTCCCTGGAAAAAGATGCTCATTCTGACTGGGTAAGTTATTTTTGGTTGCATACTGAGTTCCTTAGCCTTTTGGAATATCATATTCCAGGTCCTTCGATCTTTTAATGTGGATGCTGCTAGATCCTGGGTGATCCTTATTGTGGCTCCTCTATATTTGAATTGGGTTTTTCTAGCCACATGGAGTATTTTTTCCTTCATTTGAGGGTTCTGACATTTGGCCAGTATATTTCTTGGTGTTTGATTTTGGGATCCCTTTCAGTAGTTGATCGATAAATTCTTTCAATGTCTATTTTACCTTCTGTTTCTATGACTTCTGGGCAGTTCTCTTTGATAGTTTCCTGGAAAATAGTGTCCAGGCTCTTTTTTTCATCATATTTTTCTGGAAGTCCAATAATTCTCAGATTGTCTCTCCTAGACCTATTTTCCAGGTCAGTTGTTTTCCCAAGAAGGTATTTCACATTTTTCTCCATTGTTTGATTTTTTTGGTTTTGCTTGACTGATTCTTGTTGTTTCCTTGATTCCTGCAATTACATTTGCTCAATTCTGATTTTCAATAAAGTATTTTCTTCATTCACTTTTTTATATCTTTTTCTAATTGTTCAATTGTGTTATTTTGTTCTATGGAATTTTTTTCCATTTCACCAATTTTGTTTTTTAGAGAGCCATTTTCTGTTTCCAGTTCACTAATCATATTTTTCAAGGATTTGATTTCTTTATCCACTCTGTCTTTAAATGAATGGGATGACTTCTCCAGACTCTCTTGCCAAGCCTCCCTCTCCTTTTCCCATTTTTCTTCTAGCTCTCTTGTGAGAGCCTTTTTAATTTCTTCTATGACATTCATCTGTGCTGAGGAACAGATGATCTCCTCCTGTGGGAATTCACCTGGAGACAGTCTGCTTTTAGTCTCCTCAGGGTTTAGAGTCTGCTCTCTATCAGTATAAAAGCTGTCAATCGTTAAGGTCCTTTTCAATTTTTTGCTCATTTTGTCAGAGAAGAATCAGAGACAAACTAGCAAAGAAAAAAAGAAAAAAAAAAACAAATATAATCTGTTTTTTTTGGGGGGAGGGGCTGGGTGGTGTTACCGAGCTTCCTCTACAGACTGTGGGGGGCAGCAGCGAGGCACTAGCAGGACCATGCTGGACCTGTGCTCTGAGACTCTAAGAGCGTGCTGAGATGCTGTGGGGGAGGGGTGGCCAGGTTCTGAGGGACTCCAGCTGTTTGGGGTTGTATTCTTCACCCCCGGTGTTTTTAGCTTCTCAGTTGGGCAACTGACTTGCTGCCAGGGCAAAGTATCCAAGCATGTAGCAAAGCTCTCCCCGCAGAGATGGTTGAGATCACACCCCACCCCCTTCCCGTCTGCTCGGCTGTGAGCTGCCTGCTGAGCTCTTGCTGCTGCTGCCCTCAGCCTGTGCCCGATCTAAAACCGTCCCGCCCTCAAGCAAAAACAGACTTTTCCTGGCGAATCTCAAGGATGTCTTCTCTTGGTAAGTATTTATGGTTTTTATTTTTTTTTCAGTCAAGCATTAATTCAGAGGCTTGTAATGAGATGGATTCTGAGAAAAAATGCAGAGCTTACACAGCTGTGTGCCTTCTCGCTGCCATCTTGGCCGGAAGTCCCTAGAGTAAGATTTAAAAATTGTTCACCCTCCTACATTTCTATATTTTATGTGAGATAATTTCCCTAATTTTCTACTCTCCTTCTCCCTATGAATCTTTTTTTTTCTTATGCTTTAATTTTTTTTTCCTTTGGGAAATCTTCCCATCATAGTCAACTCACTCCTATGCCCTCCATCTATATATATTCCTCTACTGGCCCTAATAATAAGGTTCATAACAGTTAAACATATTCCCTACCCACATAGCAATGTAAAAAGTATGAGCTTACTGAATTTCTTATGATTTTTTTTTCTGGCTTTTTTTGGGCTTCTCTTCAGTCTTATATTTCCAAATCAAAATTTCTATTCAGTTCTGTTCTTTGTATCAGGAATGCTTTAATATTTCATTAAATAACTATTTTCATCTGAAGGATTATACTCTATTTAGCTGAGTATGCTATTTTTGGGTGTAATCCCAGCTCCTTTGCCTTCCAGAATATTCTACCCACAGTGCTCCAGTTCTTCAATGTAGAATCTGTTAGATATTGTGCTATTTTTATTGTAATTGCATCATATTTCAATTTTTTTTCAAGATGCATGGTATATTTTCTCCTTGATCTGGAAGCTCTGGTATTTAGCTATAATCCTGATACTTTTTATTTTGGGAAATTTTTCAAAAGTTAATAGCTGGATTCTTTTCATTTCTGTTTTACCTTCTGGATCTGGGATATTAAGGCAGTTTCCCTTGATAACTTGCATTGTGATTTCTATGTTTTTGTTCATTCCATTCAGGTAGACAAATACTTTTTAAATTACCTCTCATCCATTTATGGTCCAGGTTTAAAAAAATTCCCTCAAGGAGGCATTTCATGTTTTCTTCTATTTTTTCCATTTTTTTAAATTTAGTTTTTCCTGTTTCTTAGAGTTCTTGGAGTGCTGTGTCATTAAGTCATTAGCTTCTACTCACCCAGTTTTTATATTTAAGGAATAATCTGTTTCAGTGAGCTTTTGGCTAATTTTACTTTTCGAGGATTTATTTTCTTCAATGAATTTCATTCCTCTTTCCCCATTTATTTGGTCTTGTTTTGGGGTGTTATTTTCTTCAGTATTTTTTGTAACTTTTATTAAGCTGTTGATGCTCTTTTCAAAATTTCCTTACACCACTCTCATTTCTTTTCCATTTTTTCCTTAGACTCTATTATTTGATTTTTAAACTCTTTTTTAGTGCTGACAGCAATTTCTTTTGCTCTTACACTTATTCACATTTCACTACCATTGAGGCCTTTTATGAAACTACTTTAATTTCATAGACATTTTCTGCACTTGTATTTTAATCTTCCTTGTCTCAGGATTAACCTTCTGTAATGAGATTCTCTTTTTGTTGTTATTGTTTGCTCATTTTCCAGCCTATTTTTTCATTTTTACCCTTGTGTTAAAGTTCCCAGGGTGAAAGAGTCATTATCCCAAGTTTCAGCTAATTTTGTGGTACTATTTTCCAAGATATTACTGGGCATTTGAAAGTTTTCAGTTATCCGAAGTGGATATGTAAAATGTCCAGGCTAGCTCTTTGAAGAGCTTCAGGATCAGTCTGAGTCAGGATGAAAGTCCTTGGTCTTTAAAAGGAGAAATGAAGGAGACAGGCAAGCTGCCATTGGACTCATCAAAGACAAATTTTAGATTCTGGAGTCTGGAGCCTGAAGTCATCCTTCTTCAGTGTGCTGTGGCAGAGAGACTCTGACCCTCTCCCTCAGCCCACCAAATCTTGCCTCCAATTACCTCACTATACCACATTCAGCAAGCGCCAATCTTGAGGAGAGCCATCACATCACCATATTATCTAAGTATATGCTTATAGAATCATTATTTCACATTGAGTAGGTAATTAGCCTTAAATGCTCTGCTGTCTTAGATTCAAATATACCTTTTCAGAGTTCCAGCCCTCCATATCTCCCACTTTCCTTTGTTTTGTTTTGTTTTGTTTTGTTTTGTTTTAGAACACAGGTGGTCACACCCTTCCTGACTTCTCAGTGAGGTGAGAATACCAAAAAGGTGATCACACCCTTCATGATTTCTCAGGAAGAGAGATGAAAAACACCAAAACAAAGTGGGGAATTAATCTACATATTGTTAGCATATTTCTGGGTTAAAGGATCTTACTAGAAAGAAGATAAATTCTAGAAACTACTGTATCAGTAAACCTGATGCTACTATTTCTCCTAGTTTAGTAGTCACACGTTGTCTACCTTTATTACTAACTGGGATATTATCTACACTGTGTAGAACCGTACAGTTCTCTTATTGCACAGAAGAATTGGATTCAGAAGGTAAAAATAACCTGGGAAGAAAAACAAAAATGCAAGTAGGCCACATTCATTTCCCAGTGTTCCTTCTCTGCGTGTACCTGATTCTCTCCCTCATTGATCAATTGGAACTGAATTAGATCTTCTCTTTATCAAAGATATCCACTTCCATCAGAATATATACTCACATAGTATTGTTGTTGAAGTATATAATGATCTCCTGGTTCTGCTCATTTCACTAAGCATCAGTTGATGTAAGTCTCTCCAAGCTTCTTTGTTTTCATCCTGCTGATCATTTCTTATAGAACAGTAATATTCCATAACATTCATATACCATAATTTACCCAACCTTTCTCCAGTTGATGGGCATCCATTCAATTTCTAGTTTCTAGCCACCACAAAAAAGGCTGCCACAAACATTTTGGCATATACATATTCCTTTCCCTTCTTTAAGATTTCTTTGGGATATAAGTCCAGTAGCAACACTGCTAGATCAAAGGGTATGCACAGATTGATAACTTTTGGGGCATAATTCCAGATTACTCTCCAGAATGGTTGGATTCATTCACAACTCCAGCAACAATGCATCAGTGTCCCAGTTTTCCCACATCCCCTCCAACATTCATCATTATTTTTTCCTGTCATCTTAGCCAGTCTGACAGGTGTGTAGTGGTATCTCAGAGTTGTCTTAATTTGCATTTCTCTGATCAATAGTGATTTGGAACATTCTTTCATATGAGTGGAAATAGTTCCAATTTCATCATCCAAAAAATTTTTTGTTTATATCCTTTGACCATTTATCAATTGGAGAATGGCTTGATTTCTTATAAATTAGAGTCAATTCTCTATATATTTTGGAAATGAGGCTTTTATCAGAATCTTTTACTGTAAAGAATGTTTTTACCATTTGTTGCTTCACTTCTAATCTTTTTTCCATTCGTTTTGTTTGTACAAAAGCTTTTTAAATTGATATAATCAAAATTTTCTATTTTGTGATCAATGATGATCTCTAGTTCATTTTTGGTCACAAATTACTTCCTCCTTTGCAAGTCTTTGAGATAAACTATCCCATGTTCCTCTAATTTATTTATAATCTTATTCTTTATGCTTAAATCATGGACTCATTTTGATCTTAACTTGGTGTATGGGGTTAAGTGTGAGTCTATATCTAATTTCTGCCACACTAATTTCCAGTTTTCCCATCACTTTTTGTCAAATAATGAATTCTTATCCCCAAAGTTGGGATCTTTGGGTTTGTTAAACACTATATTGCTATAGTTATTGACTATTTTGTCCTGTAAACCTAAGCTATTCCACTGATCAACTAATCTATTTCTTAGCCAATACCAAATGGTTTTGGTGACTGCTGCTTTATAATATAGTTTTAGATCAGGTACAGCTAGACCACCTTCATTTAATTTTTTTTTTCATTAATTCCCTTGAAATTCTTGACCTTTTGTTCTTCCATATGACTTTTTTTGTTATTTTTTTCTAGGTCATTAAAATAGCTTCTTGGGAGTCTGATTGGTATCTGTTGCTACATTTTAAACAATAGTTCATATGATAGCTGTCTGCAGACATCTCACAAATTCAGCAAAGGTTTTATTTGGACCTTGTGCTATTTTTGTGAAGGTTTCTCCTCTATCTTACCTTACTGGGAGGGTGCTCCATGCTTTCATAGCAGCAGCAGTAATTTGCTTATATTCTGCTATGGGATAATTAATCTGTGCTGAAGTATCTGCATAAGGACCTACATCTATTAGTTGGTCACAGGTGATTGATGTATTGACTCCTATTGCCTATTTTGTAGGACTTGTATCCTACAGAGTTCACTATAGTCAGAAAGCCACAACAAGTTTTGTCCAAGTTCTAAACATGTCCTTGCTATAGATTTCCAATCATTAGGGGTTAAAACTTCAAAATCTAAATTTTCTAATAACATCTTAACATAAGATGATGTAAACCCATGAAGAGTTCAAGCCTTTTTCAAATCTTTGATAATTTCTAGATTAAAAGGAGTGTATCTTCTTTTTTCTTGACCTGAATAGTTAAACTCTTCAGTCACAGAATATGCTTCTATTTTTAAATCAGATATATGCTGTCCTTCTTCTTGGACTTTAAATAGTACCTTTTGTAATTGAGTCATGAAGGGGTTGCTGGGGCGGGGAGACAGTGCTGGTGGTATCATTGCTCTTCCCACTTCTCCTCCCTCCACCCCGGGAGGTGAAGTTGATGTGGGAGGGTCAAGAGCCTGCTCAGTGTAGGCGGAGGAACCCTTTAATTCATTCAACTCTCCAATCCTTTCAACTATTTTTTCAGTACCATCCCCCTTCTCCTCCTCTTTCTTCTCATGCTTCCTTCTCTGGCTGTTCTTAAATCTTTTCTTTTTGTTTAGCACTTGTGGGGTTCTTTAAGGTCAATTGTATTATATTGTATATATAGAATGTTTCTTTAGAAATTGAATCAGGACCATTATCATTGTAATATTAAATCGGTGGCTTTCCCACTTTGTTTCACTTTTTCTGCCTCTATTTCTTCTTCCTTGGAGAACCAGCAGGATGTGCATTAAAATGTTTCTAAGAGTCCATCTAAGAGTCACAAGTTACGAGCAAATTTTGTCTCTTTATTAACCTAAGTTTGCTTTCTGTAAATCTCCTTCAGGGTGGGGATTGGGGTGGGGAGGCTCTTTTCCTACTATCTGCCCCATTTCAGTTAAAAAAGACAAAAATTACTAGTTTAGCCCTTAACAAAGTTTCCTGCTTGTCAATTTTAATACTCAATTCCTGCGTCGCAGGGACTTCTTCACTGAAATTACCATTGAGCTTCCTTAATCCATGTTGAACCAATATATAACATTCAAGCTAGCTCTCTGAAAGGCCTCAGAATCACTCAGAATCAGGATCAATCAAAGTCTTTGGTCTTTAGAAGGAGAAGTGAAAAAGGCAGGCAATCTGCCACAGAACTCATCAAAGATGCATCTTGGATTCTGGAGTCTGGAGCCTGAAGTCTTCCCTCCTCAGTGTGCTGCAGCAGAGAGACTCTGACCCTCTTCCTCAACCCTCTAATCCTTGCCTCCAAGTACCTCACCACACCACATTCATCAAGGGCCAATCTTGAGGAAAGCTATCACATCACCATATTATCTAAATATATATTTATAGAACCATTATTTCACATTGAGTAGGTAACTACCCTTATTTGCTCTGCTGACTTAGATTCAAATACATGTTTTCAGAGTTCCAGCCCTCTACGGATATGATATAAGAGGTATTATCACTTCTCTTCTGACCTCTTTGAACATCTGATCACGAGTCTCCTCAATCACTGATCTCCACTCTGAAACATATTCTAGTGTTGTTATTACTGTTGCTTAATCCTTGACTATGACCCACAACCAAGTACAGGTAATACAAAAAGGTCCTGTATCAAGTTCCAGTAAAGAATTCTATTAATCTCTTTCTATTTATGTGGCTGATTTCTCCTACCATCTGTGGTAGGAGAGTTCTGGAAGCTGCTGCTTTGCTGGTACATCTGCTTTAAAGGCATAACCTTTGCTTCCTGCCACAAACTCCTGGAGCCTACCCTATTTCTTTGAGACAGATCTTTCCCATCAACTTTTTAAGTTGTTTTAAACTAGAAAATTGCTTTTCCTCAACCTTTTATTCTGTAATGCACATTTATATTTGAAACATAAAATCGATGTAGATAGATTGAAAATCAGTCTAGTGAGGTCTCATTCCATCATCTTGGTTCTGCCATCTTGCATATATTCTTTATATGTGTGTGTGTGTGTGTCTGTGTGTGTGTGTGTGTGTGTGTATATACATACATATATATGTATATGTGTATATATATAAATATATATATGTAGACATATATATATGTAGACACATACATAAGGAATTCTAAATTATTTTGATATAATAATGAGGGATACTTTGTAAAAGAGCCCGTAAGGTAGCATTTTGTTGTATCACATGACATGCTTCGTCTTAACATATATACAATAGGAACTTATATTCTCTACAACTTTCTAATCATTTTTGAGATGAAAAAGAAATGGTCTATTATTAAATGCCATTTACAAATGGATACTTGTTTTACACTAATAACTTCACCAAGGATTCCTTGAATAGATGATGCTCAAAAGGCCTTACCAATGACAAAAACAGGTACATGGTTGTTTTATTTTTCATATTTTTAATGATTGACTTTTTATATCAATGTTTTCCCATACATTTTTCCAAGCTTTGTGAATATTTTCTTCCTTTATTTAACTTAAAATTTGTCCCTTGATGGTTTCATAATTTTTTATCCACTTAATATATTTCTACCAATTGTATGTAAAGATAGTTTTCAACATTCATTTTTGTAAAATTTTGAGTTCCAAATATTTTTTTCTTTCCTCATTTACCCCTTCTCCCCAAACCAACTAGTAATATGATATATTGTACATGTACAATTGTTTTAGACATATTTTCTATTAGTCATCTTGGGAAAGAAAAATCAGAACAAAAGGGGAAAAACACATAAAAAAAACCCAAAATGAAAATAATATGCTTTGATATGCATTCAATTTCTATAGTTATTTTTTTCTGAAGGTGAGCGGCATTTTCCATCACATGTCTATTTAAATTGTGTCAGATTACTATATTCCTGAGAAGAATGAGATCTATTTTAGTGACTATCATATAATTGCATTATTACTAGATCTTGTCTTTCTGTGTGTGTGTGTGTGTGTGTGTGTGTGTGTGTGTGTGTGCATGTGTGTATGTATTCTGGTGGTTTTGCCATATTTGTTCTCCTTAGTGATAGTCTATATTCTCTATAAACCCTCAGAGACTGTTATTTTAGAGATCAAATATAGTGCTCCTATCATCCTTTAAGTTGACAATAGTGTACTATAACAATTTTTGCAAATCTTTTCCATTTTTCTTCAAATGTCTTTTTTTCTTTTGTACCATTGAATGTTCTTGACTTTTTCTACATATCTTTTTAAGAGTTATTTTTTCTGATTTTACTCTCCTATCCTTAGTTTTGCTTCATAAGACATTGCTGCTAATATTCATTCATCATAGTTCATAAGATTTTTTAAATATGATTTTTATATTTAATGTTGACTAGCAACTCTCCTTATTTGGCAAGAAAATTAAATGTTTGCTGACTAAAGTGTTTTCTGTGTTCTTTTATTTTAGCATGAATTAATTTATATACATTCAACTTCTGGGTGAATTTATTATAGTCAGTATTTTTCAATTCATTAATTTTGCTTAAATTTTTTAAAAATTGTTTAAATATTTTAATTACATGCTTTATTTTTTGTCATTATTTTTCTTTGTTCTTGTTTATTGCTTATTGTGTTCTTAGATCTATTGAGTAGCTGGTCTAACCTAACCATGCACAGATAACTGAATCAACAATCACAACTGTGACCATAAATATCTTTCTGTTAAAATATAGTCATTCACATTACTTGGAACATTATTTAGTGCTTACCATTTCTATTGCCAACTAATTTTGATTTTGAAAAGAACATTTATAATGGAAATATTAGTCTATATAATCCATAAAACTTTAATAAATCTCATTTCTTTTTCTCGAATCACAGTTTCTCATATATTTAATTAATTTTATTTTTAAGCTTTTTTCCATATTTACATTGTTACCAAGTGTTATAGGGCATATTTTCTGATAGAATTTGAAGTCTTATCAAAATCTTATTAGATTATTAGATTAACTCTCAATTTTCCAACAACAGATCTGTTTATTTTGGATATCACAGAACACTGACCATGTACTCCCAGATGTGTCACCCCCTCCTAACTTCTTTTTTTGTTTATGAATTCATTCATTCATTTAAGTTTCTTGAGGGTAAGTGCTATCTTTCTTTTCTTTATTTCTATTCCCCGGTACTTAGTTGAGTGCCTGGACCATATTAGGTGCTAAATATAAGTAAAATGAATTAAATATAATTTTTCTCCTTTATTACTTTACCAATTTTATTACAACCAGTGTTCATTAGTACATAAACTACTATTATTTTGAGTTTATCATTTGTAATGCAATACTTGAAGACCAAATATTTCTTGAAATATTTATTGTAGCATTTAAGTATACATTAAAACTACTCCATCAACTTACTTCTGAATGTCTCCAAAGAATTGTGTGCAATTCTATGATTTGGAAGCAACTTCCTTCTTTACTAGTGTTTTTTTTTAACCCACTCCACCCATCATTTTATTGTATATCAACCCTTGCCTTTTCTCTTACCTTTTTTCCTAGTATTTCTTGCCATCCTTTCTATTCTTTCTGTCCCTTTTCTTTTCCTCTTTCCCTGTCTACTTCTTTATAGGATTAAATAAATTTCTATACCCAAATGAACGATTAAGTTAGTTCCTCATAGAGCCCAAAGTGATGAGATCAAACTTCAGACAATGCTTATCCCCCTCCCTTTTCCCCATTGATTGAAATAGGTCTTTTGAGTTTCTTGATATGAACTAATTGCCTCATTTTATCTTCACAATAATGGTCCTTAAGATTTTCCTTGTGGGATCTCTTTCCAGAGGTGATGAATGGATTCTTTCAATGAGAATTCTTGACAAAGGTCTCTTTTCTAAAATATGTAAAGAATTATGTCAAATTTTCAAGACTACAAGTTCTTCCCCAACTGATAAATGGGCAAAGGATATGAACAGACAATTTTCAGATGACTAAATTAAAGCAATGTGTAGTTATATGTAAAAATGCTCTAAATCACTATTGATTAGAGAAATACAAATTAAAACAACTCTGAAGTACCATCTCACACTTCTCAGATTGGCTAAGATAACAGAAAAGATAATGATAAATGTTTCAGAGAATGTGGGAAACATGGGATGCTGATGCATTTTTCAGAGATTTGTAAAATAATGGTGAAATAATCCAACCATTTTGGAGAACATTCTGAACTGCTCACACCCTTTGTCCCAGTAATGCCATTACTGGGTTTGTATTGAAGAAAATCAAATTATACCAGAAAAAAATATCTTCCATGTCCTCCTGACTCCAGCCCTTCACTTTAGTAAATATATACCACACTGCATCTACTGAAAATTGATTTTGATTTATTTGACCCCAAAATATTTTTATTTAGCACAATGTATGGTGTATAGTAGACAATAATAATAACCACAATAGTAATTAACTAATATTTACATAGTTCCTACTATGTCTCAGACATGGTACTAAAGACTTTACAAATATTATTTAATAATCACAGCAATCTTGCAAGGAAGGTGCTATTAATATCTCCATTTTACATATGAGAAAACTGAAGTAAAGAGGGATTGAGTGTTTTGTCCAGGGTCATACAAATGTTAAATGTCTAAGACCTGATTTTGCAGGTCACTCTGATTTCAAGACCAGCACTATATCCATTGTGCCACCTAGCTGCCAATGCTCTTCACCTTCCCTTGTTTTCTTTTTTATATTCAACCAAACAAGCAGAAAAACTGATTTACATATTCTTTGAGTTAAATATTTTTTGTTGTATTGCATTGGATTTTTAAGACTTGTGGTATGTAGTACTGGAAGACATTTTGAAAGTAATCTGATACCAAAAAAAACAAACCTGTTTTGTAGATTAGAAAACTATACCCAAGGTTTGGGACTTGACCAACACGTGAGAAGTAAGTGATAATACTAAAATTTTGAAATCAAGATTTCTATTTCAAATCCAATGTTGTTTTCACTAATCTGTGCAGAATCCTTATGTTTTTGAAATTAAAATATATTGAGCTTTAGTCAATAAGTAAAAGAAGCATTGTTTGGTTTAAATGAATTCTACAAAAGATGTATTAAGAACTAGCCATTTAAATACCTAATATAGAAAAGGTCCTAGTAGAGGCAGAGTTGGGGTAAAATCTATTGTCACATGAATTGGGACTAAATAAGTTCTTAGTTGCACAAACTCTTTTCTTACTGTTTGCCAACAATTGGTGATTAATAGATGCTATTAAATAGAAAATGTTTTTGTATGGTTGGTTTCTTTTCTTAGATCAAACAAATTCCTTCAGACAATAATTATGTCTGTAAGAACTAAGACGTAGAAGGAAACCTCATCCTGAACTCACTGGTCATGCAATTTATAAAGTAAGAAAGGTAACATAAAAATTTAAATAATTCCAATCTTGTTTTGAGCAGTTGCTACCTAAGAAGGCCAAATTTAGTGAACTGGAATGTATTTGCATCATTAGTTAGGAGGTGAAAGACTAATGTCTTTAGACAAAGCCTATCTACTTACTAGATGTCATTCCTTCCATAATTCATGCTATCACTTGAAAATCAGCAGGCTATCCTCACTGGGAAATATGGCTCTTTTGGACCTGTGTCAGGGAAGGACCAAATATAAGAAGAAGAATCTGGGCCAGGTTATGAGTTCTTTTAAAAACATATCCAAATGTAATTTGAATGAGATGCTTTTTCAAATAGTAATTTCCTCTTTGCTATTATTACAGTCCTCCAGAAACAGATGACAATCTACCACTTTGAAAACTGTTCTCTAAATAGTGATTGCTTATTTGCATGAAACCTGAACATGTTGTATTCTATAATTGTTAAACTTCCTCACTAAAATTACAAAACTTATTACTGAACAAATATAAAATGCCTATGGTTTTGGAAAAGTATATCCCACTAATATTACTAATTGCAGACCTATTACAGTCTTGCCTGCCAAGATAATGGAGAAAATTGCACATGGGCCACTCATAAATTACACATTGGTGAACAATAAATTTTCTTCCTGTCAATCATGATTTCTCCCCAAAGCACTGTGCAATTTACATCTCCATTCTTTGCTCTGAATTGTTTTGCTATCACTGTAAAATTCAAATTGGCCAACATAGAATGTTATAGGTTATAGAGAGGTAAAGTGGATGCAACTTGACATATTTAATAAACACAAGAATTTGTAATATAAAATATTACATCATTAATTAAAACCATTCAAGTTTGCCAAGAACAGAGAGAACCAACTTGGTCAATCAAAGAGGTTAAAGATATAGTTTTAGGTTTTCATAATAGAATAGCAATTAAAGATATTATGATATAAAAGTGAGAATGAAAGATAAGCCATGTGACTCATTTTTAGGAATCTAACAGAATTAACTTAGTAGGAGAACAAACTAATGCTTGGATTTGATTATAGATCAATACTTATGATTTTACTTCAAAGAAGAGATTGGCATAAGGGCAATTATTTGCCCTCAAAGTGAAACTTAAAGGACTTGTACAACAACAAAGGAAGAAAGCAAGATGGGACTCTATGGGAGGGATTGCAATGAGATCAGCAAATGTTATAATTATGATTAAGCTGTAATAGGAACAACACAATTTTGTCTGGAATTTTCATCAGAGCCTTTATATGGTGATTCTGGAGTTATGTGCAGGCTTTTTCAGTTATCATTACTTATGTTTCAGTAATTCATTCTTCTTATGGCAAACAACTGTAATCACTAAGGGCTAACAATGCAGATGTCTTATGATTGAGAGATCAGCAATAATCAAGGAAATAAATCTACACATAATTGGCCCATGAGAGGAAGTGGGGATTGGAGAAGGGATCCCAGAAAAGGGAGTGAGAGTAAGATTGAGGAAAGAAAAGAGTGCTTCTATCACTGCTGGGAGATAATGTTGCCTTGGAGACTATTTTACCTCTCTGGTCCTAGTATGTTTCTTTTTTCTTAAAATTTTGTTCTTGGTTTATCAAACCTGCTCGTCACGATTATGGAAGATGTGAGTGAAAAATTTAAAAGCCCAATAGTATGGGTTGTTCTGTCATGTGATAGGTGATGCTTATTGTCTACTCTGGGTGGAAAATAAATCTCAAACTAAGGATTCTGAAGAAACACTAAAGGGAAAGGTTAGAAATTTACTTTGGAATCCTTGCTCTTTGTATCCCAAGGAACTTTTCTTTTCCGAAAAATTTTATTTCCTGAGGTTGTAATACTTACCCTAGAAATGAGCCTAGCCATATGAGTAAACATTGAATAAAGCAAGGATCCCCTTTAAGAATAAATCTGATTTCCCTTTATTAGCATCATATATAATCCCATATATGTATTCAAATACTAAAATATTAGAGAACAAATGTGTTATTTATACTGATTGAGGATGAAAATTGCTTATGATGAAATTCCTAAAAGATACTATTTTATTGGCTATTAAATAAAAAAAAAGATACTATTTTATTTTACTTTCATTTAACAAATGCTTATCAAATGTTTATATTAGCACAGCAATCTGCAAAAACCTTGGGGTTAAACTAAAAAAATTGAGAGCAAGAACCTATTCTCAAGGAGTTTATGTTTCACAGGTGCAAAAAACCCACACAAATAACAGAATGTAATATGCATACAGAGTACGGTTCAGAATAGTGTCAACTAGGAAATAGCACCTATAGCTACAGGAATCAGGAGATGCTTCTTCTTGCTGGACTTGTGCCTAAACTATTCCTACAATGACAATAAGAATTCTGGGTAGAAAAGATGGGTTGGGGGAGAGCATAGTGGGCAGCCCTAGAATGGGAATGGAGAAGAAAATGAAATCAACTATCTAGAAAACAATGGTAAAGAATATATTTTTAGTTCTTCATATCTTCCTTATATTCCTTCAGTGTGCAACTCTGAATATTCTTGAGATGAGTTGCATAATCTTATGCCAAACTTATTACAGAATTGCTTTTTTGTATTTATCACTCTTTACTTTTTTGTGGCAAAATCACTCATGATCTTTTCCTGTCAGATTATTTCAAATGAATATATTTTCAAATATCCATATTGCATGTTACCTGGTCATAATAGAGCTACACTTTTCTTTTCATCTCCTCTATAACAATTAGTCACTAAGACTCATCAATTCTACTTTCACAAGATCCTTTTCTATCTGTCCCTTCCTCTATATTAATGGTGCCACCATCTGAATTAAGGCCCTTTTTAACTCCTATTCTCTACTTTTCAGTAGTCTTCTGCTTAGATAATCTGAAAAGTGTGTAGTAATATGTCAGAGTAAACTTAAGTTGCAATTCTCTTATCAGTAGTGATTTAGAGCATCTTTTCATATGACTACAAATAGTTTCAATTTCTTCATCTGAAAATAATTCATATCCTTTGACCATTTATCAAGTGGAGAATTGTTTGAATTAATATAAATTTGAGTCAGTTCTCTATGAATTTTAGAAATGAGGTCTTTATGTAAAAATGTTTTCCCAGTTTATATAATTATCTTTAGTTCTTCTTGGTCCAAATTCCAATTTGTGACCAAAGAACTAGAGGTCAGTATTGATCACAAAATAGAAAATTTTGATTATATTAAGTTAAAAAGCTTTTGTACAAATAGAACTAATGCAGAAGGGAAGCAATAAACTGGGAAAACATTTCTACAGCTAAAGGTTCTGATAAAGGCCTCATCTCCAAAACATATAGAGAATCGACTTTAACTTATAAGAAATCAAGCCATTCTCCAATTGATAAATGGTTGAAGGATATTAATTTTTTTTTTAATTTAATAGCCTTTTATTTACAGGATATATACATGGGTAACTTTACAGCATTAACAATTGCCAAACCTCTTGTTCCAATTAGTTGAAGGATATTAAGAGACAATTTTCAGATGATGAAATTGAAACTATTTCCACTCATATGAAAGAGTGTTCCAAATCATTATTGATCAGAGAAATGCAAATTTAGACAACTCTGAGATACCACTACACACCTGTCAGATTGGCTAAGATGACAGGAAAAGATAATGATGAATGTTGGAGGGGATATGGGAGAACTGGCTCACTGACTCATTGTTGGTGGAGTTGTGAATCAGTCCAACCATTCTGGAGAGCAATTTGTAACTATACTCAGAAAGCTGTCTGTCTGTGCATACCCTGTAATCCAGCAGTGTTACTACTGGGCTTATATCCCAAAGAGATATTAAAGAAGGGAAAGGGACCTGTATGTGCAAAATTTTGGTGGCAGCAACTTTTCATAATGCCTAGAAACTGGAAATTGAATGGATGCCCATCAATTGGAGAATGACTGAATAAATTGTGTTATATGAATGTTATGGAATATTATTGTTCTATAAGAAATGACTGGCCTGATGAATACAGAGAGGCTTAGAAAGACTTACATGAACTGATGCTAAGTAAAATGAGCAGAACCAGGAGATCATTATCCACTTCAGCACTTGTGTGTTTATAATATCATTATTTATGTGTGGATCATAAACATATTTTGACCTTATCTTGGTATATGGTGTTAGGTGTGGGTCATTGCCTATTTTCTACCATACTAGTTTCCAATTTTCCCAGAAGTTTTGTCAAATAGTGAGTTCTCATCCCAAAAGCTGGGAACTTGGGGTTGGAAAATTCTAGATTGTTATAGCCATTAACTACTTTGGTCTGTGAATCTAACTTAATCTGCTGATCAACTGCTATATTTCTTAGCCAGTAACAAATGGTTTTGATGACTGTTGCTTTATAATATAATTGCCATACTAGTTTCCAATTTTCCTAGCAGTTTTGTCAAATAGTGAGTTCTTATCCCAAAAGCTGGAATCTTGGTGTTGGAAAACTCTAGATTTCTATAGTCATTGACTGCTCTGTTCTGTGAATCTAACTTAATCTACTGATCAACTGCTATATTTCTTAGCCAGTAACAAATGGTTTTGATGACTGCTGCTTTATAATATAGTTTTAGATCTGGTACAGCAAAGCTACCTTCATTTGGTTTGCTTTTAATTGATTCCCTGGAAATTCTTGACCTTTTGTTCTTCCAGATGAATTTTGTTGTTAATTTTTTTTTGGGGTCAATAAAATCATTTCTTGGGAGTTTGTTTGGTATAGCACTAAATAA
Source organism: Sarcophilus harrisii (assembly GCF_902635505.1). NCBI lineage: Eukaryota > Metazoa > Chordata > Mammalia > Dasyuromorphia > Dasyuridae > Sarcophilus > Sarcophilus harrisii. Next base: position 426,053,733 of record NC_045426.1, read on the forward strand.
ATAGATTAGATTAGGGAGTATTGTCATGTTTATTATATTCACTGGACCTATCCAAGAGCACTTGATATTTTCCCTGTTGTTTAGATCTGACTTTATTTGTGTGCAAAGTGTTTTGTAGTTTTGCTAATGTAGTTCCTGACTTTCCCTTGACAGATAGATTCCCAAATATTTTATCCTATTGACAGTTTTGGGTTTTGTTTATTTGTTTTTTTTCTTGAAATGGGACTTCTTTTTGTATCTCTTGCTGTTGGTTTTTGTTAGTGATGGATAAAAATGTTGCTGTTTTATATGGATTTATTTTGTATCCTACAACTTTGCTAAAGTAGTGGATTACTCCTAATAGGTTTTTTAGATGATTCTCTAGGATTCTCTAAATATACCATCATATCATCTGCAAAGAGTGATAATTTAGTTTCCTCATTACCTACTCTAATTCCTTTCATCTCTTTTTCTTCCCTTATTGCCAAGGCTAGCATTTCTAATACAATATTAAATAGTAATATAATAGTAAATTATTGGAGCTAATTGTCCTTTAAAATTTTGGTAGAATTCACATGTAAATCCATCTGGTCCTGGGGATTTTCTCTTAGGAAGCTGATTAATAGCTTGTTCTATATATTTTTTTTCTAAAATGGGACTATTTGAGTAATTGATTTCTTCTGTTAATCTAGTCAATCTATATTTTTGTAGATATTCTTCTATTCCACTTAGGTTTGCAAATTTATTGGCATAAAGTTGAGCAAACTCCTAGTTATTGCTCTAAGTTCCTGTTCATTGGTGGAGAGTTCTCCCTTTTTATTTTTAAGACAAACAATTTGATTTTGCTCTTTCCTTTTTCTAATCAAATTAACTAAAGGTTTATCTATTTTGTTAGTTTTTTCCTAAAACCAATTTGTTTTATTTATTAAAATTTATTTTTTTACTTTCAATTTTATTATTCTTTCCTTTTAATTTTAGAATTTCAGGTTTGATGATTGGGTGGTTTTTATTTGTTCTTTTTCTAGCTTTTTTAGTTGCAGGCCCAATTCATTGATCTTCTGTTTCTCTATTTTATGCAAGTAAGCATCTGTGGATATAAAATTTCCCCTTATTATCACTTTGGCTGCATCCTACAAATTTTGGTATGTTGCCTCATTATTGTCATTCTCTTGGATGCAATTATTCATTGTGTCTATGATTTGCTGTTTCACCCATTCATTCTTTAGGATGAGATTATTTAGTTTCCAATTACTTTTTTATCTATTTTCCCCTGGCCTTTTATTGAATGTAATTTTTATTGCATCATGCTCTGAAAAAAAATGCATTTACTATTTCTGCCTTTCTGCATTTGATTCTGTCTTTATGTCCTAATATATGGTCAATTTTTGTATAGAAACTCTTGAGAAGAAAGTATACTCCTTTCTGTCTCCATTCCATTTTCTTCAAAGATGTATCATACCTAATTTTGTTCGAGTATTCTGTTTCCTTCTTTAACTTCTTTCTTATTTATTTTGTGGTTTGATTTATCTAGTTCCGAGAGAGCAAGGTTGAGATCCCCCACTAGTAGAGTTTCGCTATTTTGTGCAGTTCTCTTAACATCTCCTTGAGGAATTTAGATGCCATACCACTTGGTGCATATATATTCTATATTGATATTGATTCATTATCTATGGTACCCCTTAGCAAGATAGAGTTTCTTTCTTTATCTCTTTTAATTAGATCAATTTTTGCTTTTGTTTGATCTGAAAGCAGGATGGCTACTCCTGCCTTTTTTTTTTTTTCTTCACCTCAATCATAATAGGTTCTACTCCAGTCTTTTACCTTCACTCTTGTATATATTACTCTGCTTTAAATTTGTTTCTTGTAAACAACATATTGTAGAATTCTGGCTTTTAATCCAGTCTGCTACCCACTTCCACTTTAAGGGAGAGTTTACCCCATTCACATTTATGGTTAAAACTACTAAATTCTGTATTTCTTATCATCTTATTAACCCCAAATTATATGTTTCTCTTTCCTTTTTCCTTTCCCTCCTCCCCAGTATTTTACTTAGAAGCATTAGTTGCCTCAAGCAGCTCTCCCCCTTTAGAGTACCTCCTTTCTTATACCTTTTCACTATTATTTATGTTTTCCTTTCTATTTAACCTTCCCCTACTCTTTTTCCTTTTCCCTTCCTACTTTTCTATAATGTGAGAGAAGTTTATCAGTGGAATCAAATATGTTTACTATTTTTCTTTGAGACAAATGTGATGATGGTAAGATTCATACAATGTTCATCCATTTCCCTTCTTTCCCTCAATCATAATAGTTTTTTTTTGCCTCTTCCTAAGATGTAATTTCCCTCATTTTCCCTCCATTCTCCCTTTTTTCCAGTCCAATCCCCTTTCTACCTTTAGTTTCTTTTTTTATATTATAACAGTAAAATCAAATTATACATGCACTCTCTATGTATACCCATAACAGAGATACAATTCTCAAGAATTCTTTTCCTTTTACCTTTGTATGCTTCTTTTGAGTTCTGCATTTGGAAGTCAAATTTTCTGTTCAGCTTTGGTCTTTTCAACAGAAATAAATGGAATTCACCTATTTCATTGAATGTCCATCTTCTTTCCTGAAAGAAAATGCTCAGTTTGGCTGGGTAATTTATTCTTGGCTGTATTCCAAGTTTCTTTCCTCTTCAAAATTTCATATTCCAGGCCCTTCAGTCTTTTAAGATGATAGCTGCTAGGTCCTGGAAAATCCTTATTGTGGCTTCTCCGTATTTGATTTTTTTTTTTTCTGGCTGCTTGTAATATTTTTTTCCTTGGTCTGATAGTTATGACATTTAGCCACAATATTCCTTGGAGTTTTAATTTTGGGTCTCTTTTAGGAGGTGTTTGGTGAATTCTTTCAATGGCTATTTTACCTTCTGATTCTATGACATCTGAGCAGTTGTCGTTGATTATTTCCTGGATAATAGTGTCTGGGATTTTTTTTTTCATCATGGTTTTTTGGAAGTTGAAAATCTTTTGATTGTCTCTCCAAGATCTATTTTTCAGGTCAGTTGTTTTCTCAATTAGGTATTTTACATTTCTTCTATTTTTATCATTTACTTTTTTTTTTTTTTGTATTTGTCCAAATGAATTTTTAAATGGGTTGTTTTGTTCTATGAATTTTTTCCATTTCACAAATTCTGTTTTTCAGGGAATTGTTTTCTTTTTCCATTTCACAAATTCTATTTTTAAGGAGTTATTTTCTTTTTCCATTTCACAAAATCTGTTTTTCTTGGAGTTGTTTTCTTTTTCCATTTTATCAAATGTATCTTTTAATGAGTTATATGCCTTTTCCAAACTTACTTGCAACGTTTTCTTTTCCTTTCCTCATTTTTTCCAGCTCTCTTTTATGAGTCTTTTTAATTTCTTCTAGGAGAGCCTTGTGGCTTTCCTTTGGGGCTTCATCTGGAGATAATCTACTTTTATTCTCCTCAGGGTTTGAAATCTGTTCTTTTCTTTCATCATAAAACCTGTCTATGGTCAGAGTTCTCTTTGCTTTTTTGCTCATTAAAAAAAAAAAGTTAAGGTCTACTTTTAGGTCAGGGGAGGTTTTCCAAGCTTCCTTTATAACTGGCAGCTTCCTCTACAAGCAGTTGTGGCTGTGTTGACTCACTCTTGGTGCTGGATGGGCATGGCCATATCCCATGAGATTCTGGCAGAGTTTACTATTTACCTTTTGTGTTTGTATTGGATGTTTTATAACTTTTTTGCTGATTTACTGATTTGTAGCTGGGGCAGAGTAGCCAACACTACTGAAGATTCCTCCCCATAGATTCTCCATAGTGTGTAGCTCCTACCATACCTGGTCTGCAATACTGCACTGGGATCTGTGCTTGGCCTGCTTGCTCTTGGCTTCCTTCCCTCCCTGCTGGATGGAAACAGACCTTTCCTGGTGATCTTTGAAATTATCTTCTGCTGGTAATTTGTTGCACTCCCATCATTCATGGATTCTCCCATTCAGAACTAATTCAGAGGCTAGATTTGGTAATTAGTGTGAGGGTTGTAAGAGAAGGTTGGAACAAAATGCATGTCTTCTCTGCCATATTTGGTCTGCTCCCCCCCCCCTTTATCTTGCTATCTCAAATCTGATTTCTGATTATTTTTCCCAACTATATTTTATATCTACACCCTTTGGGCACTTACAATTCAAGACCAATACTTGCTGTTCTCCAAACTTGCCATGTTACTCTTTCATTTTCTTAATTGTCTCAAGTCGTCCCATGTCTGGAATGGACTCCTTTATATCTGGTTCTTAAAATTCCTAGGTTTATTTAAGACTTAATTCACATGCCAGCCCTAAGAAAAATCCTTGCTTATGCCAAAAATTCTGTTGTTTTTCTATCTGAAATAAGTTTGTATTTTTTAAATATACTATATTTTCCTTATAGAATTGAAATTTATTGCAGTTAGGGATTGATTGTGTATCCTTAATACCAAGGATAATACTTTCCATATAATTAGTGTATAAAAAATACTTGATGGATTAAATTGGAATTAATTAGATTATTGATAAATCAGATTAGAACATATATCCTTTTCTGTATAACCATTGTATTTTGCCTTTAATTTTATCTTTGCATTTTCTAGTTTATTGTCTAGAAAGAGGCAGGTGGTCACTCAATTCAATAATACTAGGCCTGAAGTCAGAAAGACCTGAATTCAAATCTGGTCTCAGAAACTTATTAGTGGTGTGAACCCGAGCAAATTGCTTATATGGTTTACCTGTTTCCTTAACTTATAAAATGGGGGTTACAATATTATCACCTACATTATGGAGTGGTTATAAAGATCAAATAATAAAATATTTTTTAAAAAGTGCTTGTCACAATGTTTGGCAATAATGGACACTAAATAAATTCATCTAGACTCCTTCCCTCTTGCTCAACTGATTATGCTTAGAAAAAATCAGAAATTAGTCATAAAATCAGCTGTAAAAAATATACTATGTATGAAAATACAATTAAATTCATATTGTTTGCTATGTTCAGGACCTTCCAACTTTCTTTCCAACAAAAGTCTTATTGATATTCAGGCATGAAACTTTGAAGAACTATGAGACTTTGGCTTTTGTCTCATTGAAATCATATAGCATATATTTGAAAAAATATTTCTCAACTATATCCATCTTCCCAATAAAATAACAGGACCAAAATTATACCACTATGTTAAAGTCAAGTTTTAATGTAGCTATGAGGTCAACTGTATACAGCTTATCAGGCCAATATGAGCTCAGAAAGCTTTACCACAGTTAATGTACAAATTATCAGTGTGAACATTTGGAGTGGAAGTGTCTCTAAATTTATCTCACATCACTTTTCTTTTGAACTACTGCAGTTCTCCTTTGCTTAAAGAATATTGCACCTTCTATAATGCAAGCATGCTGTGCTGGATAGTCCTGTTCCATTGTCTCCTGGGTTTCAAAATTGATTCTAAAATTCTTCAGAGGGATCTTGAGTGTTTCCTAATATTGCTTTTTCTGACCTTCACCTAAGTGCTTGTTTTAAGTGAAGTCTTTTAGGCAAAAGTATTTTTGGCATTCAAATAAAGTGGCCAACTCAGTCGAAATGGGCTCTAAAATGGAGTTTGGATGCTTTCCATTTCAGATTGAAAAATGACCTTAGTGGGTAGCATCTTATTCTGTGAGGTGATCATCACAATATTTCTATGAGAACTCAAATCAACGTGATTACATTTTTCTGGCATGACACTGATATACTGTGCAGGTTCACAAGCATATAGCAATAAGGTCAGCATGTTGGCTCTCTAGACCTTCATTTAGGTAGGCAGTCTTATACTTCTCCTTTGCTATACTTTCCTTCCGAATTTCCTAAACACTGAATTAATTCTGGCAATGTGTGTGTCAACTTCATCTATGTGTGCACCCCTGGAAAGTATACCATCCAGATAAGTAAAACAGTCTGCAAAACACTAAATTTCTCTATTTAATGTAAGTGATGATTGTACATATAGATAATGGTATGTGGGCTGATAGGAAATATGTTCTCTTGGTGATAGTTCATCATTCTTGTATGTCCATTTCATGTCTGCCTGCTTTCTTCTGTTCTGGATAATGGACAATGCTCTCAAGGTTTTTGAGTCGCCAACTAAATGAAGTGGAGTTGTGTGCTTGCTCTTATGCATTTTTAGCATAATGTTTTCTGTGGTATTATCAGATTTCTCTAATGAGGACTAAAATGGAAGCAAGGACAACTTTTGCAAGTATGGTAAATTATTTAACTTAAAAAGGCTTCAAACTAAGACTAAAGTGGAGGGAGAGTTAGTATATGGCATTTTGTATGTAGATGATTGCACACTCTAGGTGCACTTTGAAACTGAGATACAAAGACATGTGGAACAATTCTCTGCTGTTTGTGTTAATTTTGATCTAACAATTAGCAAATTATAATCCATATATCATATTTATTTATACATATAAGTATATTTACATTGTATATATTTAGGCATATGTGTATGTATTTGCATGCCTGTATGCATACAATCTTATGTTCCTGCTTATTTTGGATAGTCTTGTTAAATTATTTGTGGAATTTCTCTACTTCTTAATCATCTATAACAGATGTTGACTCATAAACTGCAATTATTTTCAAGCTTTCTTTTTTTTTTAATTGTTTATGTTTATCAAGAGCACTATATGACCAAATGTCTCATGAGATTGCCTTAGTCACTCCTTAAAATCAACTCCTCTGAATTGTATTTGCCATTCCAGGGGCAATTTTTGGCGTGCCTTTTCATTTAGCTAAAATATCTTTATATTTTGCTGCGTGTATTTTCCTTTGTGTATTAATTCATTGATTGTTGGCCAAGAATCTTACATTTCTATTAGTGACAGTTAAATGCTTATAGACTCATAATATCTTCCATTTTCTTGTCTGTCACAGTGCCTTCAAAAAAGAAGCCCTTGAGATCAAAGTCTCCAATGTTTCTTCTTATCACTTCATTTCAGTGAATGTTCTAACTTATTTTATAGAGAAGATAGAATCTATCCATTGTGAGCTCCTTCTGCTATATTTCATTCTTTTCCCCTGAATGAAAAAAACAAAAACAAAACAAAACACTGTATTATTCTTTTTGCTGTCAGTGTCTCAGCTTCCCAAACCTTCTACACAGAGCCAAAATAACTACTCTAAGGAAAATGCAGTACTGCACTGCCTTCCCACTTGCAAAACTTTGTCTTGAATGTGCTTCAATCCAACTTTTTTGCTTTGTTTCATGATATTTCAGACAAATTAGAATCCTAGCTCAATAATCCATTTATAGCCTCCATGTACTTATATAAGTCTCCAGAATGAACTCCCATTTTGTTTTGTCCTCTCAGCATTCTAATGTTCTAACAGGTTTAACTTGTGTGTCTTCTATAATTTCCCTCCTCAGTGTGTGTGTGTGTGTGTGTGTGTGTGTGTGTGTGTGAATGCATGCACAAGTTTGCATGTGGGTATGTTTTATAGAACTGGTAAAGTGCAACCATTCTACCTGTTGAAAGAAACTTTTAATTTCATTGACATCCACATTTCCAGAAATAAAATTCTTTGTTGTAAAACACTGTTCTATCACCAGTAGTGAGTTAGTTGTTAATGAAATCTTTAGGATAAGTGGAAAATTGAATCCCATTTTTTTTTAAATAAGAAAAAGCCCATTAGAGTAGAAATTGAAGTTCTGACTTTTAGAGTTACCTAAATCACCAAGTGACCATGTGAACATGAGCTCTTTAATATTTTGTTTATTAGTATCCTTGGTACATAATTAGGCAATCAGACTAGAACATCCCTGATTTAACTTTCTCCACTAATATATTCTATGAGTCTGAGTTTAATTACAAATGAGTCATCTAAAAATAAAAACAGATTTTAAAAATTCCTTACTTTGTATATGGTTCCAATTTACATGTGGAAGAAAATGTTCATTGCATAATGTGGAAGTCCCGTAACAATTTGTAGCCTTGAAAAAGAAGATTAAAAAGGAAAAAATGGGTGAATGTGCCCCACTTCTCCACAATGAAACAGTTTATTCTTCACTTTTTGGATGTTTAAATGGTCAGAAAATGAGCCAGGGAATATTTCCTCTACCTAGGTAATATCTCATGTAAAAGGGGGAGAAATCTAACTAAAAGTGATTTATAATTCAGCAAAATGTCTATCTTCTGTCAACATTCAAAATATGCAGTTATCTATGAGACTCAATACAAATTATAGTGATTAATTTGATTAAAATGCAACAACAAGTAGGAATTTTTTTGGAAACAGTAAATCTTCCAAATGGATTAGCATCTCAGAATTTTAAGCTTCCGATGTTATTACTCCTTCTTAAAAAATATCTCTGTTTGTCCTTCTCTTCCACCTCTCTCTCTCTCTCTGTCTCTCTCTTTCCCTCTATCTCTCTCTTTAACACACACATATGTAATATACTCTCTGCCTTCATATATGCATACATCTGTCTACACAGTCATATATATTTTATCCATCAGTATATATATATACTATATATATATAGTATGTAGACAGATGATGGATAAAATATATATATATATATATATGTATGTATAAATTCACATAATAAATTTGGTATATCTAACACTGCATGTGTGCATGTATAAATGGTGCGTTTGTATATGCATGTCTTTATGCATGTGTATAGGCAAATATGTATGCATATCAAAGTATTCTCTGGGTTCACAAGCCCAGAGCCAGACAACTACATTATCTACCACCCTCAAGGTCCTAGGGAATACACTAAAGTTTTGAGTTATCTCTTTTCTACTGCCAATAGAACAATTGTTCATTGGCTATGATTTTCCTACTGTTATTCAGGGACTAGCACTATGGTTCTTTTTCACTATTTAACATCAATTAACTTTCATAAAGATATAATTACTTTGAAGATACAGAAAGGACAATGGAACATTTTTTTTTTAAATCTATAAAATGTCTGATTCAGTATGTCATGTGTCACCTTAGTCTCTGGAAAGACTGGGCTCAAACACCATATTTTTACTTAGCATGGGTCCTACCAATTTAAATTTAAGAAGCAGCAATACTATCTGATGAATCCTTGTCTCAGCTAACAATTAAACTGATCCTAAAGGACACTTCTTGGTTTTTAGGGTATATATAATAGGTTGGCTATAAAACCTTATATAATTTTTGACTTCTAAATTCCCAGACCTCAGATTCCCAGAGTATCACTCTCTTAAATTTGAAACTCATAAGTTCAGAGCTTCCACATTAATCTTTTTCACTTATAATGAAAGTAGATAAACAAAAGGTGGCGAATAATAATATTTGAATATTACTGGGGCTACACTTAACCTCAAAGGAAGAAGAAAGCAATATCTCTTCTTTCATGGCTCTTTCTCTTCAGACATCTTCAGCAGAAATCAAGAACTGAGATCCACTGAGCATAGAGCCAAAAAGAGTAATCAACCATCAGGTTGGTTAGTATTATTTCTAATGAACTTCCAGTTCTATCTATAACGACTAATAGGTTCTACCCTAACCTTATGTTTTGTATATGAGAAGAAATTACATAATATATGCACATACAAAAGTCACTCCAAAGCATTTCCATTGCACTTCATCATGATTCCCCTAGAAGAGTTAGGCTCCTAAGCTTCCTTTAAGGTAGGATATTTTTTCACTGACCACATGAATGTTTCCTTATATGTACATATTTGTATACCGGTAGCAAAGACTCATAGCTCTGTATACACATGTGTATGTGTGCATGCAGTTATTAGCACACATGTGTATATATGCATCAGGAAATTTTCTGAACCTATATATTTGTTTGTGTATATGAATGTACACATACATGAGTATGTGTGTGTACAACTACAGTGTCAATTTTGTTCTAGGAACACTATTACAGAGCCAGGCTATCTTCAAGCATCTAGGAATCCTTTGCCAGCATTGAAATATTTCTCCTCACACAGGATAGTTTACCTCTCAGACCATGGAAGAGGAAGGAATTTATGACTAAAGAAGAACTAGAGATCATTACTGATCACAAAATAGAAAATTTCGACTATACTAAGCTGAAAAGTTTTTGTACAAATAAAACTAATGCAGACAAGATTAGAAGGGAAGCAATAAACTGGGAAAATATTTTTACATCAAAGGTTCTGATAAAGGCCTCATTTCCAAAATATATAGAGAATTGACTCCAATTTATAAAAAACCAAGCCAATCTCCAGTTGATAAATGGTCAAAGGATATGAACAGACAATTCTCAGATGAAGAAATTGAAACTAATTCTAGCCATATGAAAACATGCTCCAAGAGCATCTTTTAATCAGAGAAATGCAAATTAAGACAACTCTGAGATACCACTACACACCTGTCAGACTGGCTAGAATGAGAAGGAAAGATAATGTGGAATGTTGGAAGGGATGTGGGAAAACAGGGACACTAATACATTGTTGGTGGAACTGTGAATACATCCAATCATTCTGGAGAGCAATTTGGAACTATGCTCAAAAAGTTGTCAAACTATTCATACCCTTTCATCCACCAGTGTTACTACTGGGCTTATATCCCAAAGAGATCATAAAGAAGGGAAAGAGTCCTGTATGTGCACGAATGTTTGTGGCAGCCCTCTTTGTAGTGGCTAGAAACTGGAAACTGAGTGGATGTCCATCAGTTGGAAAATGGCTGAATAAATTGTGGCATATGAATATTATGGAATATTATTGTTCTGTAAGAAATGACCAACAGCATGATTTCAGAAAGGACTGGAGAGACTTACACGAACTGATGTTGAGTGAAACGAGAAGGACCAGGAGATCATTATATACTTCAACAACAATACCATATGATGACCAATTCTGATGGACTTGGCCATCCTCTGTAATGAGATCAACCAAATCATTTCCAATGGAGCAGTAATGAACTGAACTACGCCCAGTGAAAGAACTCTGGGAGATGACTAAAAACCATTACATTGAATTCCCAGTCCCTATATTTTTGCCCACCTGCATTTTGGATTTCCTTCACGGGCCAATTGTACAATATTGCAGAGTCTGATTCTTTTTGTACAGCAAAATAATGGTTTGGTCATGTGTACTTATTGTGTATCTAATTTATATTTTAATATATTTAACAACTACTGGTCATCCTGCCATCTTGGGGAGGGGGTGGGGGGAACGAGGGGAAAAATTGGAACAAGAGGTTTGGCAATTGTCAAAAAAAAAATATTTCTCCTTTAATCCTTTTACTTGTAAATCCCACTGATTATGCTTTTCTCAGTGTCATCAAAAATTTACTTATGTCCAAATTTACATAAACTAATATAAATGTGAATTAATACATGATGTATGTATCTACATATATGCATATAGACACCTACATGGGTAAATATGACAATTGCTTCATATACATGTGCATATATGTAAATGTTTTGAAGATTTCTAGTATGATTTCCTCCCAAGAATTTTGTAAAGTACGTACTACACAAAAGAGAAGGGTTGAGAAGAGGTGTTATTTTTTTTTCTAGCTCTAATTTTATGATTATAGCAATTTTATGGATATATTCTTTTAAAATATTTTTATTTTCTAGTACTCTTGCTTTTCCTCTTCATTGCTAATTGACTTTTACATAATACTCTATTTATGAAGACTCAAGGGTATTTTGGAACTGCAGGAAGGAAATATATAATACCAATTTGAAAGAGAAGCATTCATGCTTCCCACTACAGAAAAATATGCATAGGTTTTAATATGCAGCTCATATTAGAACTTAATAATATAAGATGAGTTATTATCATTGATGTTGGTGATTTTTTAATAATAAAGCCCACCGATTTGTTAGTAGGAAGATAATTTTCTGTCAACATCTGGGGATATTCATTTTTTGCTTTGCCATTCTCCACATTGTCGAGATTTCCACCTGCCCATTAACATCCCATGTTCTTGGGTGATGAATGCCATGGAACACTTCATACTGTATTTGGCAAATATTGTTTGCTATGTAATGCACAGAAAGTCAGTACATAACTTTTAATTCAAATGTCATCCTTGTAATGATTTAAAGTATTAACCAGCAGATGCAGATGTCCCTACATCAAACTTACCATATCCTACATGCAAATTTTGGTTCAGTATCACCCCAAACATACATAGTTAATTCATAGGGGCACAATAGTTTACAAAAATTTCCTTTGCACTCATCAGTAAGCATTCCCTATGTATTTAATTTTTAAAATTAAGCTTCTCTGTAAACAACTATGTTAAGGGTAATTGAAAATAATATATACTATTGAGCATCCTATATCATCATTCAATGAAGTGACTTTCTATTTAAGTTTCCTGTAGTCTATCCCTCAAAATATGTGGTCTTAATTTTATTTCTGTTCTGTAAATTGCCTATACACAAAGGTAAGTGTAATTCAAGCCTAATAGCTAAGAAAACTATTTTTAAAGATGGGCCACTCCTCTGAAATCCTGTACTGTATAGATTAAAAGGTAATATATAAGTGTATGGATTAGGAAGTTTATTCTCTCCTCACATCTAATATTGACTCTGTATATTGTGATTAAAACTCTTGGGCAATCTGTCTTTTCATTTTATGAAAAGTAAATTACAAAATACTTAATGTTTAAAATCAGTTTGAAATTGTCACCATATCAATAAAAGTTTGAATCCTGGAGTTAGAATATTATTCCATGTCTGCTTAACACTGGTCCTATCTACTATCATTGGAAAAGATGAATGGGATAAGTTTGTTTTAATAAGAATCACATAAATATTGTACAGACTGTGGTCTTCTATTTTTCTGCCACTTGATTTCTTAGTATTTCCATTAAAACAATGCCTTTCTACATCATTATCTTTCTCATACTGAAAGTTTTCTAGTGCTTTTGCCTACTCATTGCATCTTCTCATAATTAAAAAAAATATTGTTTATAGTATTGTTCTGTGAGGGCTGACTCTGCTATCCATGTGATTTATTTTTGGGGGGGGGCAAGAATATGGGAGTGATTTTTATTTCCTTCTTCAATGAACTGAGATTCACATTCACACATCTCACAAGTGTCTGTGATTGGATTTCATTTCAGGTTTTCATGACTCTGGCTTAGGACCTTATCCACTAAGCCATCCAGCTGTCTTGACAGAATAAATTAAATTGTATTTTATGGGTTCATGACCTAGGCATAAAGAATGAGATTATAAATAAATTAGAGGAACACAGGATAGTTTACCTCTCAGACCTGTGGAAGAGGAAGGAATTTATGACCAAAGAAGAACTAAAGATCATTACTGATCACAAAATAGAAAATTTAGACTACATCAAACTGAAAAGTTTTTGTACAAACAAAACTAATGCAGACAAGATTAGAAGGGAAGCAATAAACTGGAAAAATATTTTTACAGTCAAAGGTTCTGATAAAGGCCTCATTTCCAAAATATATAGAAAATTGACTCTAATTTATAAAAAACCAAGCCATTCTCCAATTGATAAATGGTCAAAGGATATGAACAGAAAATTCTCAGATGAAGAAATTGAAACTAGTTCTAACCATATGAAAAGATGCTCCAAGTCATTATTAATTAGAGAAATGCAAATTAAGACAACTCTGAGATACCACTACACGCCTGTCAGATTGGCTAGAATGACAGGGAAAGATAATGTGGAATGTTGGAAGGGATGTGGGAAAACAGGGACACTAATACATTGTTGGTGGAACTGTGAATACATCCAACCATTCTGGAGAGCAATTTGGAACTATGCTCAAAAAGTTATCAAACTGTTCATACCCTTTGATCCAGCAGTGTTACTACTTGGCTTATATCCCAAAGAGATCATAAAGAAGGGAAAGGGACCTGTATGTGCACAAATGTTTTTGGCAGCCCTCTTTGTAGTGGCTAGAAACTGGAAACTGAGTGGATGCCCATCAGTTGGAGAATGGCTGAATAAATTGTGGTATATGAATATTATTGTTCTGTAAGAAATGATCAACAGGATGATTTCAGAAAGGCCTGGAGAGACTTACACGAACTGATGCTGAGTGAAATGAGCATGGCCAAGAGATCATTATATATTTCAACAACAATACTATATGATGACCAGTTCTGATGGACCTGGCCATCCTTAGCAATGATATCAACCAAATCATTTCCAATGGAGCAGTAATGAACTGAACCAGCTATGCCCAGAGAAAGAACTCTGAGAGATGACTAAAAACCATTACATTGAATTCCCAATCCCTATATTTTTGCCCACTTGCATTTTTGATTTCCTTCACAAGCTAATTGTACAATATTTCAGAGTCTGATTCTTTTTGTACAGCAAAATAACTGTTTGGTCATGTATACTTACTGTGTATCTAATTTATTTTTTAATATATTTAACATCTGCTGGTCATCCTGCCATCTGGGGATATTCATTTTTTGCTTTGCCATTCTCCACATTGTCGAGATTTCCACCTGCCCATTAACATCCCATGTTCTTGGGTGATGAATGCCATGGAACACTTCATACTGTATTTGGCAAATATTGTTTGCTATGTAATGCACAGAAAGTCAGTACATAACTTTTAATTCAAATGTCATCCTTGTAATGATTTAAAGTATTAACCAGCAGATGCAGATGTCCCTACATCAAACTTACCATATCCTACATGCAAATTTTGGTTCAGTATCACCCCAAACATACATAGTTAATTCATAGGGGCACAATAGTTTACAAAAATTTCCTTTGCACTCATCAGTAAGCATTCCCTATGTATTCCCTATGAAAAGATGCTCCAAGTCATTATTAATTAGAGAAATGCAAATTAAGACAACTCTGAGATACCACTACACGCCTATCAGATTGGCTAGAATGACAGGGAAAGATAATGTGGAGGTAAGAGGTGAAAAATTGGAACAAGAGGTTTGGCAATTTTTAATGCTGTAAAGTTACCCATACATATAACCTGTAAATAAAAGGCTATTAAATTTTTTTTTAAATTGTATTTTATTTGGTACAGTGGTACAAATTTGTTAAACTTGCATCTAAATGTCCAGGTTCCATGCTTGTTTGCAATTAAAATAGAATTACTATAGAAATATATTGGATTTTTGGGAGTGGATCAGCGATGCCAAAGTGAACACAGGAAACAGTTCAAGTTATCTCAGTTTCTGAAAAGCCACATGAAACCAACACTATGAACAAGTCTGGAGTGATGGAGCTTTCAAAGAGATAGAATGAAACTATTTTCCAACTCAAAATAGATTGAAAGGACTTCAAAGGAACAAAAGTACTTTCCCAGGCTTGAAAGGAAAGAAATTTCAATCTCACTAGGGTGAGAGCACAGAAGGTATCCAGGAAAGCCAGTTCAATTAATCACAATGGATTAAGAAGATATATCTTCAGTTTTGGCTCAGTGAAACAGTAGAAGAGCAGACCAGTGGGACAGCCTCCAGTGCAGAAGGCAAATTGCCAGCCAAGGAAACCAGACAGCACCAGGTGCAACATGAATACCTCATGTTGTGAGCAAGACATCAAACACGAGACCATTTTGCCGAAAGCCAAGGTTTAAAGCTGCCCAAGAAGCCTCTTGTGTCCCAAGAGCATAACTCAACTTTAAAAGTTGTGAAATAGGGAAAAGAAAGAAAAAAGAAAATGAACAAGAAATAGAGAAAAGAACCTTGACTATAGAAAGGTGCTATGGTAACAAGGAAGTCCAAAACACCAATTCAGAAAAAGATAAAATGCCTATATAAAAAATATTTCAAAGGGGAGATATAAATTGACCTCATGCCCAAAGAGTTTTTTTTTGGAAGATCTCATAAAGGATTGTTTTACCTTTTATTGTTTTTATTTTATTATTATACCTTTATTGACAAAACATATGCATGGGCAAGTTTTTCAACACTGACCCTTGCAAAAAGTTCCAACTTTACACCTCATTCCCACCACCCCTCCCCTACATGGCAGGTGGTCTCATACATGTTAAATATGTTAAAGTGAATGTTAAATACACATGTTTTTTTCTGCATCTATTGGGATGATCATATGGTTTTTGTTAATTTGGTTATTGATATAGTCAATTACGTTAATAGTTTTCCTAATATTGAACCAGCCCTGCATTCCTGGTATAAATCCTACTTGGTCATAGTGTATTATCCTGGGGATGATTTTATGTAATCTTTTTACTATTATTTTATTTAAGATTTCAGCATCAATATTCATTAGGGAGATTGAGCTATAATTTTCTTTCTCTGTTTTCAACCTACCTAGTTTAGGTTTCAGTACCATATCTGTGTCATAAAAAGAAATTGGTAGGATTCCTTCAATCCCTATTTTTTGAAATAGTTTATATAGCTTTGGAGTTAATTGTTCTTTAAATTTTTTTTAAAATTTACATGTAAATCCATCTGGTCCTGGGGACTTTTTTTTAGGGAATTGATTAATAGTTTGTTCTATTTCTTTTTCTAGGATGGGACGGTTTAACCAATTTACTTCTTCCTCTGTTATTCTTGGCAAGATATATATTTTGAAGATATTCTATTTCATTTAAGTTATTAAATTTATTGGCATAAAGTTGGGCAAAGTAACTCCTAATTATTGCTCTCATTTCCTCTTCATTAGTGGCTATTTCTCCTTTTCATTTTTAAGGCTAACAATTTGATTTTCCTCTTTCATTTTTTAAAATCAGATTTACTAAGCGTTAATCTATTTTCTTGTTTTTGTCATAGCTCTCTAAATTTCTCTTTTAAGAATTTAGATGCTACACCACTTGGTGCATATATGTTTAATATTGATATTGCTTTATTATCTATATTACCCTTTAGCAAGATATAGTACCCTTCCTTATCTCTTTTGATTAGATCAAGTTTTGCTTTTGCTTGATCTGAGATCAGAATGGCTACCCCTGCTTTTTTGACTTTATCTGAAGCATAGTAGATTCTGCTCCAACCTTTAACTTTTACTCTATATGTATCACCCTGCTTCAAGTATGTTTCATGTAAACAATATATTGTAGGATTCTGGCTTTTAATCCAGTCTGCTAACCACTTCCTCTTTATGGGGTAGTTTATCCCATTCACATTTATGCTTAAAATGACTAATTCTGTATTACTTGGCATCTTGTTAATCCCCTTATGCTTTTCTTCTTTCCTTCCCCCTTACCCCACTCCCCAGTATTAAACTTGTGAGCACCACTTGCTTCTCACAGCCTTTCTTTTTAATATCCCTCCCCCATCTTAGAGTTCCTCCCCCTTTCTTATCCCTTTTCCTCACAATTTCTGTATTCCCTTCTGCTTAGCTTACTCCTTCCCTTTTCTCTTTTCCCTTCCCACTTTTCAATGAGGTGAAAAAATTTTCACTGTAAATTGATTATATCTAATATTTTTTTTTCTCTTTAAGGCAATTCTGATGAGAGTAAGATACACTCTATGTTCATCCCCCTTCATTCTTTCACTCAGATATAATAGGTTTCCTTTTCTTCTTCATGAGTAGTAGTACTCCCTCTTTACCCTTTTTCTGGTACAATTTCCTTTCTACCTCTAGTTTCTAAAACAAATTATACATGTGTTCTTTATATATCTTTATAACAGAAATATAGTTCCCAAGATTCCCTTTTACCTTTTTAGGTTTCTCTTGAATCCTATACTTGGAGATCAAACTTTTTGTTTAGTTCCATTTTTTTTCATCAGAAATAGATGAAATTCTTCCCTTTCATTGAACGTCCATCATCTTCCCTGGAAAAATGTGCTCATTTTGGCTGGGTAAGTCATTCTTGATTGCATACCAAGTTCCTTAGCCTTTGAATATCAGATTCCAGGCCCTTTGATCCTTTAATGTGGACACTGCTAGATCCGGAGTAATCCTTATTGTGGCTCCTCTATATATTGATTTTTCTAGCAGCTTGTAGTATTTTTGGTTTAGTCTGATAGCTCTGGAATTTAGCCACTATATTTCTTAGAGTTTTGATTTTAGGGTCCCTTTCAGTAAGTGATTGATGAATTCTTTCAATGTCTATTTTACCCTCTGTTTCTATAACATGTGGGCAGTTCTCTTTGAAAATTTCCCAGGAAATAGTTTCCAGGCTCTTTTTTTTATCATAATTTTCAGGAAGTCAAATAATTCTCAGATGATCTCTCCTAGATCTATTCAACAGGTCGGTTGTTTTCCCAAGAAGGTATTTGACATTTTTTCCCATTGTTTCTTTCTTTTTTTTTTTTTTTTTCTTTTTTTCTTTTTTTTTTTTTTTTGCTTTTGCTTGACTGATTCTTGGTGTCTCCTCGAGTCATTCAATTCCATTTGTTCAATTATGATTTTTAATGAATTATTTTCTTCACTCACTTTTTAATATCTTTTTCTAATTGTCCAATTGAGTTTTTAAGTGAGTTGTTTTGTTCTATGGAATTTTTTTCAATTTCCCCAATTTTATTTTTTAGAGAGTTAATTTATTTTTCCAATTCACTAATTCTGTTATCCTTGAAATTGTTTACCTTTTCCAAATCACTAATTCTGTTTTTCTAGCATTTGATTTCTTTGTCCACTATATCTTTAAATGAGTGGGATAATTATCCAGACTCTCTTGTCAAGCCTCCCTCTCCTTCTCCCATTTTTCTTCTAGCTCTTTTGTGAAAGCCTCTTCAATTTCAACTATGAGAATCTTGTGTGTTGAGGACCAGATCATATACCGCTTTGGGGATTCACCTGGAGACAGTCTGTTTTTAATCTCCTCAGGGTTTAAAGTCTGCTCTCTATCCATATTGAAGATTTCAGTGGTTAGAGCCTATTTTAATTTTTTGCTCATTTTGTCAAAGAAGAATCAAAGAGAATAAACTAACAACAACAACAACAAAAACAAATGCAGTTTACTTTTTTTTTTTTGGGGGGGGGGTAGATTGTTTTACTGAGCTTCCTCTACCGACTGCAAGGGTCAGCAGTGAGGTACTAGCAGGACAGCAATGGCTGTGCTGCATCTGCACTCTAAGACTCTGAGAGTGTGCTGAGTCACTCTGGTGGGTGTGGCCAGGTCCCAAGAGACACTAGCTTTTCAGGATTATAGTCTTTACCCTCTATGTTTACAGCTTCTCTGCTTAGTTACTGGCTTGCTGCCAGGGCAAAGTAGCCACACTGTATTAAAGTTCTCACTGCAGAAACAGCTGAGATCACACCGCACCCCTCTCAGGTCTGCTCAGTGTGAGTTGTTTTCCATACTCTCACTGCCTGCCTTCAGTCTGAGCCTGATCTAATAGTCCCACAAGGGTGAGAACGACCTTTCCCTAACAATTTCTGTAAATACATTTCTGTATTTCCTTCTATTTTTTCTTTTCTTCTTTTTTTTTTTTTTTTTTGGTTTTGCTTGACTAATTCTTGTTGCCTTATTGAGTCACTCATTTCCAATTGTTCAATTTTGAATTTTAGTGTGTTATTTTCTTCATTTACTTTTTTTTCTTCTTTTTGTATCTGTACAATTGAATTTTTGAATGAGTTGTTTTGTTCTATGGAATTTTTTCCCATTTCACAAATTCTGTTTTTTAAGGAATTACTTTCTTTTTCCATTTCACAAATTCTGTTTTTCTGGGAGTTGCTTTCTTTTTCCAGTTTATCAAATTTATATTTTAATGAGTTATATGTTTTTTTGTTCCCATTTCACTATGTTTATTTTATGTTACCTTTTCCAAACTCTCTTGAAATGCTTTCATTTCCTTTCCCCATTTTTCTTCTAGCTCTCTTTTAATATCCTTTTTAAGTTCTTCTAGGAAAGCTTTGTGCAATGGGAACCAAGTTATTTCAGGTTTTGGTGCTTCTTCTGGAGACAATCTGCCTTTAGTCTCCTCAGGGTTTGAAATCTGTTCTTCTCTTTCACCATAAAAGCTGTCAATTGTTAGAGTCCTCTTTACTTTTGTACTCATTTTTTAAAAGTTAAGTTAAGGTCTGCCTTTAGGGTGGGAAAGGTTTTCCAAGCACTAAAACTACACTGGGTCAGGACTGATTTACTCCTGGTGCTGGCTCTGCCATGTGGTGTTGTCAGCAGTGTCCTGGAGCTCCATGTTGTCTGCCCTGGTGTTTATGGTTGGAGTCTGCTCAGTCACCCTGAGACTGTACTGCTCCAGGACTTTGAGCAATCTGTGCTGATGTTTGTGGTCAGCTGTCCAAACCTTACTGTCTGTCTCCCACTTTTGATTGAAACAGACCTTCTCTAGTCTGCTTCCTCCTACAAACTCTCTGCTCTGCAGAGATTGCATAGCCACACTGAGATTGCTCTTCCCTGGGGCTCTGATCTTTCTGCTCTGGCATTTGTTGTCAGCTGTTTGGGCTTTGCTGTCTCTCTCACATTTCTGATTGAAACAGATATTTTCTGGTCTATTTCCTCCCATAAATTTTCTGCCCTGAGACTCTGAGTTGACTGTGTTGGCATTTGTACTGGTTGCTCTGGAGGCCTCCCTTCCGTTTCCAATTGAAACAGATTTGTTTTGGCAATCTTTGAAATTATCTTCTGCTGATAATTTGTTGCACTCCCAATATTTGTGGGATCTGCCCATCCAGAGCTAATTCAGAGTCTGGATTTCATAATTATTGTGAAGGTTATAAAGAAGGTCAGAGAAAAATTAATGTTGTTTCCTTCATTTTGGCCCATAAAGGATTTAAAATATCAAACAAGAGAGGAAGAAGAAAAATTGGAAAATGAAATGAGAGGCATGCAACAGAGAGTCAAGACTTAGAAAAAAAATAATTCCTTACAAACACAATTGTTCAAATGCAAAAAAAAAAAAATACACTAAAGAGATCAATTCTTTAAAAAGCACAGCTGAGGAGACTTTTAAAAATCCACTGAGAAAAACACCTTTAAAAGTAGATTTAATCAAATGGAAAAGGAAATAAAAAAGCTAGCTGAAATAAATCATATATTAAAAATAAAACTGGGTGAATTATTCTATGATATATCAAGAATTGGTTAAACAAACTAAAACAAATTTTAAAAATGGGGGGAAATATAAAATACTTATTTGGAAAAAAACAGCTGACCTTGAAAAGAGAACCAGGAGAGAAAACTGAAAAAAATTATTGGACTACCTGAAGACTACAACTAAAGAAAAATCAAATTGTTAGTTTCAAAATTGAAAAAGGAAAACTTTCCACCATGAAGAGGAAATAAGAGCAACAATTAGGAGTTATTTTGCCCAACTTTACATAAATAATTTTGATAACCTAAGTGAAATGGATGAATATGTACAAAAATATAGATTGCCCTGATTAACAGAAGAGGAAATAAATTACTTAAATAGTATTATTTTAGAAAAAAGAAATAGAACAAGATATCAATCAACTCCCTAACAAAAATCCTCCAGGGGCAGATGTATTTACATGTGAATTCTACCAAACATTTAAAAAAAATTAACTCCAAATAAGATATATTATTTGAAAAAAATAGACAAAGAAGAACTCCTACAAAATTCCTTTTATGATATAAGCATGGTACTGATAACTAAACTAAGTTAAATCAAAATAGAGAAAAATTTAGACCAATTCCCCTAATTAGTATTTTTATATATTTTTTATTTTTATTTTTTAATTGAAGATTTAATAAAAATAAAAAAATAATAAAAATAAAATAAAATTAATTAAAGAAAGTTATTCCCAGGAAAATATACGATGACCAAACAGGATTTATACCAGGAATGCTGGGATGTTTCAATATTAGGAAAACTATTAACATAATTGATTATATCAATAATGAAATTAACAAAAAATATATGATTATCTCAATAGATGCAGAAAAAGCATTTAATAAAAGCCAACACCCATTCCTATTAAAAACACTAGGCAGTATAGGAATAAATGGACCTTTTCCTTAAAATAGTCAGTAGCATCTATTTAAAACCATTAGAAAGTATCATATGTAATGGAGATAAACTGGAACCATTCCCAATGAGATCAGAGTTGGAACAAGGTTGTCCACTATAACCATTACTATTCAATATTATATTAGAAATATTAGCTTTGTCGTACAACAAGAGACGTGTATGGATTGTACATATATATTGTATTTAAGACATACTTTAACATGTTTAACATGTATGAGACTGCCTATCCACATACAAGTGGGTACAGGTTTAAGCATGTTGTTTTTTTCCACTTCATTTTTTTTTTTCACTTCTGATCTGTTTCTTCTTTCATAACTGTGACTAATATGGAAATGTTTTGACAACACATATATAACATATCTAAATGCCTACAATTTTCAAGAGAGGGAAGAGGAAGGAGGGAAGGAAAAATTTTAAACTCAAAATCATATATAAATTAATCCTAAATTGTCTTGTGATTGGCATGTGATAAATATGATTAAACATACATACATACATACATTGAAATAACTTGCTTCCTGACGTCAAGAATGTCTATTCTTCTAATAGAGGGAATATAAAATAGGTAGGGATATGTCAGAAAATGTTATATATAGCATTGTGATATCTGACCAAAATTTGACTAAAGAGAAAGCAAAGGATCTCAGATGTGATGAGAAGGGACTGCATTTTATGTGTTGTTGTGAGGAGAAACAATACACATAGTTATTTTGTGAGCTTTTGGGGAAAATCGGGAAAAACTAGAGGGAAAAAAAGGCCAATTTGATAACTTTTCCATAGCCCAATCAAAAGTTTGAAACAGATCTTGAAAGGTTACTTGGAAAGAAGGAGAACAATGGCAGAAATATTGTGAAGTTAGAATTAGCGGGACTTATTAGTTGGTTGAAGATAAAGAAAGACACAAAATGAGTAAAAGATAGATGTTACTTTAAAAAAAGAGAGAGAGAGAGAAGTTAGGAGAAAAGCTAATATGAAAAACAGATGAATTCAGTTTTGAACTTGAGGTGCCAACAAAAAAATCTAGATAGAAATGACCACCAGGAAGTTAGATATATGCAACTAGAAAATCAGAAATGTCAAATTGATGTCACTGCCACAGCAGAAAACATTGAACTTAAATGCAATTTCCTTAAAAATAGGCCTGCCTCTTGAAGTAATGCTTTTGATTAGATGTACATACAGTCTGTTGGGTAGAGAAAATATAGAAGAGATTCACAACTACTAAGTTCTCTTTCAAATTTAAAATTTTATGACTACAAGAGTTGCTTTCTTAAAACTCTGAGTTTTTAAAGCTTTTTAAAATTGAAGTATTCCAGTGAATGCTGTCTAATTGCTAAGGAAATATTTTTTTTAACAAATTTCTTCTATGACTACGTACATTCAGCCTAATGAAAGTGATGCTATTTGAGTGTTCTAAATTCCTGGTGATCTAGAGGTTACTGGGTATAAGAGAGTTATTGAGAATCCCCTTTAAATTGGCCACAGGTTCTAGGAGTGAAAGATTTCACTCATGTCTGAATATTAGTTGCAAAATGAAAGTTTATTGTTAGATAGAAATCAGTTTACCTAGAGACTGACTTCTATAGTGGCAGATCTATGGAAAATGGAGTTTTTACACTGAGAATGCAGTTCTCAGTGGACAAAAAATCCTGGCAGCTGAGTGAGCTGCTGAGGTCCATCTGCAAAGACTTTAGTTGATGGAAGCTCTCGTTATATTGGTTGTCTTGGTGGGGGGTTGGGAAACCAGAGCAGATCAAAACCAGTGGGGGCTGGCAAAGCCTAAGTTGGCTCAGATCCAGTGGGGTCTGGGACAAACCTGGATCTCCTATTGGAATTCAAAGGGATGCTTTTGACCAAGATTTGTGAATCAAAGGCCCTGGTGTCCAGGAAAGACAACTTTGTCTGGGAAGGATATGCCTCAGCCAGGAGGGATTGGGAATCTGAAAGGAATCACAAATCAATAAGAAATACAATTTCTTAAAGGAACCACAACGTGCTTCATTCTCCCCACAAACAGTTAAAAGAATTTCATTTAAGGGAAAAAGGACGAAGATCTCAACTTCATGTAGCTGCTTCAAGCTGACAAGGGTCATAGAGATTTTGGGGGGTTCATGCCAGGAGGTGAGGTGCGAGGTATGGGGTCTGGGAATGGCAGCAGGGCATCTAAGGGGTGTTTGTCCCTGTCAGTCACCCCCAGTCAGTCACCCCATGTTCTCCCAACTGAAGGGCAGTTGAGAATCCAAAATTTGAAGCCTAGAGAAAACAGATCTCAGGAGCAGATTAAAAGTGGGGCGTCTTCCAGGGTAGAAATGAGGACATTTAGGAATGAGACCGTTTTGAAGGAAATGCATGAAGTCCAGTTTGTGGGCTGCATTAATAATGCTGATGGCCCATCTAACAATCAAAGAAGTCTTGGGAGTGAGAAAATTAGGAGTGAAAAAGTTCCCACCTATAAGGTTGGGTAGGAAAGAGAGAGAGAGAGATTGAGAGAGAGAGAGAGAGAGAGAGAGAGAGAGAGAGAGAGAGAGACAGAGAGGCTGCTTTCCACAGCTAGACTATTCATCTCCCCACAAGGAGCTGAGGAAGGTTTAAGCAAGTGCTCTGAAACTAGGGGGAAAAAAAAGAGAGAGAGAAGTTTGGAATCCCCTGTCTTTGTAAACATGAGCATGAGCATGCAAAAGCATAAGAGGCTGTAATGGGGGACACTGCTTTAAGGCAAGATAAATAGAAATCAGGGAAACCAAGTCCCATTTTAATATGTATGGGACAAGCATGCTTCCTGAGAGGGCTGGAAGCTGCGGCTCCTTTAAGAGCCAGGCAAAGTTTCTGGGAGGGGCATGGCCCACTTGTCCAGATTGCCTGTAAACTTCATTAGTTTAAAAGTTGGTGAAAAACTTTTCCAGAGATTTAAGAAGATAAGATTGAGGCCCCAATCTCCCCACTGTATAGTACTCTAATAAGGGGACAGGATAGGAGCATTTAAATGACAGTTTGCCAAGCCATATGGGAGAGGTCTGAAAAAAGACCTTGAGTTCCTTTGTGATCCCCACTTTATGAAGGTGGGTGAGGAAAGACCAGGGTGAGGGTGGAGGATAAAGAATTGTATTTTTACCCAGCACTTCTCAAATAGCCAGGGCTCCTCTGGTGATTCCACATTGGAACTTGAGGGTGGGGTAGCCCTGGTCCAGGGAGTAGCAGCCAAGTGTAGAGACATGTCTCCAAGTTCACCCCAAGTCAGTGATCTTTTTCCTTGTGGCTATAGCCAGCTCATTAGAGAGACTCCATTGTATTTAACAGTGGAGTGGGAGAAGGGCCCAAACACGGCTTCTCTTAAGTTTCTCAGGTTATCTCCCCAAGACAGATCAAAGAGAGTGCTGGCCTTGGACCCCCGAGAGGGGTGGGGTCCCCAGAACAGCCATGTGTCTCTTTGGTGGGGGGAAGGGAAAGTTTTTAAATAGACACTGCCTCTTGTGTCTCCTGATAAAGAACAGGGTTTACTGGTGAGAGAAAAAGGAGTTTAGGAGTGCCTTGAGATGCAAAAGAATGTCCTTTGTCTCAGGAGGGGCTGGACAGATGGAGTTTCCTCAAGCCAAATATCTGCTCAAGGAAGGATTTTTAGAGGCAGAGGTGTTTCTAGATTGTGGAAAGGTAAAAGCTTTTAGTTTTCCCATATTCTTGCAGCACCTCTGTCTAGATTTGCTACAGAATAGGGAAAGAAAAAAAAGTCTTTTACTTTGTCCAGAGTTCCAGATTTCCTGGTCCCATTATCTCTAAAAATAAAGTGTGACAAAAAGAGGCTTTTTTTGCCAGAAAATGCAAATATTCTCCCCGGGAGAATCTTGCCCATAACCCAGACCAAGTCTGGATGCCCACTACCTTTAGAAATAGAGTGAGACAAAAGAAGGCCTTATGAGAGAACACAGGTATTCTTCCTGGAAGAATACTGCACCAATAGCTCAAAACCCAAATTGGTTCTGAGTGTCCAGAGTTCTGGAGTTCCATTCAGTCACTAACTGATGTCTAGTTTAGGGGGTTCTGTTTGGTCAGGGAACCAAATGATTAGGTTTAGATTTAGGGAACCAAAATGAAATTAGGGTTTCTGGTGATTAGGGAGTTAAATGATAAGGTCTAGTAGCAGGTTTGGGGTTCAGGGAACCAAATGGGGAGGTTTAGTTCCCCTGCAACCCTTGGGTTTCAGCGCAAGGGTAGGGAGTTTTGGGGACTCTCTTCTGGCAGCACAGAGGTTCTCTGTAAAAGAATTTACAGAACTGAAAACCTAGATTGATAAAAGGGTTTATTATGGGGACTGGAAATAAGGTTAGAAATCCTGACGGAGAGGCATAATGTCTAGTTAGGGAAATAGGTGAGAGTTAAGACAGGATGACACTGGAAAGAGTATTCCAGTGGACAGAGGCCCTTCACATGCCAAGCATGGCATAGCATTGCATGTTTGGAATCTCTGCAAAGAGAGGGTTTTAGTTTGGCACCTTTTTTTAATGAGAGCTTTAGCTGAAGGGGGCCTGTGGGTGGAGTCTCAAGTTGGCTCCTCCCTGGGTTTTAGCTTGAGCTGGAATTTGAATTGAATTCAATGAGTTTCAGGACTGAACCCACTCCACCCAGATAACAAGGTGAAACTGTTTGTCCCTCAGAGCAGAGTCCCTTATTGAGGCAGAGTTGAAGGAGATTTTCTCCTTCAAGGATTTTCAGAGTTTTGGGGTCCACTCTTCAAAAACATTTCTTAATTCATTTGAACAACTATATAAACACATGTCCAAATTGAGCCCAAACTTCTTTTTACTTCCAGAACTTATCCAGGAGTTCTAAAATAAAATCAAATGTTTAACAAGAGCAAATATGCCTACAATTTAAATGCTTTGTTAATTGACATTCTTTCAGTGGGTAGAAGGAAAGGGAGTGTGAGCAAAGGGATAAGTACTGGTTCAACACATTTTATTTTGTGTGTGTATTTGGTGTTTTTTCCCCTGCAAAGATTTTTTAAAACTTAAACTTTCAGAAGCCAGGTTTTACTGCAAATGATGAAAATTATATTATCCATATTATTATTAGTGGAATTCTGATTTCATACAAGAATGGTTTATAGATGCTTTTCTCAGGAAACTTTATTGTTATATTTGTTTTCCTTTAAATATGCAGATACAAAGGGAAATCATGCATGAAATTTATTAAGTCTTACTAATTTTCTATCAATTCCAGAAACCCCAGATTAGGCATGTGCAGTTAATAGAAATCATTGCCATAAGCCAAACAAAACAATTCAGAAGTGAAAAGTACTTGTTTTTTTTCAAAAAAATTATGTGAGTTATTGCATACTACAGCATAATTTAAATGTTCTAGAAAAAATTCCTAGAATTAATCAGCCACGATAATTGTGTTAAGAAATTATCTGAATGACTATAAATGAAAAGCCATATTTTGTTTCACCTAAGGAAGCTTTACAGCCTATCTGTAATATCTCAATTATTTTTATCAATATAAGTGGAATGTATAATTTTACATACTGTGCCAGATCAATACATAACAAAGTAACAGAATAATGAGTGGACATTATGTACATCATCTTCAATAAGGAAATTTTCATCCATGGTAGTTCTTAAATCACATTCTCATAATCTCAGCACAGTGTTTTTATGGCTTTAAGTTGTGATAACTGGAATTCTGAATGATGTGGCATAAAATGTGCTGATGTGCTCATTTTCAATATTTAAAAATCATAGGCATCTGCCTCTGGAGATTATATTTTGATTCTTTAGAATTAACTAATTATCATTACTAAAAATGAAGACAATAGCAGAATAAAATTAAAAGTAAAATATAATATATCATTTTATATATATATGTGATGTGTGTGTGTTTTCACACAAAATCAATTGATCCTGATTATTTATGGAATCACAGAATTCCATTTATACTTCTTCAGTTAGACCGAGCTAATAAATGAAATTATGCTTTGTAACAGTGAAACTTCCATTAAATTATATTCTAAAAACTCAGTTCGATGAATAATGAAGAACATTTCCTAGTAATACCATTTGCTTTGAATTCAAATACCTGAGTTCTTATGTGAAGTTGCACCAACTAGAGAAATACTTTAATTCATCTAGCTGTTAAACAGGAAATGGATTTCTAACAAAGATGAAGAAAGTCTAAGCTAATTTGAAAATTTGTTAGTAGCAGTTACTTATAAGGGCCAATCTGAGGTCTTTCATTATTCTATTAAAATAGGTTATCTTCAGTGACTTCTATCAAATATTTGAAAAAAAAATCTGATGTAAGAAATATTTTCAAAAATTAAAGCAGATTCCTCTCTGTTAATTTTATATAAGACAAAGATGAGCCTAATATTCAACTCATAGAGAGAAAAAATAAAGAGGACTTAAAGCAATCTCATTAATAGATACTAATAAAAAAAGTAAATAAAATACATACAATTTTAAAATTTTTGCATAAGATTTAAATTTCACTTTTACAAAGAAATTTATGTAACATTATTACACTAAATCATAGAAATGCCCCAAAATAGCAATTTGAATTCAGCAAAATCCTTTGAAAGACCATGTCAATCATTCATGTTTAAAGATAGAATTACATTAAATGAAATTGGAAAGATATTTTGGGGCCCACCTTATGCAGGAATTAAAAAATAAACAAAGAAAACTTTGAAATAAAAACCAACATAATATATTTCATCCTAGAGTCAAAAGGGAGTCAATGGAATTTAATGAGTAGGGGAATACAATAGTCATATCTGTATTTAAAGAACATTTTGGCAGTTCTATGGCAGTTGGATTGAAGTGGGGAGAAATTTAAAGAACATAAATTAGAAGATAATTGCAGTATTATTAAAATGGTGGTTTTGAGAGAAAAGATTTTCAATGTTAGGGGTATTTTACAGTTAGAAAATGCAAATAAACAGCCAACTATTTGGAATTGTGGGTTGAGAAATAGAGTGACTCAGTAAGAATAGAAAGGTTCAGAGCATAGGAAACCAGAATTATCAGATCAGAAAACTGGACAAAAAAAATAATATCCAAGGATTTGGTAAAATTATTTTTAAGAATTTTGGGAGAAAAGGAAAAAAATCTTTTAGCATTGTAAATGAATATAATGAAATATTAGTATGAAGAAAGAAAGGATGAATCTGGGAAACCAAAGAAATGTAGAATCTTTGTATAAGGTGATATTAAGCAAATCATATACACAGTTACTATAGTAATATAAATAAAAACAATCCCTATAGCAACAGGAAGCTGACCACTAAGTAACTGAAACCTAATGAAGGATCAAGAAAACACATAATTGTTGAATATACTTGACAACTCATAGAGGAGGAGTAAGGGTGGAGTTATGGATATTTCTCATGTCAGATATCATATATAATGTCAGTTTATATCAATTTCAAATGTTTATGTTTAATTGTTTTGCTCTGTCAAAAAGTGGGTTTTCAATAAAAAAAAGGGGAGGACTACGGACATTTTTTCCTTTTTTTTCCTCTTTAACTTTCCAGAATATACTCAGGCATATTGTAATGCCAGAGAAACTGAGCAAGACAGAGATTAGAGACTATTTAATAATTTATTAAATGGAGAGATATACTGGGACCAATGGATCCATGAATCCAGCAAACAATCAGAGTTCTCAATGACATATATACACGTGGCTCAGATGCAGAGGGTAGACTGAGGCAGGGGCAGAGTCAGGGTACTGAGAGGGGGAACAGGATTCTGACTGGGTGGGATAAGCCTCTGGAGAGGGGATGACATAATCAAAGGGAAGCACCCAGGACATGGGGAGAGGCATGTTGACAAGATAGTATCTGATATTCTAATAGCTTGGGATGGGGAGAGGCATTCTGATGTTCTATCAAGTATGATAAAGAGGGAGGAGAGCTTTTACATAACTGAGAATCAGGGAAACCGAGGCAGGACTGGGTCAGGATAATTAGGGAAACTGAGTCAGGACAATACAAGAGAACTGAAGCATAACAATATAAGTATACTATACTGGTAAAAAAACAATAAAATAAAGAAATGAAAACTATTGTCTTGAAGTCAATAAATTTTGTTCACAAAAATGGATCTTATCTTCTATCTTTTGGTCTGCAAACACAAGTATTATTTTCACAGTGCTATACTACCTTTATCAGACTAGCATATGGGATTGGATAAACCAGGCATTATCTATGCTTATCATCAAGGCAAATAGATTTTCAACAATGGGCCACAGGATAAGCTTCTCTAAGTGTAAGACTGAGGATACTTAAAATATTTTTGTTATGTAAGGCTACCAAAGTCACACAGAACTAATGGGAGAGAGGGAGAGGCGAGAATCCCGCTATGTGTATTTGCTGGTAGTGTTGAGAAAATTTTAGTTCCAGGCCACAAAATCATGCTTCATTTTGAGTAAAAAATAAATGTTTAGCTTCTTCATTCATTACAGCTTCCTAGCAAAATATACAAAAGAGTTAATTGTGTCATATATATGATAAACATCACAACATAATACTCATTCCTAGTCTAAATGAACTCTGAAGCACTCATTGCTTTTTCATCTATTTATCCCATGACATTCAATTTTCTCCAGGCAACAAACCTTTATTCTTGACTCAAATATACACATCTATCTCCTCATCTTTCTCTTTTTTCCCCTCCTCCTCTTCTTCCTCATTATCATATAGTAACATTTACTAGTCCCTCATTTCAAGCATTTTGCTTTGAATTTGTGATCTAAATATATGTGTTTTTTCCTTATTACTCAGTAAGGTCATTCACAAGCTAGAAGCTGTTTTATCCCTATTGCATTAAACATATATTTACTACTTTTTATCAAAACTAGCTCTTTTTCTTTATTTCAGTGTTGGTTATATGAGCAAAGTGGGAAGGTATGCTTACTTTTAACATGATTTGGTGTTTAGTTTAATGGTTGGTCTACAACAAACCATTTGCTGCATGAAAAATTAACAAAGAACAGAGCTTTCTCTTTCCATGCTGTTCCCTATTTTCTTGTCATTTTCTGTATAAATATAATTATTCTCCTGTGATTAACAACAACATTTAGGTGACAACAACAGGTTTCATTTAGGTGAAAATTTTCTGGGAATTTTTTCACTTCTGGTATACTTTATAAATATCATAAGCTCTTATTAAGGATCTACTATATGCCAGTCACCGTGCCAAGTACTGAAGATATGAAAAATGGTAAAAAACAGTTCCATCTCTTAATGAGCATAAAATATAATATGGAAGATAGCAAACTGTGTAAAAACAAGGCATAACAAAAAACAAGACAAAATTAATTAGAGTTTATCAAGGACGGGGGAGTGCACTAGCATTAAGACAGAGTTAAATTAAGACTTATGGCAGAAATTGGAATTTTAGCTTAAACTTGAAAGAAGCCAGGGAAGCTAAGACATGAAGATGAGGAAGAAGATAGTTCCATATGTGGGGGGCAGAGAGTAAAAATTTCTGGAAGCAGAGGATCAAGAATCTAATAAGAAGAAATACAAAATAACCAGCTTCATTGGATTGTGAGAAGATTGGATGTGACATGAAAAAAGACTGAAGATAGAAAAGGAATGTATTATGAAATACTTTAAAAGCAAAATAGAAGTCTTCATATTTGACTCACAATAGGGGATCACTAGTATTGATTAAATAGGAGCAGAGTGACATGGTCAAATATGCACTTTGGAAACATCAATCTGAAAGCTGAGTCAAAGAAAGAATGAAATGGAGACAGGCTTGAGCCAAAGAGTTAACCAATAGGCTAATGTAATAGTGTAGGCATCAATTGATAGGAGCCTACATCATAGCTGAATAGCATCAAAGGATAGATAAAGCCATATAAAAGAAGTAGTATAAAAGTATCAATGGCAGATCTTGGCAACTGATTGGGTATGAGGGATGAAAGAGAGTTAGAAGCTGAATATGATACCTGGGGTGCAAGCCTGGATATTAGAGGGAGTGGTTTTAACTTTATCCAGTCATAAAGAAGCTGGGAGAGGATTTTAAGTAAAAGATTATGAATTCAAATGTTTATAATTAGTTTAAGATGTTTATAAGATATTCAGTTCAAAAGGTTCAATAAATGGCTAAAAATACAATACCGAAAGATAAGAGTGAAATTAGGGCTGAATAAATAAATCTGAGAATCATCTTCATATAGATATTTGATATTGTGAAAGGTTATGAAATCATTTCTGTGAAATAGTATGAAATGAGAAGAGAGCCAAGGACAGAGTTTTGTGGAATACTTAGTGTTAATGAGTGAGAATTGGATAAAAATCTAGTAAAGGATACTCAGAAGGAAAAATAAAAAGAAAAAGAAAAAGAAAAATTAAAAAAAAAAACTAAGAAGAAAATGCCATGGAAAAGAAAGTGATTGACAGTGTCAAGACCTCCAGAGAAGTCCAAAATAATTAGGAGTGAAAACAGCTCATCATTTTTGGAAGTTAAGAGAGCTTTTGGATCTTGTGGAGAGCAGTTTTTATTGAGTGATGAGTCTGGAAGCTAAACTGAATTATTAAGAAGGGAGTGAGAGGAAAGGAAGTGGGAACATTAACTATAGATAGATTTTAAAAGAGCTTAGTCAAAAAAGGGAATATAAACAGGACAACAACTATCAGAGATGAATACATAAAGTGATATAATCATTTTTTGTAGGAAATAAATAGCTAGTATTTAAAGAGACCACTGCAGATAATGATTGTGGGAATAAATATATTTTATAGGATAGATTTATATGGCATTTTCTTCAGCCACACTATTACTAAAATTTATCTCTCCATCTTTTTCTTTCCCATGGTTCATTTTGAGTCAGGAACTAACAATCATAAGACTGTGAAGAAGTAAGCTAAAACTTTTTTTAGTCAGCAGTAAGTAGAATTTAATAATATGAAATATAATTGGGATGCATGTAAAGTCTTGCATGGGTTCTAAAACAAAAGAACTTTACGAGTACAGGATAGTAAAATAATAATTATAGAAAAAAATTTTCTCATCTTCTTTTCCTGGAGGTTACAATGGAAAATAAATTCAATACTGGTCAGCAGTATGGAACAATCCAAAAGGCCATCTTTAGCTACATTAAAATACACAAACTTTCAGGAAGTGAGGAGGTGATATTTTCCTCTTATTTTGCCCTAGTAAAATCACATCTAGAATGTTTTTCAGCTATACATGACATGACTTTTAAGGCATTTTCATAAACTGTGTGGTGACATATGAAATGTTCTATCAAGGTCCACAGGGAGCTGAAGTCTTATTTACTAAGATGATGAACTGTAGGAACTGCAGATATTAACCCTTCAGGAAGTAATATTCAATGCAGGGAGCATTAGCTGTCTCCAAGACATGTCCTGTGAAAAAGGAACAATATACTTTTGTTTGTCTTCAGAAAGTAGAACCAGTATCAACACATGAATATTTTCAAGAAAACATTTAACTTTATGTCAAGATAATTTCTTAAAATCAAAATTGTCCCAAACTACCTTGAGAAGCAATGAGTTCTCCATCCTCCAAATGAGGTCACTTACTTGATATATTATATTGAAAGACTATTTACAAGAGCATGGTTTGTATTTTGTGGTCACTGAGATTTCTTCAGATTCTCAAATTAGGATTTTGTCACTCAGAATATTACATTTTGTCAACTATCTCAATGAGTTAGAGAAGTTTAACTAGTGATCAAGTAATTCTCAATGGCTATATAATTCTCCATTAGCCTCTAATGTGCTTTATGATTCTGAAAGGATAATAGCATCTCACAAAATTATGTAATTACTCTGCTTTCATTTATCATTTTTCATAGACATTCCTATGACAATATATTTCACCATCCCAAAACATATTTCAGGAATCTTTTTATGGGCTTTATGACTTATTTATATAACACTGCAAAGTGCAGCTTGTTGAAATCAGAAGAGGTGTCACCTTTGTATGAAAAGTCTCCTTTAATGTGCTAATTTTCAAATTACCTCATCCCTTGGGGTTTTTAAGGACCAGATGAGTAAAGATGCCATGGAGGGAATAAATGAAAATCATTAAGAATACAATAGGACAGGAAAATATTGAATGTGTTAACCCAATCCCACATGTGCAAAACTGAATTTGAAAATTTGTTTTTGCTTTTAAACTGGAGCTTCATTTGGCCAGAGAAGACCTGAAAAAAATGTTAATTAAGTTGTATGGCCAAAAGGAATGGGAACAAACAGAATATTAGCTCTTGGGGCTTCTTATCAACATGGTTTTGTATTGAAGGTTGTTGTTTTCTACTTTTTGTTTGTCATGTCCTCTTTTGGGAACCTTTTTTTTTTTTTTTTTTAATTCTCTCTCAGTGGAGTAAAAGTGATTTAATTAGCTCTAATGGGTCTTTATCAGCCACAAGAACTTAGAAGCCTTTTTGTCAGTTTTTGTTTATATTGAACTTTGCAGGTTTCAACAAGGTACTGTTCACAAAAGACCTTATCAAGAGCCAAGAGGGCAAAAGGGAAAGTGGAGATTACAGATCAAAGAGGAGGGCCAAGTTTTGTAATGGAGTTGTATCTCACTAAGCTGGCTGCCCTTGGGATTGTTGTCACTCATGAACCTCACAGCTATAGAGCAAATGTTTCAACTCTAGAAACATGAGTGTACACATATCTCTCACTGATGAGAGAGAGAGAGAGAGAGAGAGAGAGAGAGAGAGAGAGAGAGAGAGAGAGAGATCCAGTAGTGGGACAAGACATCTCCAAAAGATTTTTGATCACATTTTTCATTTCCTTTATTGCCTTTCTAAAATGCAGTGTCACTCTAATGGAGATGGCTTTTCCTTCTTTGGCCTTGGCCTAAAAGTTGAAAATATGAATGAAGATAAAATGTACATTGAGATATTGCTTAATATATACTTTAAATAATGAAAAATTGAATAAAAGGCAATTTTCAAAAACGTGCTGATTTTAAAATTGATAACATCTCTCCAGCTAAATTCTTCCTATAATTTCCACCACTAAAATATAGGGAATGCTGTCCCTGTAGTGCTCTGATTAATGAGGGTATATTAAATGGCTCCATTTTTAATACATGTAAAAGGGAGCACTCTAGTTTCTGTGTTTAATTCCTAATTGATTTGGCACTGCTTGTGTCACTGGTACTTTTCCAGCATGTGCCAATATGGGTTAAAATGATTGATTCCTCCTTTGTAAATGTTAGAAGATACTAACCTGCATGCCTAGTGCTTATCAATGTCTTTCTATGGTGAGCATTTTCTTGAGACTTTTGTTACTAAAATAGACATGCAACATTTTCACTGCTTCATATTGCCCAACAACAACAAATGAAACACAATGATTAAATAAATAAAAATAATTATCATATGTAGGTGATTCTCATTCTTATTGTTTATTTATTTCTATGGGTTGAGAAGCTCCTAGAAAAATAATTTTGTGTAAAAATATGATCATATAACCTTCATCCTTTCCCTGAGCAGCTCTTAGAAAGAATCAATATTGTGTGCTTCTACTTCCCACTGCTTCACTTTGATATTTCATTTTCTTTTTTTTTTTTTGTTTTTTTTTATTTAATAGCCTTTTATTTACAGGATATATACATGGGTAACTTTACAGCATTAACAATTGCCAAACCTCTTGTTCCAATTTTTCACCTCTTACCCCCCCCCACCCCCTCCCCTAGATGGCAGGATGACCAGTAGATGTTAAATATATTAAAATATAACTTAGATACACAATAAGTATATATGACCAAAACA
This sequence comes from Sarcophilus harrisii, assembly GCF_902635505.1. NCBI lineage: Eukaryota > Metazoa > Chordata > Mammalia > Dasyuromorphia > Dasyuridae > Sarcophilus > Sarcophilus harrisii. Next base: position 426,089,324 of record NC_045426.1, read on the forward strand.
TTATTTTGCTGTACAAAAAGAATCAGACTCTGAATTATTGTACAATTAGCTTGCGAAGGAAATCAAAAATGCAGGTGTGCATAAATATAGGGATTGGGAATTCAATGTAATGGTTTTTAGTCATCTCCCAGAGTTCTTTTTCTGGGCATAGCTAGTTCAGTTCATTACTGCTCCATTAGAAATGATTTGGTTGATCTCGTTGCTGAGGATGGCCTGGTCCATCAGAACTGGTCATCATATAGTATTGTTGTTGAAGTATATAATGATCTCCTGGTCCTGCTCATTTCACTCAGCATCAGTTCATGTAAGTCTCTCCAGGCCTTTCTGAAATTATCCTGTTGGTCATTTCTTACAGAACAGTAATATTCCATAATTTTCATATACCACAATTTATTCAACCATTCTCAACGTGGACATCCATTCAATTTCAATTTTTAGCCACTACAAAAGGGCTGCCACAAACATTCCGTGCACAGGTCCCTTTCCTTCTTTATAATCTCTTTGGGATATAATCAAGTAGTAACACTCTGGATCAAAGGATAAAATTTTATAACTTTTAGTTTCAAACTTCTCCAAAATGGTTGGATTCGTTCACAACTCCACCAACAATGTCAATGTCCCATTTTCCCGCATCCCCTCAACAATCATCATTATTTTTTCCTGTCATCTTAGCCAATCTGACAGGTGTGAGTATATCTTAGGTTGTCTTAATTTGCATTTCTCTGATTAATAATGATTGGAGCATCTTTTATATGACTAAAAAAATAGTTTCAAATTCTTCATCTGAAATTGTCTGTTCATATCCGACCATTTTCAATTGGAGAATGTCATGATTTTTTATAAATTAGGTTAATTCTCTATATATTTTTGGAAATGAGGCCTTTATCAGAACCTTTGACTGTAAAAAATATTTTTCCCAGTTTATTGCTTCCCTTTAATCTTGTCTGCTTGTTTTGTTTTCCTTTTCAGTTTGTATAATCGAAATTTTCTATTTTGTGATCAGTAATATTCTAGTTCTTTTGGTCATAAAGACCTTCCCCTTCCACATTAGGAGTAAATTATCCTATGTTCCTCTAATTTATTAATAATTTCATTCTTTATGCTGGTTAACCCATTTTATTATCTTGGTGTATGGCGTTAAGTATGGATCAATCCTAGTTTCCCAATATTATTTTCCAATTTTCACAATTTTATCAAACAGTAAGTTCTTATCCCAAAGATGGGATCTTTGGGTTTTTCAAGAACAGTTACTATGTTTGTTGACTGTTTTATCCCTTGAACCTAATCTATTCCACTGATCAACTAATCTTTCCTTAGCCAATACCAAATAGTTTTGGTAACTGCTGCTCATAATATAATTTTAGATCTGGAAGCAAAGCCACCATCATTTGATTTTTTCATTAATTCCGAAATTCTTGATTTTGTTTTCCACATGAACTTTGTTGTTATTTTTTCTAGGTCATTAAAATATTTTTTAGTCTGATTGGTATAGCGCTAAATAAATAGATTAGTTTAGGTAATATTGTCATCTTTATTATATTTGCTCCCCCTTCCAAAAGGCATTTTTATTTTCAATTGGTTAGATCAGACTTAATTTGTGTGAAAATGGTCTGTAATTTTTGCTCAAAAGTTTCATTTTCCCTTGGCAGATGATTCCTAAATATTTTATATTATCAGCAGTTCTTTAAATGGAATTTCTCTTTGAACTCGTTTTTGGATATTATTAGTGATATATAAAGAATTTGACTTATGTGGGTTTATTTTATAACCACACTTTTAAAGTTTGGATTATTTCTAATAACTTTTTGGCAGATTCTCGGGGTTCTCTAAGTATACCATCATGTCATCTGCAAAGAGTGATAATTTGGTTTTCCTCATTGCCTATTCTTTTTTTTAATCTCTTTCTCAGCTCTTATTGCTATAGCATTTCTAACCTATTAAAAAGTAACGGTGATTTGGGCATTTTTCCCAGATCTTATTGGGGAATGGTTGCAGTTTGTCTCCATTACATATAAACACTGATGGTTTTAAATAGATGCTGCTGATTATTTTAAGGAAAAGTCCATTTTTCCTATACTCTCAAGTGTTTTTAATAGGAATGGATGTTTTTTATCAAATGCTTTTCTGCACTATTGATATGATCATATGGTTTTTTAATTTGGTTTTCTGGAATTATATTGATATTTTCCTAATATTGAACCAACCCTGCATTCTGGTATAAATCCTACTTGATCATAGTGTATTATCTTGGAGATATTTTTTTATTTTTTTTAATATCTTTTTAAGTTTTAGCATCAATATTCATTAGGGAGATTGGTCTATAATTTTCTTTCTCAGTTTTAAGCCTACCTGGTTTAGGTTTCAATTACCATGTCTTTATAGAAGGATTTGGTGGACTCCTTCATTCCCTATTTTATCAAATAATTTATAAACATTGAAAATTATTCTTTAAATGTTTGGTAAAATTCATTAAATCCATCTGGTCCTGGGGATTTTTCTTAGGGAGTTGTTTAATTCCTTTCTTTTCTTTTTTGAAATGGGACTATTTAAGCAATTACTTTCTTCTCTTTATCTGGGGAATCTATATTTTTTGGGGTGTCATCCATTTCATAGGTTATCAAATTTATTGGCATAAAAGTTGAGCAAAATAATCTTATTATTTCTCTAATTTCCTTTCCATTGGTGGAAAGGTTCCCTTTTTCATTTTAAACTACTAATTTCTTTTTTCCTCCCTCCCTTTTTCAATCAGTTTATCAAAGGCTTTTCTATTTTTTGGCTTTTAATGGAACCAATTTAGTTTTATTAATTAGTTCAATAGTTTTTTTTACTTTCAATATTTTTAATTTCTCCTTTTAATTTTTGAATTTCCAATTTAGTATTTGATTGGGGGTTTTTAATTTGGTCTTTTTTTAGTTTTTTTTAGTTGCAAAGTTCATTAATCTTTTCTTTCTCTTTTTTATTCAATAACCTCAAGGATATAAAATTCCCTCTTATTACCCTTTGGCTGCATCCCACAATTTTGGATGACGTCTCATCATTGTCTTATCTTGAAGAAATTATTAATTTATCTATAATTTGGTCTTCAAATCATTCTTTAAGATGAAGTTTGTTTCAATTCTTTTTGTCTATTTCCCCTAACTTTTTTGTTGAATGTAGTTTTTTATTGCATCATGATCTGAAAAGAAGCATTTTATTTCTCTTTCTTGTTTTAATTTTAAGTCTTTATGTCCTAATATGGTCAGTTTTGTGGTTCCCTGAACTGCTGAAAGGGAAAGTGTATTCCTTTCTATCTCCATTCAATTTTCCCAAGATCCAACCCAATTTTTTCTAATATTCTTTCATCTTTAATTTCTTTCTTATTTTTTTGTGGTTTGATTTGTCTATTCGGGTGCAAGGGTTGAGATCTCCTCTATTACAGTTTTGTTTCTTTTCTTTTTTGAACCTCTTAACCTCCTTTGGAGTTGGATGATACCACTTGGTGCATATATGTTTAATATTGAATTGGCCGTTGTTTATGCCCCCTTTAGCAGGGTGGTTTCCTTCCTTATCTCTTTAATTAGATCAATTTTTTTTTTGCGATCTGAGATGGATGCCCCCCTTTTTGCTTCACCTGAAGCATAATAGATTTTTGCTCCCCTTTTACCTTTACTCTTATGTATCTCCCTGCTTTAAAATGTTTTTTCCTTTGTAGGGTTCTGACGTCCATCTGCTATCTCCCTCCTTTTTTTGGGGTTTATTCCATTTCGTTAGAATTAAAATCTGTTTTCCATCCCAATAACCCCAGTTATGCACTTTTCTTGCCTCCCCAACCCCTCTTTCCCCAAACATATGTACCCCTCTTGTTCAGTGCACCCCTCTTTAAATCCTCCCTCCCCCTTTGGGGTCTTTCCCCTTCCTTTTATTATTTTTCTTTTCCTTTTCCTCCCCTTTTAATGAGGGGGAGAATTTTCTCTAAAACAAATGTCTTATTTTTTTCTTTAGCCAACTCTGATGGGAGTAAGATTCACCAAATGTTCCTCCCTCTCTAAATTCCCTCAGAATGATAAGTTTCTTAGCCTCTTTGTGGGATGTGGTTTCCCTCTTTTTATCCCTCCCCCTTTTATTTACATCCTTTTCCATATCTTTCCCCCTTTTTTTTATAATAAATCAAATTATCATGTATTCTTTTGACATCCACAACAAATCAATTCTCAAGGTTATTTTATTTTCCATCTCTTGGTTCTGGTTGGAATCAAATTTTTGGTTTAGTTCTGTTTTTTCTTGCTGGGATTTATTTTTTCATTAAATGTCCATCTTCCCCTGGAAGAAAATCTAAACAGCTGGGTGTTTTATTCTTGGCTGCATCCCAAGTTCTTTCCTTTCTTCATTTCCGGGGTTCTTTCCTTTAATGTGGGGGCAAAAGATCTTGGGTGATCCTTATTTACCTCGGTATTTAAATGTTTTTTTGGCCGGTGAAAATTTTTCCTTAATTGTGTTCGAAGTTTTTGCCCTTTCCTTGGGGGTTTTTTTTAGGGTTTTTTCAGGTTGTTCTAATTCTTTCAATGCCTATTTACTATTCTATTACATCTGGGCGTTCTCTTTATGATTTCTTGTAAAAAATAGTATCTAGGCTATTTTTTTTCATCATAGTTTTCGGAAAGTCCAATAATTAGTTATTTCCTAGATTATTTTTAAATCTTTCGTTTTGCAAATTAGATAATTCATGGTTTTTCAGTTTGTCATTTTTGTTTTGCTTTTGATTCTTGCTTTTAAGGAATCATTGTTTCTATTTTTCAGTTCATTTTAAAATTTTTTTTCATTAGCTTTTTTACTTCTTTCTGTATATGTCAATTGGTTTTTTAAATTTTGTTTTGGTCTTGGAATTTTTTTCATTTACTATTTTTTTTTTTTGAATTTTTTCTTTCAATTAAGTTCCTTGCAGGTTCTTTGTCTTTTAATTCCACAAATCCACCTTTTTTTTTTTCAATTCCAAATTCTTCTTTCCCGGTTTTTTTTTTCAATTCGTTTTCAGGAGTTTTTGCTCTCTTTAAGGCTTTCTTTCCTTTCCCCATTTTCTTCTAACTCTCTTTTTGGGTTTTTAATGGTCTCTTCTTGGGGCATCATTGGGGAAAGGATGCAGTTTGTGTTTGAGGTCTCTTCGGGTTTTTGTTTTTTTATCATGAAGCTGTGGATCATTCTTTTATCTTTTTTTTCATGTTTTGTTTGGGTCGTCTCCCTGGCAAGGGGTTAGCTTCCCTTGGACAGGGAAAGATTAAACTTTCCAGCTCGAGGTTGGGGTTCTCTGGTGGGGTTTCCTTCCCCAACAGGAGTGATTGCCTGGTCGGGCTATCAAACTGTTTAGTGGGCTGGTGGGTTGGGGTGCTAGGCAGGACTAATTGGTGTCATGCCCCAGGGAAGTCTTGTGGGACGTGGTGTTTATGATGCGAGGTTGCCCCGACTCTGCCCCAGTTTCTGCCGGATGCAAATCGGCCCTGGGAAATCTTGGCCCAAAAGGGCCCCCCACTGGTGGTTGGACAATCCGGCCCAAATCCTCCTCGTGGGATCACAACTCCCGGGAAAAGCCCCTTTTGCGGGTGTGCTGTGTTGCGGTCTTCTTTTCTTTCGTTTGGACCTCCTCGGAACCTAATTTTTCTCCCCGTCTGGCAATCCCCCCTGGCCCCGGAACCAACCTTTTTGGTGGACTGCCGATTTTTCTTACGCTGGTGGTTGTTTCTCTTCTTATCACAATTGGCAGTAAAGATATTTTTGGGCTCATTATAATATTGATAAAGAGGGAAGGGCAGAAATCGTGTGTCTTCTCCGCCATCTTGGCTACGCCTCCCATTCAAAGGTTCTGATAAAGGCTTCATTCCTAAAATATATAGAAAATTGTCTCAAATTTATAACAATTCAAGCCATTCTTCAATAGATAAATGGTCAAAGGATATGAATAAACAATTTTTGGATGATGAAATTGAAACTATTTCTAGTCATATGAAAAGGTGCTCTTATCATTATTCATCAGAGAAATGCAAATTAAGACAACTCTAAGATGCTACTATACACCTCTCAGGCTGGCTAAGATAACTGTAAAAGATAATGATGAATGTTGGAATGGATGTGGGAAAACTGGGACACTAATACATTGTTGGTGGAATTGTGAACAGATCCAATCATTCTAGAGAGCAATTTGCCCAAAGAGTTATCAATTGGACAAACCCTTTGACCCTCTACTGTGCTTATATGGCAAACAGGTCTTAAAGAAGGGAAAGAGACCTTTATGTGCAAAAAATTTTTGTGGCGGCCCTTTTTTAATGACAAGAAACTGAAAACTGAGTATCCACTCTGTTATGGTATAACTATGAGTTATGATATATGAATGTTATGGAATATTATTGACCACTAAGAAATGACCAGCAGAATGGTTTCAGAGAGGCCTGGAGAGACTTACATGAACTTAACCTAAGTGAAATGTGCTGAACCAGGAGATCATTGTATATGGCAACAGTAATATTATATGATGATCAATTCTGATGGAAGTAGCTCTCTTCAAGAATAAGATGATTTAGAGCAGTTCCAATGATCTTGTGATCAAAATAGCCGTCTGCACCCAAAGGGAGGACTATGGGAACTGAGTGTGGCTCACAATAGAGCAATCTCACTCTTTTTGTTGTTGTTTGCATTTTATTTTCTTCATCATTTTCTTTTCTGGTTTGATTTTATTTTTTCTTGTACAGGAAGATTATTGTATAAATATGTATGCATATATTGGATTTAACATATTTTTCTATCATGTTTAACATATATTGGACTACTTGCCATCTAGGGGAGGGAGATGGGAAAAGGCGGGGGGTGGTGGTAAACTTGAACACAAGGTTTTACAAGGGATAATGTTGCAGAATTATCTATGCATACATTTTGAAAAATAAAAACTTTTACTAAAAATTAGCTTTTTAAACATCCTTTTTTCCATCCTGGACAATTCTACTTTTAAAGGATTTGCTTTCTTCAGTAGATTTTTTTTTTCCATGCAAAATTTATGGAATTATTTTCTCAAGTTATTGTTTTTGCTTCCATTTCCAAGCTATTGACTTTTTTCCTAATTGTCCTGCATATTTTTTATTTGTTACCGCAATTTTTCTTCTTTCTCTCTTACTTTATTTTAAAATACCTTTTTGAGCTCTTCTAAAACAATTTTTGATCTTGAGATCAATTCATATTCCCCTTTGTAGCTTCACATGTATACACTTTGCCATTCCTGTTCTCTTCTGATCTTCCCTGAAATCATGGTAGCTTATGATGAGAGATTCTCTCTCTCTCTCTCTCTCTCTCTCTTTTTCTCTCTCTCTCTTTCTGTGTGTCTGTCTCTCTCCATCTGTTTGTCTTTCTCTTTCTGTCTTTCTCTTTCACACACGCACACACACACACACACACACACACACACACACATACACAGTCACACACACACACACCCTGTCTCTTTCCCCCTTTTTGTACCTACCTTAGGCAGTGTTTCCTTTTTATTCCAATGTGAGACACTTTTCTTGTTGTCCTTCCAAGTTATCCTAAACTGTAAAAATGCTTCACTCAAACTTTTTGTGGGTTGTATCATTCTGCAATCCATTTAGAAACTTCACTTAGCATTATTAACCTGGGGATCTGTGGAGAGCTCAGACAACTTCCTGGCTTCTCTCCACCATCTTCATTATTTTATTTCATCAACACAATAGCCTGGAAGTTGGATACAGACACAAAGTAAACATTTCTGGTTTTAATAATAACAAGCTCATGTTTATTTATTTATTTATTTTTGGTTAAAGTCTCTTACTTCCTTGATGGATATAACCAATGTTGAAGAACCTCCATGTACAATACATCTCTGCACCTAGTCAGTAACTTAACATCTTTGAAAGTTATGTAGAGCTTCATCTAAATTAAATGACTTTGGTTTTGACAATGAGTGTGATTCAGGGCCAGAGCTTGGCATCCCAATTTTTGATTCTGAGTCCATCTAATTCTGTTCTATAATACGTTATTCTGCCACATTATAATTTAATACTCACAGCCAGATAATGACAATAGCAACAAAATTTTAAGAACTCTTTTTTTTTTACTATTTTGTGATTGATACAGCCCTTTATTTGCATGAAAAAATTTGACATCAGCTCTATGAAGAACAATCAGAAAACTAAAAGTTTTGATTTTAAGATTACAGATGTGGATAGCATCGAACTTTTTTTTCAGTCTTCTTCGGGGTAATACCGAAGTGCTATATCTAGTTCTGTTGCCATCAAGGGCATTGATAACCTAAAGTATATACAAAGAAGGGCAACCAAAATGACAGAAAGTCTTGAAAATATGACATTTGAAGACATTTCTCATCTAATTGTGAATTAGACTACATAGTATATAATGTCTTCTTCAATGCTGAGAACTCATTTTCCTTCTTGTTCTTGTTGTTCTTCCTCTCCTCCTCATTTCTCTCCTCTTCCTCTTCTTTTCCTCACCTTCCTCTTTCTTTCCTCTTCCTCACCTTCCTCCTCCTCCTGTCCTTGTTCTTCTTCTCCTCTTCCATTTTATTGGAGGACTTTGACATAGATTGTACATTTTTTGAAAAATAATGATATGGGTTATTTCTATAAAAGTATTATTGCAATAAAATTGACTTCCTTGTATAAAGTCACACATGAGAGGATGGTGACAATGGAGGCTGTTCAGGCTTTAGGAGGGGCAGGACAATGAAGCTGAAGAAATTAGAGATTAGTAGATATAGATAAGGTTATCATTTAAATTATATTTGAGGTACCAAAGTTTGGGGAATAGTGTATCTGATTCATATGGAGTTTGTGGTTCTGTAATTCCAAATCACCCATAAGAATTTAAGAAAGAGGTCCAGGACGTACATAAACTTTAGGTACCTTCATTAAAGAGCAAAGGAAAGATATTCTCACTAAGAACTTGCACTTATCTGTGCTAAAATAGTTATGATCACATGTTCAGAAATCCCAATGACACACATGATTGGATAGCCACGGAACTGGAGAATTGATCTAATGTATCACTTTTTATACCTCAAGTTTATGTGTCTCCTAACCATCTCTCCATTGCCATGTCTTAAGCAAGAATAATAAAACTTCATGTTAATGGAACTTGAGAAACAAATATTAAATCTGAAAATTTAGAACTACCAGGATAAGCAAGAAAAGAAGAATTATGTGATTAAGTTGGAAGGTCCAGATTAGAAGACTTTTATGTCTGACATGAGGGATATCACTAATGATTTATAATATTTGGAGTTAAAAATGTTAAGTTTTATAGTGGACCTTCTCAATAATTCTGTTAGGTAGGCAATACAACCATGCAAATCTCCAATTTACAAAAAAGAAAGAAAAATAATGTTCAAAGAGCTTTATAATTTTCCCCATTTACACATCTACTAACTGCTAGAAGCAGAACAAGAATCCAATCTTTTAACTTCAAATGAAATGTTCTTTCCAACAGGTCAGTGGGCCAAATACAGAACATTAAGCAGGTAAGATCATGAAAATGTTGGGAGTCCAAAGGTTGCAACAGTTCCATATTATTAGGATTATCAACTAAGGTAGATAAAGAATAGAGGAAGCAGTGCATCAGGTGAAATGCAGTTAATGGGATCAGATTATTAGGGTATTAGAAATGAGGTGGAATGATGATAGCGATCAGGAATTCTGACTTTGGAGAACAAAACAGTATCAGCTCACAAAAAAATGAGAACTTTTTGAAGGTACCCAGCTATAAGAATAAAAGAAATATTAAAAATTACATCAGAGGCTTACCTGACCAAGGTCAGAAGTATATAGGGTTCTATTCAAACAAACAGCTGAGATAAATAGTCATAATTTGAATGTTAGGGAGCAAGCAGGAAGCAAGATAATTAATTACTGATGTTCAGAAATTATCTATATGAAAGAAATAGTATTCGCATAGATTCATTTTATGGTAATTAAGGTTCAGAGGCTAATTACCATTTGTTTTTTTGTGGCTCTCCAATTGCAAGGAAAATAGTATTAATACCATCCTATGAATATAGCAATTCTGTGTAAAGCAAACTTTTCACATGTTTCAGGTAGGGAATGCAAGAAAGAGAAAAGAATAAAACATCTAGTATTTATATAGTTCTTTAAGGTTTCCTAATGGTTTTGCATATATTATATATTTGCATATATTATCTGATTTCATCCTAATAAGAACTCTTATTAGCAATGTACTATTATTATGTCTTTTTTCCAGGAGAGGAAATTGAAGATTAAATGACTTGCTTAGAGTTAACAAAGCTAGTAAGTATCTGAGATAGGATTTGAACTCTGATTTTCCTGACTACAATTAAACACATTCTCAGCATTGATATATTAAATTTCTATTAAAATATAGGTTTGTTTGTTCATTTGCTTTTTCAGTGGTGGAGGTAAGAATATGAATAAGAAACAAATCTGGTCCTACAGACATTGTCCAAGTCAGAGATGTGAGTGAACAAAACCTTCAGTGCAATAAGAATATGTAGATATCCTGCTATACTTGGTGTCAGGAGGAGATGTGACTCTTTTTGCCTCCAACATTTAGCTACATGTTTATCAAAGGAAAGTCATTCAATATCTCTGTGCCTCGCCTCATTTTCTTCTTCTATATGTGATGGGACAGGGGAGGAATCAAAACTTAAGTATTTATTTTACACTATTATTGAGATAATTTGTGTATGTAAAGAGTTTTTTGTAAAGAGAGGTAAAAGAAGAGTGACAGATAGGGAGACTGAGAATTCCTGAATTGTAAAAATTGCAATTTTAAAGTGGCTTTTCAATAGTAAAGATTATAGTTAGATTAATAAGGTGATATCCTTGTCATCAAACTGTCCTATATCACTGGTTATTCCCCATTTCGTCAATACTATCTTTCCTCATTTTTTGCTTCAAAAATGAGGCACCTTTAAGATAAAAAAAAACAAATCTCATCATATAAAAGAAATTTTAATGGTCTTTCCCTCTCCCATTACTAGTACTCCTCTATGAGATTACCTCCCATTTGTACTGCATGTCTCTTGTATGTATACAGTTATTTTGTATGTCATTCCCATTTAAGAATATAAGTTTCTTGAGAGGGATTAAGTTTTTCCTTTCTTTTATTTCCTCTGCTTAGCACCATACCTAGCACACTGATACCACCCCTAAATTTTAATGCCTTCCTTTCCAAAATGACCCTGTACTTATTTTGAATGCATTTACAAATGTAGTTTTATCAATCCCAAAAATTATCAATCATTATCAATTCCAATTATCAGTGATTACTGTGCCAATACCATTTAACAGAACATGAATCAACTTTTATAGAGATATAATTACTAAAAATATGTAGAGAAAGAACCAAAGTAAAAACAAACAAACAACAACCAAAAATGTTTCCCAAAATCAGGGTATACCAGGGCTTTTATATTTCAATTACTGGAAAGAATGGACTAATTCAAAAGTCATGACTACAAACAAATGATTACAAATCCTTCCAAACATTGAGTTAATATCAGAGGACAACATAAATGATTGGGGAGTGTATCCTTTGCTTACTGGACAGGGTACCTTGGCTTTCAGATCAATCTACTTTCTGGGATGGATAAAACAGATTTATTCTCAGAACTAGTTCCTTCATGGCTTCCATCACTGGACTTCTTATTCATATGAGCTTGTAAGATCTTAAAAGAAAAGGAAATGAAACACAAACAAGGGGCTGCTAATTCATCCTACAATTCAAGTTAGAGGAAACATACTCTGAACCCCTTGGAGATCAAGGGATTGTCCTTAAATTTCATCAGCAGCAGAAAGAAAAGTTTAAAATGGGTAGAATCAACACTCAAGTTCAAGCATATAAAATGCACACTTAGGCTAGGCTAAACAGCTAAGTAAAATGATTTTATTCTTCACATGGCATTTTGTGCATTTTCTGAATTGGGAGGTAGATTACCTTTATACACTTAACAGAAAAAAATTAAAAAACCTGATTCCCTTACCCTGCCAAATCACACCTAAATTGGCAACTGGCAACTGGGCATAGCCAAAATCGTCATTTCCTATACAACACATCATGACTTGCACAGAGAGTGGGCAGGGACCATTCTTTATACAATCATGTATATTAATAGAGTATAGCCCAATTACTATTTAGCCTCACATACTTGGGACCTCAGTGCATCAACTCAAACCTCAGCCCATTACACATTTAAATATCACAACTTACTTAGTCATTCTCTTCTTTATGGACTTTCACCCATTTTCCAATTCTTTGCCACTACAAAAAAAAAGAGCTACTACAAACATTTTTGCACATGTGGATCCTTTTTCCTCTTTCATGATTCCTTTGGCATACAAACCCAATAATGGCATACTAACCTTTTTGAGATTAGATTGGAAGATTTTTCTTTTATGATGATCCCAGTGTGAGGTCATATATACCTACAGAGATGATCTAAAAAAGATTTTGGAATTGTTGTTGTCTCCTGAATGCTTTTACTAGATTCTGAATTTATTCTTTTTTATTATAGCTTTTTATAGACAGAACATATACATGAGTAATTTTTGCAACCTTGTCCCTTGCACTCACTTCTGTTCAACTTTTCTCTTCCCTCCTTTCACCCCCTACCCAGATGGCAGGCAATCTCACACATGCTAAACATTTTAAAGTACATCTTAGATACAATGCATGTGTGCAGATCCATACAGTTCTCTTGTTGCACAAGAAAAAAATTGGATTCAGAAGGTTAAAAAAATAACGTGAAGAAAAACAAAAATGCAAGTAGTCCACATTCATTTCCCAATGTTTCTTCTCTGGGTGTAGATGATTCTGTCCATCATTGATCAATTGGAACTGAATTGGATCTTCTCTTTTTCGAAGACATCCACTTCCATCAGAATATATCCTCATACAGTATTTTTACTGAAGTGTATAATGATCTCCTGGTTCTGCTCATTTCACTTAGCATGAGTTCATGTAAGACTCTGCAAGCCTCTCTGTGTTCATCCTGCTGGTCATTTCAATAATATTCCATAACATTCATATACAACAATTTACTCAACGATTCCCCAACTGGTGGGCATCTATTCAATTTCCTGTTTCTAACCACCACAAAAATGACTAGCACAAACATTTTAACACATACAGGTCCCTTTCCCTTCTTTAATATCTCCTTGGGATATAAGCCCAGTAGTAGCACTGCTGGATCAAAGGGTATGCACAATTTGATAAGTTTTTGAGCATAATTCCAAATTGCTCTCCAGAATGGCTGGATCCATTCACAACTCCACCAACAATACATCAGTGTCCCAGTTTTCCTGCATCCCCTCCAACATTCATCATTATCGTTTCTTGTCATTTTAGCCAATCTGATAGGTGTGTAGTGATATCTCAGCATTGTCTTAATTTGCATTTCTCTGAACATTAGATTACCCTTTCATATGAGTAGAAAAAGTTTCAATTTCATGATCTGAAAATTGTCTGTTCATATTCTTTGACCATTTATCAATTGGAGAATGGCTTGATTTCTTATAAATTAGAGTCAATTCTCTATATATTTTGGAAATGAGGCCTTTTGCAGAAACTTTAATTGTAAAAATGTTTTCCAAGTTTATTGCTTCCCTTCTAATCTTGTTTGCATTAGTTTTGTTTTTACAAAAGCTTTTTAATTTGATGTAATCAAAATTTTCTATTTTGTAGTCAATAGTGTTTTCTAATTCTTCTTTGGTCATAAAATCCTTCCTCCTCCACATGTTTGACAGATAAACTATCCTATGTTCTTCTAATTTATTTATAATCTTGTTCTTTATGCCTAAATCATGAACATATGTTGATCTTATTTTGGTGTATGGTGTGAGTCTATGCCTAGTTTCTGTCATATTAATTTCTAGTTTCCCAGCAGATTTTGTCAAATAATGAATTCTTATCCCCAAAGTTGGGATCTTTGGGTTTGTCAAACACCTAGATTGCTATAGTTATCGACTATTTTGTTCTGTGAACCTAACATATTCCACTGATCAACTAGTGTGTTTCTTAGCCAATATCAAATGGTTTTGTTGACTGCTGCTTTATAATATAGTTTTAGATCAGGTACATCTAGGCACCTTCATTTGATTTTTTTTTTTCATTAGTTCCCTTGAAATTCTTGACCTTTTGTTCTTCCATTTGAATTTTGTTACTTTTTTCTAGGTCATTAAAATAGTTTCTTGGGAGTCTGATTGGTATAGCACTAAATAAATAGATTGGTTTAGGTAGTATTGTCACCTTTATTACAATTACTCAGCCTATCCAAGAGCACTTAATATTTTTCCAATTGTTTAAATCTGACTTTATTTGTGTGGAAAGTGTTTTGCAGTTTTGCTCATATAATTCCTGACTTTCCTTTGTCAGATGGGTTCCCAAATATTTTATACTATAGACAGTTATTTTGAATGGAATTTCTCTTTGTATCACTTGCTGTTGGATTGTTAGTAATGTATAAAAATACTGTGGATTTATGTGGATTTATTTTATATCTGCAACTTTGCTAAAGTTGTGGATTATTTCTAATAGCTTTTTAGTAGAATCTCTGGGGTTCTCTAAATATATTATCATATCATCTGAAAAGAGTAATAATTTGGTTTCCGTATTACCTACTCTAATTCCTTTAATCTCTTCCTTAACTCTTATTGCCTGAAGCTAGCATTTCTAATACAATATTGAAGAGTAATGGTGATAGGGCAACCTTGTTTCACTCCTGATCTTACTGAGAATGGTTCCAGTCTATCCCCATTAAATAAGATGTTTACTGATGGTTTTAAATAGATGCTACTAACTATTTTAAGGAAAAGTCCATTTATTCCTATAATCTCAAGTATTTTTTAGTAGGAATGGATGTTGGATTTTATCAAATGCTTTTTCTGCATCTATTGAGCTGATCATATTGTTTTTGTTAATTTGGTTATTGATATAGTCAATTATGCTTATAGTTTTCCTAATATTGAACCAGCCCTGAATTCCTGGTATAAATCCTACTTGATCATGGTGTATTTTCCTGGGAATGAATTTCTGTAATCTTTCTGCTAATATTTTATTTAAGATTTTAGCACCAATATTCATTATGGAGATTGTTCTATAATTTTCTTTCTCTGTTTTCAACCTTCCTGGTTTAGATATCAGTACCATGTCTTTGTCATAAAAGGAATTTTGTAGGACTCCTTCAATCCCTATTTTTAAAAATAGTTTATATAACATTGGAGTTAATTGTCCTTAAATGTTTGATAGGATTCACATGTAAATCCATCTGGTCCTGGGGATTTTTTTCTTAGGAAGTTGATTAATAGCTTGTTGGGAGTTGATTAATAACCAATTTACTTCTTCCTCTGTTAATCTGAGCAAGCTATATTTTTGAAGGTATTTTTCCATTTAATTTATCGAATTTATTGGCATAAAGTTGGGCAAAGTAACTCCTAAATATTGCTCTAATTTCCTCATCATTAGTGGTGAGTTTTCCCTTTTCATTTTTAAGACAAACAATTTGATTTTCCTTTTTCCTTTTTTAAATCAAATTTACTAATGGTTTCTCTATTTTGTTGGTTTTTCATAAAACCAACTCAATTTTATTTACTAATTCAATATTTTTTTTACTTCCATTTTATTAATGTCTCCTTTTATCTTTAGAATTTCCAGTATAGTGTTTGACTGGAAGTTTTTAATTTGTTAATTTTCTAGCTTTTTTTTCCTTGAAAGCCCAATTCATTGGCCTTTTCTTTCTGTATTTTATGCAAGTAGGCCTCTAGAGATATAAAATTTCCTCTTATTACCACTTTGGCTGCATCCCACAGATTTCGGTATGTTGTCTCATTATTGTCATTTTCTTGGGTGCAATTATTAATTATGCCTGTCATATTTGGTGTTTTATCCAATCATTCTTTAGGATGAGATTATTTAGTTTCTAATAATTTTTTGGTCTATTTTCCCCTGGCTTTTTATTGAATGTAATTTTGATTGTATCATGATTTGACAAGAATGCATTTCATATGTCTTCCTTTCTGCATTTGAATTGGAGGTTTTTATGTCCTAATATATAGTCAGTTTTCATATAGGTTCCATGAACTGCTGAGAAGAAAGTATATTCCTTTCTATCACAATTTCATTTTCACCAAAGATCTATTATACCTAACTTTTCTAGTATTCTAGTATTCTCTTTGACTTCTTTCTTATTTATTTTGTGGTTTGATTTATCTAATTCTGAGAGTGCAAAGTTGAGATCTCCCACTATTATAGTTTTCCTGTCTATTTCTTTTTGTAGTTCTCTTAATTTCTCTTTTAAGAGTTTACATGATACACCACTTTGTACATATATGTTTAATATTGATATTGCTTCATTATCTAGGCTATCCTTTAGCAAGATATAGTGCCCTTTCTTATCTCTTTTAATTAGATCAATTTTTGTTTTTTCTTGATCTGAGATCAGGATGGCTATACCTGCTTTTTTGACTTCACCTGAAGCATAGTAGATTATACTCCAACCTTTTATCTATATGTATTGCCCCGCTTCAAGTGTGTTTTTTTGTAAACAACATATTGTAGGATCCTGGCTTTTAATCCAGTCTGCTATCCACTTTGTCTTTTTGGGGGAGTTTACCCCATTCACATTTATGGTTAGAATTACTAATTCTGTATTTCTTGCCATCTTGTTAACCCCTGCTTATGATTTTCTCCTTTCTTTCCCCCTTTACCCCTTTTCCAGTATTAAACTTGTGCATGACTTGCCTCTCACAGCTCTCCCTTTTTTTGGGAAACCCCCACACACTTTAGTGGTCCTCCCTCTTTCTTAATCCCTTTCTGACAATTTCTGTATTCCCTTCTGCTTAGCTTATTCCTTCCCTTTTCACTTTTCTCTTCCTACTTTTCAATGAGGTGGGAGAAGTTTTTCTGTAAATCGAATATGTCTAATATTTTTATCTTTAAGTCAATTCTGGTGAGAGTAAAATACACACTATGTTCCTCCCCCTCCCTTCTTTCCCTCAGATATAATAGATTTGCTTTGCCTCTTCATGAGAAGTACTACTCCCACTTTACCTTTTTTCTGGTACAATTTCCTTTCCACCTTTAGTTTCTTTTTTATATAATAACTGTAAAACAGAATTATACATGTGTTCTTTGTGTATATTTATAACAGAAATATACTTCCCAAAATTTCTTTTTACCTTTTTATGCTTCTCTTGAGTCCTATATTTGGAGATCAAACTTTTTGTTTATTTCTGGTTTTTTCATCAGAAATAGATGTGATTCACCTATTTCAATAAATATCCATCTTCTTCCCTGGGGAAAAAAAATCCTCATTTTGACTGGGTAAGTTATTCTTGGTTGCATACCAAGTCCCTTAGCCTTTCAGAATATCAGATTTCAAGCCTTTTGAATCTTTAATGTTGATGCACCTAGAACCTGAGTAATCCTTATTGTGCCTCTTCTATATTTGAATTGTGTTTTCTCTTGCTGCTTGTAGTATTTTTTCCTTGGTCTGATAGTTTTGGAATTTAGGCATAATATTTCTTAGAGTTTTTATTTGGGGGTCTCTTTCAGTAGGTAATTGATGAATTATTTCAATGTCTATTTTACCCTCTGTTTCTATAACATCCAGGCAGTTCTCTTTGATGATTTCCTGAAAAATAGTGTATAGGATCTTTTTTTCATCATAAATTTCAAGAACTCTAATAATTCTCAGATTATCTCTCCTAGATATTCTCCACGTCTGTTGTTTTCCCAAGAAGACATTTAACATGTTTTTCCATTGTTTAATCTTTTTGGTTTTGCTTGATTGATTCTTGGTGTCTCCTCGAGTCATTCATTTCCATTTGTTCAATTCTTATTTTTAATGAACTATTTTCTTCATTTACTTTTTAATTTCTTTTTGTAATTTTCCAAATGAGTTGTTTTGTTCTATGGAATTTTTTTTTCTATTTTGCCAATTTCATTTTTTAAAGAGCTCTTTTCTTTTTCCAATTCACTAATTCTGTTTTCCTTGGAATTGTTTACTTTTTCAATTAACTAATTCTGTTTTTCAGGGATTTGATTTCTTTATCCACTCTATCTTTAATTGAGTGGGATGACTTATCCAGACCCTCTTGCCAAGCTTCCCTTTCCTTTACCCATTTTTCTTCTAGCTTTCTTGTAAGAGTCTTTTAATTTTTTCTATGAGAGTCTCATGTGGGAGAGATCGGATCATATCCCCCTTTGGGGATTCATCTGGAGACACTCTGTTTTCAGTCTCCTCAGGGTTTGAAGTCTGGTCTCTATCCATATAGAAGCTATCTACAATTAGAATTTGCTTTAATTTTTTGCTCATTTTGACAAAAAAGAATCAAAGAAAACAAAAAAAGCAAATGTTTCTGCTTTTTGGGCAGTGTGGTGTTACCAAGCTTCCTCTACAGACTACTGGAGGTAGTAATGAAGCAGCAGTGGAACAGCATTGGCTGTGCTACCTGCACAGTGGCCATTCTCTGAGATTCTGAGAACGAGCTGAATCACTCTGCATGTTGGGTCAGTATGATCAGGTCCTGAGAGAGCCCAATGTTTCAGGACTGAAGTCTTTACCCCCTTTGTTTATAGCTTCTCTGCTGATCTACTGGCTTGCTGCCAGGGCAAAGATGTTCACACTGGGTAAAGTTCTTCCCTCAAATTTTCCAACAGCTGCCACTACACCCCACCCATCTCCAGTCTGTTAAGTGAGCTGCCTTCTATGCTCTTGCTGCCTACAGTCTGCACCAGGTCTAACCATCCCCTCCCGCAAGTAAAAAAACAGACCTCAAATTTTGAGCATATCTTCTGTTGATAATGTATTCGTGGTTTTTTCCAGTCAAGCACTAATTCCGAAGCCATATCATGAAAAAAGTATTCTGAGGGCAAGAAAGAGCTTAGATGCTTATGTCCTCTTCACCATCTTAGCCGAAAGTCCTCCTGAATTTGTTTTTAAGATATTTAAAGGGGTGGTTGCTTTAGTTGCCGAAAAAAAAATGAGTAACAAGTCACAGTGAGAAAACAAAGAATGTTAAGCTTCTTGATTTCTTGCTCATAAAATAAGAAGTCCCATTTAACTTTAGGACATTTTCCATTCCTATCATAGATCAGAAGACCTAAGCTCAGGAATCCTGAGGCAAAATAGACATTGGGTAGAATGGACAGGGTTTTCTATGATGGCAATGGGTGCATGAAACCATCGCTTCATGCTTTAGAGTATATGTCACTACAGTGATTTTCAACAATGTTGTTACCAAAATCCACTATCATCTATTAACTAACCATTCTCTATATGGCTATATGTTGTGCAGTGGTGACACAAATACAAGGAATGAAACAATTCCTACTGGTAGCATACTATCTGCTAACAACTAGAATCCCAGATGATTGAAAGAATTGGAAACTAGTTCTAAGACCAGGGCTCTCATGTCAAAAAAATGCTTTCAACTCAATGTCAAGTGTAGTTTTTCAGACCCTTGTGTAAAATTTTTAGTCCTACAGATACAATTACCACTAAAAAAAAAAATCAGCACTGTGAAACCAAAATTAGACAGAGAATGAGTCAGCTTTGTGGATGAATTGTCAAGACTGGCCTCAAGGTGTAAGTGACCTAGATTCCTTTTGCAAGCCTAGAATGTCATTTTCTCTCTGAGACAGAGGATTTACTAAAAGATTGACTGGTATAGTATAAATAAGGAGAATTCCATTTTTGATATATCTTGAGATCTCAAAAAAATGTGTTCTCTTTCTGTGAGTCCCATGATCCACTTATTGACCCATTTTCATTCTGCCAAGAAGTCACAAAGCAATTTGAATCCACGGTTTTGAAAGTCAAAAGAAATGCTTTTTCTATAATATCACAATCTCACTCAGTCCTTTCAGTTTAACTCGGCAAAAACATACTTATTCCCAAATGCTAAATAAGCTCATATTCTGTGCAAGCCACTAAGTTTCAGGAAACATGCTTAGGAGCAGTCAAGAACAGATAGATAGCTACATACATACATACATATATACTTACATACATGCATGCATGCATACCTTCAAAGACACAGAGGAATGAAGACCCAAAATGAAATTGAAAAAATTACTTGAGTCCTCCAAAGAATGGATTATGGTAGAATTTCAGGTGCAAAATAGAAAATATTAGAGATTACTGAGAAACAACAAGGCAGGATGAGCATAGAACTGGCCTTAGAGCCAAGAAGACCTGGATTCAGAAACTACCTTTGGCACAACCCTATTTAAATTGTTAATGACTTGTAGAAAAGGTATAGATCTGCCTGAGTAGAGAAGAATTTCCTCATTTGGAAGTTTCCAATACCAATAAATTTGAAGATCTAATCCCTATGACATTCATAAAAAATATCAAAGTTTTAAGAATAATTTCAAAAATAAGCGAGTCAGCCCAAGAATACTTTTGTATTTGCAAAGTGCAAACATAAGGTACATAGTAATGAATAGTATAATTGTTCTGCAAAATTATCTTGACCAAAAAAAATGAAGTAAAATAAAATTTACAAGTCATCTAATATGTGTTTTTATTAACATGTTGGCTATTAAAATACATTTTCAGTGTTCTTACACCTATGAATGTTCATCCATATCTTAGATAGACCTTGAGTAAATAATTCTGATTTCCAGTTCTGCTTCTCTAAGTCTTTGGTGGAAGTCTATTTTTTTTTCTTATTAAAGATTTTTACTTTCAAAACATATGCGTAGATCATTTTCAACATTAACCCTTGAAAAATCTTGTATTCCAACTTTTTTCCTCCTTTTCCCCTACTTCCTTCTGTAGACAGCAAGAAATCTAATACATATTAAACATTATTATTATTATTCTGTATATATTTCCACAATTATGCTGCACAAAAAATCAAATCAAAAAGGAAAGAAAAATGTAAAAGAAAACAAAAGAAAACAACAAAGTGAAAATACCATGTTATAATCCATACTTAGTCTAATACTCAGTCTTCTCTGTGATTTGTCCAAAGTCACATAGCTAATAAGTGTCTGAGGCTAGACTTGAACCAGGAATATTCCTGAACTCAAGCTCAAAACTCCATCCTCTGTGCCACTTAACTGCCTCTTTGCCCATAATAGGTACTTCAAAAATGTTTAGAGTATTATATTGAATTATCTAGATTCAGATTTGAACATGGGTAACAGAATAATAACTAGCAATTTGAGCACCTAGAATAAAAAGCCTGGAGAAAAAAAAAAAAAAAAAAAAAAAAAAAAAAAAAAAAACTTTGGCAAGCATAAGTAAACGCATTTCAAAAATCATGGCCTCAAAAGGGTCCTGATTTGAAGGATACTTTTAAACACAAATGATTACTTTTAGATTGGACAGTTGTCTTGATCCAAAGTTTCATTGCCTTCGAATTTAAGTATTAAACATTTTTTTTCCCTAACAATAATAAACAGCCACTAAAGCCATGTAAGCAGAGGAGAGACATAGTCGAAACTCTATTATAAAAATTTCTTTTTGAAGCTTTATGAGGGGTTGTGGAGAATTAGAAATAGGAGAAACTTGATGCAATATGACCAAGTAGAAGGTTATTGCAGTAGTCCAGGTGAGAGAATGGGGAATTGGACTTTAGTGGCTGTAATGTTACAGGAGAAAATGCAACAGATACCAGATATGTTGAGGAGAAATCAACATACTGCATAAGTGGTTGGATATGACATTGGTAAATATTATTGAAAGCAAAAAATAGGATTTTGGGATCTTGGATCACTAGTTTAAAGGTAAGGCCCTCGATAAAAATAGAAAAATTAGAACAAAAGTTGAGTTCAAGGAGAGAGCTAAATTCAGTACTCGACAGTTTGAATTTGAGATACCATATGACATCTAGGTAAAGATGTCAAGCTTGAACAAGGACACATGAGTGTGGAATTCAACAAAAAGTTGAAGGCTAGATATGAAGATGGCTTGTTCTGTAGGAATTGATGAAAACAAAGCAAAAAATGGATGCTACAATCCAAATGTTATTTATTCTTCAACATTGGACCCAGATCTCTAATTCCAGGCTGTCATATAAAAAGTGACTTAGATCAAATTGACCCCAATTTGGGACTTTGGAAGCACTTTGGGATACTTTGGGGAAGAGGCTGGTTTAATTTAACACTGGATTTATTTTTATTGTTACTGATAGCACCAATTTTCTCTCTGCCATGTTTTATAGAACATATTAAAGTCTCTTTAAAGTCTCTCTCATTCCTTCTAATATCTTCCATGTTCTAGTTGCTTATATATGAAAGTGAATCATTACTTTGACAGGAAAAAAAGTCCTCTTTGTATTAATTCCTAAATATAAAGAATGATCAAAGCTATAGGATGGTGGGGAGAAGCTAAGGTTTATTACTTAATTACTGTATTAGTAGTAAAACTGTGGACTAAATCAAAATAACAGCGTAGGTAGTCACACAACTAGAAACAACATTAACTTACTGTTGGATACATTTAAACATTAAACAGGATTTAAAAAATAAAATAGGAAGTTATTTCTTACCTCTAAATTGTTGCTGCTCATTTTTGGCTTAAATAGTAGCCCTCACCTTTTCTATAATATCTTCCTGTAAGAAGCTTAAATCTCATTCATTGTTAACATTTCCTGAATATCTCATTGCAAAACTAAGTATTGATTAGTATGGGGAATGTTTCTTTTCTTCTTGGTAAAAGTAAGATTGTTTTCATTAGATAGTATAAAATATAGAACACTTTCTAAAACTAAATAATACTGTTATTATATATGATATTAGATTATATATAATAAAACTTATACTTTATAAAATATTTTTTTCATCTTTTATATAATGTTCTTATCCTTAAGGATTTCCAAGCACTTTTCCATTGGTTTTTAACATCTTCTTTTGTGAAAAAAAAAAGAAAAAATATCAGTGCTACAGAAACACAAATTAAGTTTTATAAAGGCTAGGGGACCTTCACAAAATCATACAGCAAGGAAGAGGAAATCTCAGATTGGAATTCATCTTTTATAACTGCTACTTCCATTTCTTACCTGTTAAAATGTATCAGTTGCACATTTAAACATCAATAATTTAGACACTTAAGTGATTATTGAATGTCACCTCTGGGGAAAAAATGATTTTTCTTTCTTTTGTAACAGTGTTGTGTATCTTTATCTTCTATTTTGGGTAATATTTTAAAATAATTTTCAACTTCAATTTAAACTTTAACATTATTAAGTGCCTGCTATGTATAAAGCATTGGGCTGGTCTCTGAGGATATGAAGTAAAAAACTAATCAGTCTTGATACTTTCATTCTACTGATAGTAGAATGTACAACAAGCAAATTCAAAATAATATGATGTGATTGTGGTTCTGAAAGAGAAAGAGAGAGAGAAGAGACAAAGAGACACATGAAGGGGAGAGAGAAGGGGGAGAAAGAGAAAGAGAGAGAGAGAGAGAGAGAGAGAGAGAGAGAGAGAGAGAGAGATTTTGATTCCATCTTTTTCTTAATGCTAATGGTGGTCAGTAGGAGGGTGAAGAAGGGTAAGCTCTGAGCCTGGAGAAAAGAAGGTAGGTAAGAAGTGTTATGGAAGGGAAATTGCTATAATTTGGCAACTGATGAGATTAGGGAAAGAGAAGAAGAATAAAGAGTCAAAGCTGACTCCAAGTTCTTGAAGTAATGGGAAGACTGATGGAGCTTTTAATATTATGTTTTTGTAGGTAGAAGGTTTTTTTGGGGGGGCAGGGAACAGCCAAAAATATCCATTTTTTACATGCTGATCTTGATACATCTAAGAAACATGCAATTGGAGATTCTCAATGGCAAACAGTAATTTAGAATTGTTGTTCAGGAGAGATTAAAGGTCTTTGTATAATCCCTTTATTGAGACTATAGTTGGAGAGGTAAGGTGTGTGGAGAAGGGGCATAGTAATACAAAATGATGACTTTTCCCCTCTTTAGCTGTGTACAATTATTTATTTTTAAATTAATCAGCTTATTACTTTGAGTATTAAATTGTGGGTGTTCAGAAATGTTCTGATTTTGAAGTACAGCTTGTTTGCAAAGTGGGTTATTAAGAAATTAATTATTACACTTTCACTATTTGACATCAGGAAAGAAACTTCCTAGGTGATTCAGAGCCCGACAGAAGGCAGTTTCACAGTAAGGTTGATAAGCTGGGTGCGTTTTCTTGTTGCTATACTGCAAATAATAAACCCTATTAGGAACACGGTTGACTTGCTATTGCTAGGAACACCTGGTAGCAGGAAAGGTGTAGTAAGCTGTGACTTGGCTTTAACATTGTAAATACATTAGAAAGTGGGCATTATCTTGAAGTTATGTAACTTTAAAATACTTAATTTTTATTCAGAGATCCAAAACTACATGAAATTATCTCCTAAAACAAAATCTATCAACCATCTCAAACATTGCTGGAAATCATCTTAACTACTTCCCCAGTCACATATGTAATTAACATTGATGCAAAACAGGTGCAGGGAGAGAAGCACCTAGGTGGCATAGTGGATAACATGCTGGCCCTGGAACCAGGAACTTTTTTTCCTGAGTTCAAAGTTGGCTTCTGACACTAAATGTGTGATGCTACACAAGTCACTTAACTCTGTTTGTCTCAGTTTCCTCATCTTTAAAATAAACTGGAGAAGGAAATAGCAAATTACTTCAGTATCTTTGCCAAGGAAACCCCAAATGGGCTCAAAAAGATTGGAATGTGGCTGAAAAGTTACTGAAAAACAATAAAGACACGGGGAGTCTTTGTCTTTTGGGAGAAAATACTGCTCCATCATTAACAAAGTCAATTAGGATATCTTTACTAAATGTATTTCCTCTATCCAATGTATGTTGATCATCCAAGATATTTTTGGATTTTTAAAATGTTTGTATACAATCACATACATGCCCAATATCTCACAGTGAAGAATATGGGTGGAGGGAAACAGTGACAATTACAATTTAAAGTAAGCTTTGGAGCAATTCAGCATTTACTAATTTTGAGAACAGTCAGTGTTAGATATAGGGAAATAGTCTTGGGAGATAATGGACAAAAAATATTTTCACCGGAGGTGGAATGCTTTCTAGCAGGTAGTTTGTAGGGGAAAGGGACAGCTAGCCTTTCACAGATGAAGGAAATGGAACTTTTTTGTCACTAAAAAGACAGTATAGTAGGTAAATATTTATGAGATAGAGAAGAAAGACTACAAATAAAGCATTAGATTTAGGGACTAGAGAAAATTTTGGAAGTCAGGAGATTTCAATGGTCCTTTCAGCTCCATCATTATCTTGTTTTATGACAGAGCAAGTCACTTAACCTCTCTATAACTCACTATGAATCCTTTTTATGCTCTGGAAAACGGGGAAAATAATTCATATGACCAATTTCTTCTTTCATTTGACTTAAGAATCTGCTTCTTTTTGAATAATACTCCACTTGAAAATGATTAGTTAGAATTTTCAATTAATTGTTTGATTTCTGTCTTTTAATGGCCAAAACAACACATTGGAATTTTCATGCCTTAAGAAATAGCACTTAGAAGGGCTTCTGCAAACTAAGAAAAGTTATCTCCATTTCTCCTTGTCTACACTGAATACTTATGTTTTATTATTCCAGACAATGAAGTGCAGAGCTACTCCAAGAGGTATGAAGTAGTGAAACAGCTTCAGCATTTAAGGTTCTTTCTTCCTTCCTTCTTCTTTCCCTCCCTTCCTCTCTTTCTTTCTTTCTTTCTTTTTTTTTTTTGATGGGGGGGGAGGTAGTTGGTGTTAAATGACTTACAGAGGGTCACACAGCTAGCAAGTGTTGGGGATCATATTTGAACTCATCCTCTTGGCTCTAGGGCATTTAGTCTATACCTTTTTAGCTTAAAAAAATAAGTCTCCTTGACACAGTCTACATTATTGTAACATCTGATCTACCAACTATTTTCTGAACTAGTTATTCCATTTCCTTTTTTTTTTTTGAAGTGTAAATAGCACTTTATTTTTATTATTATTATTATTTTTATTTAATAGCCTTTTATTTACAGGATATATGCATGGGTAACTTTACAGCACTAACAATTGCCAAACCTCTTGTTCCAATTTTTTACCTCTTACCCCCCACCCTCCCTAGATGGCAGGATGATCAGTAGATATTAAATATATTAAAATATAAATTAGATACACAATAAGTATACATGACCAAAACGTTATTTTGCTGTACAAAAAGAATCAGACTCTGAAATATTGTACAATTAGCTTGTGAAGGAAATAAAAATGCAGGTGTGCATAAATATAGGGATTGGGAATTCAATGTAATGGTTTTAGTCATCTCCCAGAGTTCTTTTTCTGGGCATAGCTGGTTCAGTTCATTACTGCTCCATTGGAAATGATTTGGTTGATCTCGTTGCTGAGGATGGCCTGGTCCATCAGAACTGGTCATCATATAGTATTGTTGTTGAAGTATATAATGATCTCCTGGTCCTGCTCATTTCACTCAGCATCAGTTCCTGTAAGTCTCTCCAGGCCTTTCTGAAATCATCCTGTTGGTCATTTCTTACAGAACAGTAATATTCCATAATATTCATATACCACAATTTATTCAGCCATTCTCCAACTGATGGACATCCATTCAGTTTCCAGTTTTTAGCCACTACAAAAAGGGCTGCCACAAACATTCGTGCACATACAGGTCCCTTTCCCTTCTTTATGATCTCTTTGGGATATAATCCCAGTAGTAACATTGCTGGATCAAAGGGTATGCACAGTTTGATAACTTTTTGAGCATAGTTCCAAACTACTCTCCAAAATGGTTGGATTCATTCACAACTCCACCAACAATGCATCAATGTCCCAGTTTTCCGCATCCCTCCAACAATCATCATTTTTTCCTGTCATCTTAGCCAATCTGACAGGTGTGTAGTGGTATCTTAGAGTTGTCTTAATTTGCATTTCTCTGATTAATAATGACTTGGAGCATCTTTTCATATGACTAGAAATAGTTTCAATTTCTTCATCTGAGAATTGTCTGTTCATATCCTTTGACCATTTTTCAATTGGAGAATGGCTTGATTTTTTATAAATTAGAGTTAATTCTCTATATATTTTGGAAATGAGGCCTTTATCAGAACCTTTGACTGTAAAAATATTTTCCCAGTTTATTGCTTCCCTTCTAATCTTGTCTGCATTAGTTTTGTTTGTACAAAAACTTTTCAGTTTGGTATAATCGAAATTTTCTATTTTGCGATCAGTAATGATCTCTAGTTCTGCTTTGGTCATAAAGACCTTCCCCTTCCACAGGTCTGAGAGGTAAACTATCCTATGTTCCTCTAATTTATTAATAATTTCATTCTTTATGCCTAGGTCATGAACCCATTTTGACCTTATCTTGGTGTACGGCGTTAAGTATGGATCAATGCCTAGTTTCTGCCATATTAGTTTCCAATTTTCCCAGCAATTTTTATCAAACAGTAAGTTCTTATCCCAAAAGATGGGATCTTTGGGTTTGTCAAAGACTAGGTTGCTATATTTGTTGACTGTTTTTAGTTATTCCATTTCCAACCATAATGTAGTCATGAAAGCTTTATTATTTTTCCTCGTCTCTAGATTTGAGGATTCCTTCAAGGCTCAATTTATTTGACATCTTGGCTTTCTTCAAGTTGTTGGTTCTTACTTTCTAATCAAACTTTCCTAGAAAACTTCATGTATTCTATTTTTGTCCATTTTAGTATTATGTATTATGTTTACCTAATTATGTGTCATGTCTTTCTAGTAAATTGTAAACTCACTGAGAGTAGAAACTGCTTTGATTTCTCTTTCTTTATCCTCAAGGTCAATTCAAGTGTGTTACAAATAAAATGAATTAATAAATGTTTGTTAAATTGACTTTTTGGAAATGCAAATCAAAATTATACTATAGTATTATTGAATAACAATTTTAGACATTTGAATAATGTTAGTAGTCTAATTTAATCTATACCAAAGAAGAAAATTCATCCTCACT
Source organism: Sarcophilus harrisii (assembly GCF_902635505.1). Lineage (NCBI taxonomy): Eukaryota > Metazoa > Chordata > Mammalia > Dasyuromorphia > Dasyuridae > Sarcophilus > Sarcophilus harrisii. The sequence continues at coordinate 426,117,305 of NC_045426.1, forward strand.
ATAGTAGTTAACCAGTTTTTAAAAAAATATATTAATGTTAATGCTAATTTGGCCTAATAAGCATTTCTTAAGCATCTAATATGGAGCAGACACTATTCTAATCCCCAGAAAGGCAAAGAAAAAAAATAGAAAGAGACCTTGTCATCAAGAAGCTTAAATTCTACTGAATTTTTTTCTAATTATATGTATTATGTTTATAATTTTTGCTTCCCTTTTCCCATTTTCTTCTGATACAGATTCCCCCACCCCCATTTTAAACAAACAAAACAACAATATTTGAACCAAATGAATTTTATTTTAGGTTTTAATTTGAGAGAAATTAAGAAGTTAAATTCCAAATAAAATTGTAGAATAAATTAATGAAAGTGACATATGCATTAATAAAAAGCAGCTGCTTATGGAAAGTATTAAACACTGGCTCTTCTGAGGATCATTATAAAGCATGGTATAACTTATTTTATTATCAAAAGTATTAAAAATGAAAATAAGACTCTGCCTGGCAGAAAAAAAAATATAACTAACTTGAAAAAAAAATCTTGAGGCATTTGGGAGATAATAGGGAAAACAAAATAGTGTCACTCATTGAACATAAAGGTAAATAAGATTTAGGGCATTGTAAAATTAAAATATTCTGGATTTTTTATGCATTAAACTGGGATAATGTTTCACATTCAAGACAAAAATCATAAAATTATTTTAAGATAAAATATTACCATCATTTCCCATTAGCATTCATAAATTAGTTCAGGACTTTAAAAATATGAATGTGTCTGAGGGTGGGGAGTTAGTTCTTAAAGAACTTGATGTATTAAATAAGCAAAATCATTTGTAAAGTGCAGTTATCTTGTTACTAAAGTAAAATCATGGGTGAATTATTACAAATTGTTTGAGGGGCTTAATGACAGGAATGGATTTATTTACATGTGTACAAAGTCATATGTGTTTGGGTATTTTCTCTTCATTCAATTATTTTTATGTGGGAAATGACATTTTTCACAAGGCAGGTGAAGTCATTTCAGTTAACTTTTGGAGATCAATCACAAAGTATATAGCATGGACCAAGGTACTTGGGGATTTTTCAAATGTTGTATTCTTATTTTTAGTATCTGAATATATTTCCATAGTGTGTATGGGTACATCACTATCATAGTTATGCTCTGTATATTTCTGTATTGTCTCTGTCTTAGAATATTAGACAGTGGAGGCAAATTCTTTTAACATTCTGTCAATTCAATTACCTTGGATAGTGCATTTCACATAATAAGGATTGGTTGAATGACAATGGCATTTACAATGTTTTGTTATTTCTTATATTCCAGATTTTACTGATTCTTGTAATGAAGCAAAAAGAAAAAGAAAAAAAAAACAAACTCTGAATTTAAAAATTATGCAATAGTGAAACCTTTTCCTATCATTCTCCTTTTTTGGCATCTGCCAAATTTCTAGAAATAACATTCTGTATTCATGCCTCCATTACCTCACTATATCTCAAATTCCTGGTCAAGTAAGGTAATATTTGTTTACCTTTGAACACTGTGCTTGGGACATATAAGGTGCACAATAAATACTTATTCCCTGTCCTCCCTACTCTTATAATTTGGCTTCTCTATGGTCTTATAGTCTCCAATAAAGTCTTTCATGCCAAATACAAGAGAGATTTTTAATCATAGAATTTCTGTGTTGGAAGGAAAAATTCATCAACGTTAAGCTGTATGTAGTCAAGCAGTAATCCCTTTTATAATATGCCTAGTGAATAGTAATCCAGTTATGCTTTGAAGATTTCCATGTTTAGATGATTCACTACTTTTCAATACTGCGTTTTAGATGATTGTGAGGAGGTTCACCTTTAATAAAATCAAACCTTCCCATCTGCAACTTTTACTTTTTGCTCTTATTTATTTTGGGGGGATCACTCAGAACAAATCTAATTTCTGTTGCAGACTTTCAGATTCTTCAGGAATCTTATGTTTTCTAGGCCTTTTGTTTTCCAGATCATATTGTAAGTTTCTTCAACCAATCATTTCTTATACTAATACTTTATAATTGTATCATCCAACATACCTCCCATCTAGTTCTCTAATTTTATATCACCCACAAACATGATAATCATATTTTCTATACTTGCAGCCAAACCATGGATAAAATCACTGAGTTTCAAAGAAAAAACTCTTTATCTTTGTAGAACATAGGGTTGGTATCCCTTTACCCTGTACCCTTTTTCCCAGGAAAAGGGATACATTTCAGTCAGACCACTTTCTTTCATACCACAAGTGAATCCTATGCATCGACCCAGATGACTTCATTCTTGCTTTTGTAGCTGTACAGTGCCTACCACTTATCCACAGGAAATAGAGAAACATAGATAGACATAGATAATGAGATAACTTAATGTCCAGGTTCATTCTAATCACTGAATCAAAAGATATAGGAAAATATAAAAATACACCTAGAGGGTGTACATTACTTATATTCAAACAGCTCAAGTGATGGCATCATACACTGGGGACTAAAAGGTATTTGGGAATTACTACAATCTCCTCATTCTACAGATCAAGAAATTCAAGTATAGAGAAGTTAAGTAATTTTTATAAGGTCAAAAAACTAGTAAGTGGTAGAGCTGGAATTTGAACTGAGATAAAGCCTCTATTTCATTGTGTTTGATATCATTGACTGTGATTATATTTTGTAAAGACTCTCCCCTTTATATTTTTTAATGTTTCATTATCTTGGATCTTTTCTTTACACTCTAAACTCCCTTTTGTCTCTTCTTCATGGATGCTTTAACCTGCCCCTTTGATGAATATTGTCCCCATTTACCATTCATCTTCTTTCCTTTTCTGTCTACACATTCTCCCTTGTTAACTGCTATCATGGATATCACTTCACCCCTCACTTAATATTAGAAATATTCATTTCTCTAGAAAAAAAAGAAAAGAAAGTACCAATTTTATTTTGGGGCCCTCGATTGACAATTGCAGGTATTTTTTGATATTTTATATCTTGCTAATCTTCCACCTATTGTTTTGCCAATAAATGTTACTTTTAGAAGTGTAATTTTCCAAAACAAAATTCAGAGCCTAATTTTTTTTTTTTTAATAGCCGATCACTGATTATTTTCTTACTGTTTTGATCTACTTAGAAATTCACTCCAAATACCATTTATTAAATCTTAACTGTTTATAGAGACTTGTGACAAGTGTTAAAGGGGATACAAAGTTTAAATAAGACATGTTCTCAATGAATTTTATAATCTAGTTGCATAACAATGAATGAAGTATAGATTTGTACTGAGAAATAGCTGGACTCAAGGCCTGCTTCTGATACTTGTATATTTTTTGGAAAAAATATAATTATCTTTCCATGCCTACTTATCCACATATAAAACAGAGATTAAAATGTCTATAACTTATTGAATTGCTGTGAATTTCAAATGAAATGATATAGATAACATGCTTTCTTTCCTTTAAAGTGGAGTATGAGGAAAATATCATATAAATGTAAGAGGGCTGTGAAAAAAAAAACTGGGACTCTAATGCATTGTTGGTGGAGTTACAAAATAATCCAACCATTCTCTAGAGGATTTTAGAACTATGCTTAAACAGTTATAAAACTGGGTATAGCAATATGGTAATCCAAGATAATGCCAGTAAACTAGGCATGGAAAATGCCACCCACATTTGAGAGAATTATAGAGAGTGAATGTGGATCAAAACATAGTATTTTCACTTTTTGCTTGTTTGGTTTTTCATATTGTGTTTTTGTTTTCCTTTTGGTCTTATTGTTCTTACACAACATGACAAATATGGAAATATTTTTAAAAATTAAAGTGGCATATGAATGTATCATCATCATTCCCATTGTTGTCTTCATCATCCTTATTCACAATGATACACAATGATGGCTTCAGAGAGATAGAAAAAAGTACTATGCAATAAAGTCTGACAGTTTTTAACCCTGTTTTTGACTGAGGACAAACTCACTTTTTCTATTTTTTCTTTTCATTCCATATGGTTTTCTATTACTAATGAACTTCACTGAAATGTTATAATCACCTTTAAAGCAATCTATTCTGAAATCACATATGGAAGATGAGGATTTCAGATGAGACATTAGCAGTGGGAATAGGCAAGTTCTTAAGATGCAGAAATCCTGTGCTCAAGTGAATGACCTTGCTAATGAAGAAAAAAAAGTATTAGAATACAAGCAATATCTTAGATTTATATGATGCATGTACACTTACAGAAAAACCCTTATAGATTTAACTTTGAAAAAAATAAAACATTCAGTTTTTTGCATAACCTAGTGCACTATCTTTAATGAATGTTATACTCAAATGAATGGAGGACATTATAATGATGATCTATTGTTTATGTGAGTTTCATTGCTAGATTTAAAAAAAAGTGACCCATTTTTTTTTTTGGCAGTTTCTGGTAACTAACTTCCTGTGTGTCATGTCTTCCTGGAACATGATCTTGTTCTTTTCTATCCTATTTGTTGACTACAAGGTCAGGAAGGTCTGGTCTACAATAATTGTCACTTTAGTATCTTACAAAAAATAGCACTATACAGTGTAGATTGTTGATATTAAATTTTCATTAAAAAAAAAAAGAGAATGATATTTTATTCCTCTCTGGCATTCTTTACTTCAACTCCAATTGTGTTTCCTTGACCTTGAAGTATAGCTTGTTCACTTTGACAAGCAAGTAGCCAAGCTTAGAATTGACATTAGGCAACCAGATAATTTTCAGTGTCGTTCTTTAGCACTGGACATCCTCCTGGGCAGGCAGTACACACTTATTTCCTTTTAGAGCAAAATCCAACTTTTAAATGCCTCATTAAAGTTTTGAGTCCTGGTAGCAAAGAATCATCAAAATGAAATATATTTTAGAAATAAAGTAGTACAATCACTTTCTTTTTATTTTATTTTTAATTATGGAATAAAAAAGCATTTCCATAATATGATACAACAAAAATATTGCACATGAAACTGTCAAATTGTTATTCCTTTCAAATATAGAACAAAATGCTCATGTAAATTTATTTTCCCTTCCCCACCCTAAAGATGTCTAAAATTAGACACAGATGGGAAGACACACGTGTGTGTGTGTGTATACATGTAAGAAAAACTATTCTATATATACTTCCATTTATCAGTTCTTTCTTTAGAGGCAGATACTGTCTTTTTGCATAGGTCCTTTACAGTTAATTTGGGGATTGGTAATAGACAAAATAACTTACATGCCCAAAGACATCCTTTAAAAAATATCCCTGTCAATATATACTGTTCTATGGGTTCTGCTCATTTCACTCTTCATTATCCCACAAGTCTTTCCAGGATTTTTTTCAAAAAACCATTGAGTTCATCTTATAACGCATGATTTCTTTGTCATCATCAAATTCATTATTTCTTAAGAAACAATAATATCCTATTTTATTCACACAGAATTACTTTTCCAGACTTTCCTTAATTGCTTAAAATAAAAGTTGTTTCCAAGTTTGTGGGGTTTTGTGTGTATGTGTGTGTGTGTGTGTGTGTGTGTGTGTGTGTGTTTTGAACAAAGTTGCTCTCAATATTTTTATAAAGATAGTTATTTTTCCATGAATGTAATAAAAATAAAAGATTATTAAGCTAAGTTTATTTTCTACTGATGATGCTTATGTGGTACAGTAAGTATAAAATGAGTTGGGTTTGATGTAAATGTATTGAAATTGAAATTAAAATCTTATTCTGATAGATTCTAGCTGGTGATGCTAGACAAGCCCTTTATTCTGAATTTCCTTTTTCACATTTGCAAAATGGAAATGTAATACATACTTGACAGACTATTATGAGGATCAAATGAAATAATATATGCAAAGTACATTGTAAGCCTTAAAATACTCTATATATACCAAAGATGATGGATGATGATGATTATAGTTACTACTATGTCTTCATTCTTATGTTTTATAAATTCAGGTCAATGGAAACAGTATAAAGATAAATTACTTATATTGTTTGTATTTTTGTTGTGTGTATTTCATAAACTTTAAATTACTGCATAGGTGGATATAATAGCTTTTTAAAATTCAATATAATTTTTAAAATATTAGGTATATTAGATATAGTGTGTATACAAAGATAAGTATGTACATATATATGGATGTAAATATATTATATATACATATATACACACAAATATATCTATATAATGTGGTTTAGTTTTTATAGGAATATACACAGTTTAGTGATCACTGTAGAAAGATTCTTCAACTTATATTTAGAATATTATTTGTCAAATTAAAGTTTATGATGGTCTAAAATTTATTAACACCCTTATCTTTTCCTTCAATTCTTATAATGTAATTGAAGGAGTATAATGACTAGGTCTATCTATTTATCTGTGTCTATCTATTCTTATCTATAGCATACACATAGATACACAGAGATAGCATATAAATATCTTTATAGAATTATGTTTTATAAGATCTATATAGATGTATATTCATTATACACACACACACACACCATATAGGTATTCCATATATATGTGTGTTCTTGTGTATGTGTGACACATTACACATATGTATATTGTGATGAGTGTGTACATTTGAGTGTTTGTGTAGAGACATACAAGCATCTCAGATTTAGAGAAATAATAGTCAAATTAAAATCTGCTTGTTCCCCAAACTGCCATATTGTTATTTCACAATACACACATACACACATGTGAATCATGAATGTATACAATATACATTTACATATAGAAATATACATATAATATATTTATATAAAATTCACACATGTAGGGTCTATATGGGTCTATATGTATACATTCATACATGGATATATGTTTATATGTATACATACACTTATATGTGTATTTGTGTATGTATGTATGTATGTAAATGGAATTTATTTTCAAAAATTAGATGATAGGGGAGCGAGCAAGAAAAGAGTGAAATGTATACTTATAGTTTCAGAACCATTTAACTTTAATTTCACTATTGATTTTCTAAATCTGAAATAATTGTCCAATGATCAGCAAGTAGACATATTGCTGGAGGAAATGAATCATATTGCATCTTGTCATTTTTTAAATAAACAAAATCAAAAAAAAAGAAAGAAATTAAATAGAAAAGTAGTTCAAAATACTCTTAAAAAGTGAATAAAAAACCCTTAACAGAGCAAATTTTATTGTACAACAAAAGTAATAAGGAAGATAACACAATACCCTTGGTTTATAAATATGAAGTTTTAATAGATTTCTACAGAGAGCTTGATGACATTCTTTAAAACTAATCTTTATAAGCATAGATGTCTGGTAATTTCATTGTTTAGGTGGGAACAGTTGAAGATGGTTAAAAATAAATAGAGAAGCAAAAATGTACAGGAGTTACTATAAAGAAGCATTTTTTTCCCCCTGAGGCAATTGGGGTTAAGTGACTTGCCCACAGTCACACAGCTAGGAAGTGTTAAATGTCTGAGCTCATATTTGAACTCAGGTCCTTCTGACTTTAGGGCTGGTGCTTTATCTACTGCATCAGGTAGCTGCCCCAAAGGAAGCATTTTTTAATAGCTTTTTATTTACAAGATGTATGCATGGGTAATTTTTCAGCATTGACAATTCCGAAGCATTTTGTTCCATCTTTTCCCCTTCTTCCCCCCACCCCTTTCCCGAGATGGCAGATTGACTAATACATGTTAAATATGTTAAAGTATAAATTAAATACTATATATATATATATATATATATATATATATATATATATACATGTCCAAACAGTTATTTTGCTGTACAAAAAGAATCAGACTTTGAAATAGTGTACAACTAGCCTGTAAAGGAAATCAAAAATGCAGGCAGACAAAAATAGAGGGACTGGGAATTCTATGTAGTGGTTCATAGTCATCTCTCAGAGTTCTTTCACTGGGTGTAGCTGGTTCAATTCATTACTGGGAAGCATTTCTTAAGGAAAGAGGAATGAGAGAAGGCAAGAGAATGTGTGATATATTAATTCAAGGGGAAAACAAAGAAACAAACAAATCCTTAAAGATAAAGAAATAAGATTCATGTCTATATATCATAAGCACTTTCTTCAAGAATAAAATATTTGGGCATTGTAGATGGTGAATACTAAATAACACCATAACAAAAGAAACAGATTTTTATCATGACAGGTAAAGGAAAATCTTTATTTTAGAGGTAGGGCTTATCCCTGTCAGTTGTCTATGTATAATTAGAGCTAGTATTAAAACTAGTAAAAAAAAAAAAACAACAGTAAAAGTATCAATTAATAATGAGAAAAATATGTTACACAATTGAAACAACCTAACTCTAAATTCTTTAAACAAATAATTAAAATTTTAAAATGTAAAATGAATGAAATCACTTCAAAAATAAGTTTGAAACATCTATCCAGAAATATAGTCAGTAGAAATTAATTGGTATACCAAAGAATCAAAGTGAGACAGAAAATGCCTCAGTCTATTAAACATATGGCTTCTTTGCCAAACAGGAAGAAATAGCTTCCAAAAACAATGCTAAATTCCACTACAAATTCAATTGCAAAATCTTACCCAAAAGGTTTATGGATTGTCATGGAAGGCAGTGAAGGAGGAAGTGAAATTATAAACAGCAGAATTGAAAAAGAATCATAGTCTATTATTACAGACTCTTTTCTACATCAATGGCAATGCAATCACCAAATATGAATTCTAACATCATAGTTAGGGATATACTTTAGAGAAAGCAGAAGTGATCCTAATAGAAACTTGTTGGGGGGTGGGGTTTAAACTAAATTGGAGTAAATACATAAGGAGGAGATTCACATTAGAGGGAGTTTAAAAAAAAAGTCTAAAGGCTTGGAAAAAATCTTGTTACTTATTATTATTGAAATAAAGGCAAGTGAGGGAACATCACTTAACTCCTAATCAGCAAGGTTCTGATTAGTGTGCACAATGAATCAAATTATGTAGTGGAATTATGCGAATTCCAACTGCATATTTCTACTGAGTAGAAACAAATGATCACATTTTAAATACAATTTTTCTTCTTTTAGTGAAAATTTGAACAATGCAATGAAATCTTTGAATTCAATGGTCATATTAATTACTATCTGTCTTTTTGTGATACACTCCTAAAGCAACAAAATCTTTATGCCAATCATTTATATATTAATTGAGGGCATCCTTGATTAGGAATTTGATGGGGAGAAGCAGATCTTAATGACTGATATTCAAAAATGGACATCTTTACCATTTCATTATTAACTGGTAGATATTGAAAACACTATTTCTGTCTCCATCTTGTTTATTTATTATGGGAAAATAACAATATCTGATTCATGAATACAAAAAAAAACTATTGTACATTGCCTTAGGCAATAAGATATCTCAAATCCAGTCTTCATATTCATACACTGAAATTATTAAATATTACTTGTTAGAATAAGACCATGAACCTGTTCAATGATCCTCTGATAATAAACATATGTTGAGGTATAATATAGAGATATATGCTTGCCAAGTGTGTTGATGAGTATGATAGATGAGATTCTGTTCAGAGACCAAGTGAAAGATGATTTTTCTGTGTATGTTACAGTGTTGCAAATGATCCTTATTTCAGATTTTGTTGTTTTTGTCAGATGACATTGCGATAAATTAATTTAATCCTTGAATATTCCAAAGCCTCTAATTAGAAATATATAGTAGCTCAAAGGAATTTTCCCTGATCATCCACATTGGAAAGACTGAGTGGATGAAAATATCTAACTCCTATTTGAATGTGTATTTGGTTAGACATAAGTATCTCTCTATGTAGTAAGATGGGTGATTATTTGGATTCAGAGTTTAATAGAAAGAAGTAAATGGACTGAACTAATTCAGAAAATTTAAAGACTATTTTAATTAGCCATGTTTGTCATGAAAGATATTTCCCATTTTTGTAATACCAACATTATAAATGTCTATATGACAGTGAGATAGGAAATAAAACTGTCTTCAAAGAGCTATAAAGAGTTACATGATGAGAGTAAGTAGTTAGTCAATTAGCATTCATTAAGTATTCGCTATGTACCAAGCACTATGCTAGGGAGTAAAGATGTAAAAAAGGTGGTGAGGTGGGGGAAGAAAAAAAAAAAAAAACAATCCTAGTTCTTAACAGCTCACTATCTAACAGAGTAGAAGAATCCATCATCTACAAAAAGAGGGATTCCAGAGAATTAGAAAATGTATGTGTGTATGTTTATGTTTGTGTGTATGTAATATATTCATGTGTGTATTGTGTATGTGTATACACACACACACACATATATATATATATATATATATATATATATATACATACATGTATCATTGTATGTATATCATTAAATTTTCATATCATAAGAAGAGAGTACAGGTTTGAGAATGATATACCTAGCCAATGTGCTCCACTAGTGTCACAGCAATATGAAGAGAAACTAAAGAACACATCCATTACATTGAGTAGATTGCTTGTGATAATCTTATGGGAGGACACAGAAAAAACATTGCATAGGCTTGATAAACTTATGAGATTATAGATCCATTTGAATATATAAATCTGACGCAAGGATGTGGTAATTTATCTAAAATCAATTACTTGGTGACAGAACCAGATCTTCTCACTCTAAAACCAATGATCTTACCACCATAAGATATAGAATTCTTTATTACAAATATCTGGACCATTATTGTTCTTTGAAAAACTACTTTGGGTAATTTGCTGATTGGAATTAGAAGCAACAGTACTCACTGTATGAAAAATAGCATGTGCTCCAGGAGAAAATAGTCAATGAGTATAGTAAGCTAGTGTTTGACAAACCCCCCAAAATCCCAGCTTTTGGGATAAGAACTCACTATTTGACAAAAACTTCTGGGAAAATTGGAAACTAGTATGGCAGAAAATAGGTATTGACCTACACCTAATACCCTATACCAAGATAAGGTTGAAATGGTTTAACAATCTAGACATAAAGAGTGATATTATAAGCAAATTAGAAGAATATAGGATCTGTGGAGGAGGAAGAAATCTGTGACCAAAGAAGAACCGGAAATCATTATTGATCACAAAATAAATTATTTTGATTGTATTAAGTTGAAAAGATTCTATACAAACAAACTAATGCAGACAAGATTAGAAGGGAAGAAATAAACTGGGAAAACATTTTTACATTCAAGGGTTTTTATCAAGTTCTCATTTCTAACATTTGTTCCGACTTTTCCCCTCCCTACCTCCACCCCCTCCCCCAGATGGCAAGCAGTCCTATACATGTTAAATATGTCACAGTATATGCTAGATACAATATATGTGTGCAGAACCGAACAGTTCTCTTGTTGCACAGGCAACTCAAAAATTTTATAAGCAGTATAACAATATCACAAACTTAAAGGTCAGGAGAAGACTTAAATATAACTCAACAAACTGAGTAGAATCAAGCTTTTTTATATAGTTGGTTAAGGAGACATAATTTGATATATGGTATATTTAAATTACTGTAAGTAAAATTATCATTATTGACTTAATTCCTTGCTGACTGACCATAACCTTAACATAAAGATTACCTATTTTAAAAAGCTATAGAAAAAATAGCTAAACTGCATAAGTTCAGCTCTTTTCTTTGTAAGTATGTGTTTTAGGATTTCTTTAAATACAATAACCAAGAACTACTGAAATATTATTTTTATTTAGTGAAATGTCTATCTTCTGCCATGCAATTAGTGAAACTCTTCTAAAATCTCAATAAAAACTTACTGATTTTCACTAGTTCATATTTGGAAATGATTATTATTTAAGAAAAAAAGTACTTTTCAAAAAGTTATTGGGATAATTAAAGCAAAAACTCAACCCTAAAAGATAAATGCAAAGTCTATCTAAAAGGAATGCTTCTAAAATGTGTTTTAATACAAACAAGAAAACAAAAAAAGGAAATGTTTTTCATGTTCTCTTTTTTTCCCCTTTCTTTTTCTTTTAAAGAAAATATATAGTAGTAATCCTGGGTGAAAAATTATTTAGCAAGCCATTTTTCAATTAATAATTGGTCAAAGGATAGGAACAAACAATTTTCAGATGAAAAAATTGAAACCATTTCTAGTCATATGAAAAGTGCTCTAAATCATTATTGATCAGAGAAATGCAAATTAAGACAACTCTGATATACTGCTATATAACTCTTGGATTGGCTAAAATGACACAAAAAAAAAATGATGACAAATACATTGGTGGTGGAATTGTGAATGGATCCAACCACTCTGGAGAGCAGTTTGGAACTATTCCCAAAGAGTTATTCTGTGCATAATCTTTGGTCCAGCAATGTTTCTACTGTGCTTATATGCCAAAGAGAGCTTAAAGAAGGGAAAGGCACCCAAATGTGCAAAAATGTTTATGGTAATCCTTTTTGTAGTGGAAAGCAACTGGAAACTGAGTGGATGCCCATCAGTTGGAAAATGGCTGAATAACCTATGGTATATGAATGTTATGGAATATATAATTGTTCTATAAAAAATGATTAGCAGGTTGATTTCAGAGAAGTCTGGAGAGATTTGGAGGAATTCATGATAAATGAAATGAGCAGAACCAGGAGATCATTGTACATGGTAATGACAAGATTATATGATGATCAATTCTGATGCATGTGGCTATCTTCAACAAAGAGATGATTCAGACCAGCTCCAAGGATCTTGTAATGAAGAAAGCCATCTACATCCAGAGAGAGGACTGTGGGAACTGAGTGTGGTTCACAACATAGCATTTTCACTCTTTTTGTTGTTGTTTGCTTACATTTCATTTGCTCTCATTTTTTTTTCTGGTTTGTTTGATTTTTCTTGTGCAGCAAGATAATTGTATAAATATGTATGCATTTATTGGATTTGAAAAAAATAGCATATGCTCTAGGTTCAATTTTGAATTGTGTGGATAGATTTTGTTGCATGACTATGGGTTTGAATATTGTTCATTCTATCTGAAACCCTCCTTAGAATCCAAATTACACAAAAATGAAAACTAGTTTTGATATAGTTTTGATACTTCGGTGACAGTATTCCATCCCACAGTTAATTGATTTTTATGTAACATTTCAACATGCCATAGGATTTTCATGAAATCCAAGCTCTGCAATCTATGTGACTTTTAGCAATTCACTAAATTCTCTAGATCTCTCTTTATTGATCTGTAAAATAGGAGCTTTTCAATAAAATACCTCTAATGTCACCCCCAGGTCTCAATCTATGGCTCTATGGGATTTATCAGTAGAGTTTCTGTGTCAATAGAAGTAAGCCTTCTAGATACAGAAGTTAACTTCCTTCACATGAATGAGCTGTCTTATTTTAGAGATAAGCTTTGAAACAGGATTGCACAAGAAAAACTTATTAACAAATTCCAGGCTACTATAATGCACCTTTCATGGTTAGGCAGTTTTGTGAAGTAAATGGATGTGGACTCTTGTCAACCGAGAAGTATTTTTATAATTCTTCTAATTTTTATGCCTATTGTTCCCTATTTATCTTTCTAGTATTAACACATGCCAGCAGTTACCTGAATATTCATACATATTATGATCACAAAAATTCTACTTACCATTTATTGAAATTACAGTATCTATAATGCTGTCAGAGGTTGGTTGTTGGTGTAAGGAATTTCCAACAGGAATAAATTGCAGAAATTAGAAAGAACTTTTTGATAGTAACTTTGAAGTCTTAACCTTATCAGACTACAATCTATAAAATAAATATAAATATCTCAGTATTTTAATATTGAGATCAATATCCACTGTTAACTATGACATTTAGAGTTAAGCATATTTAATACTTCTATGTGACTGCCTTTCTGATATGCTTTACCATGCAATTCATTCCTATTTCCTGGGGAATCTCAGATTTACTCCTTGAAAAATGTCAATTGAAGTTTGTGCCAGCATAACAGGATAGTTATGACTAGAAATGCACATTGTTTTATCAGTTGGGTGTGAAAGATTCAGAGAGTAAAGTGTACAGATTATATAAGTAAATTCTAGAGCCAGGTACAATGATTGTTTTCAGACACAATGCATTTGAATAATAAGGATTCAATGCAGTGAGTCATAGATTAAAAAGGTTTATGTTTGTACCCAGCTTAGTTGTTGAATAACTATGGTGATCTAAAAATAATGCTCTATTCCCAATGGGTACTGAATAAATTTTACACCTAGTTGTTGCCTGAGTCACCTCCAGTTTATAACATCTCTCTTCGGGAAGTAAGGTGCAAAGGACCGACAAATCAGTAGCAAGGTAAGAATGTCTGGCCTATTAGTTTTCTCTATTAATTTTCCTTTTTTGCTTTACTCCTGTCGTAATACAACTTCCTTTAGAGCAATAGTGAATCCATCACAGAAGTATACTGTGAAATGCTAGACTGAACGGGGACTGAAATATTGGGAAACAATAGAAGAAATGCTGGCTTTGTGGTTAAAGAATAAGATTGAGATTCTACAAATTAAGTTTGTTTCCTAAGTAATCTTATTACTCCTTTGGACTTTATGTTTTCTAACCTGTGAAATGACAGCATTGGATTTAGATCTCTGAGATCCCTTTTGGTTCTAAATATGGTAATTCTATTATATGCATTTTAACTGTGATGATGGCATGGTAATAAGTGGCTCTGAAAGGGTGATCATGTCCCAGAATATGTACTGTCAGTGTATCTTACTATTTACAGATAGATAAATCAGGGGATGTTTAGATCAGGGAAGTAGAGGCATAAAAACATAAAGAGAGTAGCTTTAATGAGGGCACCGACTTCTCTTGTTCTTAGATTTTTTTTAATAAATCTCATATAAAAAAGGGAGAGTCCATGAGTCCATGATGGTGTTCCTAAATTGGTCTTCAGATGGTTTCTAGAGGTTGGTCTATTGACATACTTATAGAAAGCACATTAGAAAAATATGTTCATTGTGATACAACCACTATTACACTCAAAAGTCTGAGGAGGTAGCATTCCTTTTATGTCTGTGATTGAGTTTCCTCTGTTTGGGTATGAGAAAGTCCCAAACATTGGATTGTACTATAAGATACATGAAGTCCCATAGCTAGAGTACAACAGAAGATGGACATAATTTTGTAATACAAATTTAACAGATCATGTATTGTTGACAACTTGTAGCATTTGCATATTGTTTTGAGCAAGACTTTGGAAGATAAGGAGTAATTGTACTCAGTATCTATCTATGGGACTTTGGCAAAAGGCATTATATGATAACTTACAGCAGATTTGAACTGTATTATAAACATATCCATCCCCTGAGATAAATCACATTGTGTAAATATCTCGCTGCAGTCCCAATCCCTGTTGATATTTTTCCTGTGGGTAAAATCAGATTCAAATGAATATGAAGGAAAATTTTGGGAAGTGAGAGAGAGATGGTTGAGAATTATATATTGAGAAATAATGGAGAAATGAGGGGGGGAAAAGGAGAAAATACTTTGCTGAATACACATGATTTATGTGAGGAAAATTCTTGATAAGCCTTCAATGCTTCTTTACCATGTGTGCATATGCATGAGTATGTGCATGTGCATATGTGTGTGTATCACTGTGTGTATTAATTATTACCGTGGGAGTCTGTTAAATCATATAAATAGTACTTTTTTGTTTTAATGAATAAAATAAAACATATAGGATTATAAGTAATCCAAATATATTAAAAATAAAGTTATACCCAATTTTATTTTGAATTGGAGAGTTTAAATAGTCTAATATTCAAAGAATAGCTCTGAGACTGAGTAAGACCTATGTGTTTTACTATGTTGCCATTTGCAAAAAAGTTATGAGAGCTGTAGATGAAAGGTACTCTATGTGACGAGGATGAAATAGTATGCCAGGTATGGATTATTTTATCTCAATCAATAAAGTTTTTTTTCTTTTTTTTTGTGCTAGTGGATGGGAATCTCAAAGTAAAACTGACCTGAAATAAAAATGAAACAGACTTACCTATTTCTGTTGACTGAGATAATTAAAGCACAGATTTGATCTGAAAGCATTAATGATGAGAAGAAAATGGGTTTTAAAGATTATTTTTTTCATTTGAAAATCTAAGTTATTTCTAAAATTACATCTACTCATCATACCCCAGTGTACCATTTCTATGTTTTGTTTTATTTTTCTGTTGCTCAGATTAGAAGCCCAAATTGTCCCTGTTTCTTTCCTTTCATTTCCTATCAATCACTAAAATTATGACCATTTCCTCCCTCTGACTTTCACAGCTATCCTTTTGTCCTTCCATTGTCGCTGCATTTCTAATTTTGGACTTTATTTTCTGGAATATGGCAATATATTCTTCATCTTTCTGTTTCTTATCTCTTTCTTCCCCAAACCATCCTAGCCTAAATTCCATTTTAAACATGCAATTATTATATCATTTATCTGCCTTAAAAAATCTCCATCTCTTGTCATCCAGAATTTGTAATTCAACTTATCTCATAGCCTTTCCAAATTTGAATTTTTTAAACCTCCCAACTTGTTTCAGTACTAACCACCAAGCAAAACTTTGACATACTTCATTCCTACTTGGCATATCCACTTCTCTTCTACTCCTCCATCAAGATCTAATGCAAATTACACCTCTTTGAAAAGCTTCCAGCACTTAGCACAGTAGATGGCACATATGTGTTTTTGAAATGTTTGTTGACTGAGTGACCTCTTCTATGATGTCTTCCTTGAACATCCCACAGAGAAGTGATATTTCCCCACTTCCACCCTATAGTAATTACTGCTCATAAAATTCACAAAAATAAAACATAATATTTACTATATGAGTCTTTGATACATGGGCTTTTTAATATCTATGTAGCTTACTTTCCTGTTACAATTTTTATTACAACCTTTCCCAATAGAGTTGTCATTGTAGTTTATATGTCCAAAGTTTTGAGGAAGGTGTTGTCAAATCTGTATAAACTTAGATAAGAATACCACTATGGCCCCTTTATTTTGATGGTCAGAATTTGATGGCACTAAATAATTGTTATTTATAACTAATCCTTCTACCTATTTCAAGATTTATGTCAACCAGATACACAGGGGTAATATGAATGATTATTTATTTATAAATTGGTAACATGAAATAATTAGCAAGTAATGTAGTATCTTATACAATAAAGACAGGCAGGATAGATATAATTATATTTAGATATTTATAAATAATATCAATAGACTTCTTTACAAATAAGGAAATTGAGACACCAAGATTCAGTGATCCTTCCAAGATTGCATGATTAATAAATATAGCAGTATCAAGATTAGTACCTAGTTTTCTAGGTTTCCAGTTCATTTAGCAATAAGGAGAAATTGAATCTAACTCTGATTATACCACTCATCATAAGGGAGCATCTAGGTGGCACACTGGACCACCAGGAACTCAGGAAGACCTCAAATATGACCTTGGATACTTTGTATCTGTATTTCCAAGCATATCACTTAATCTGTGCTTATTTTAGTTTCCTCATCCATCAACAAGGATAATAATATCACCTACCCATCAGTATTTCTACAAGGATAAAGTCATTTAATAATAATAAAATGTTTGCACAGTTCCTGGCAAATAGTAAATGCTAAATTGTTATATGATAACTATTAAGGTACAGGTCCTGTAATAATATATATCAACAATCAAAAGACTTATGCCTAAGGATTACAATGTTATATATAGCAGAGTGAAGTATAAAATTGATTTTTTAAAAAATAAACATTCAATATAATCATATATTTTCAGGATTTTATCTAAAACAAAGCTGAAATCAAAAGAAAATTTAACATATGAGCCAACATCAATACTAATTTCAAGAGACTCAATAAGGATACAGTGTTTATGTTTCATATGTG
The DNA here is from genome assembly GCF_902635505.1 of Sarcophilus harrisii. NCBI lineage: Eukaryota > Metazoa > Chordata > Mammalia > Dasyuromorphia > Dasyuridae > Sarcophilus > Sarcophilus harrisii. Next base: position 426,135,154 of record NC_045426.1, read on the forward strand.
GAAATGTAAGGTATATGTCTGAGATTGACATCAATAATTGGGTAGTCCAAAAGAAAAACTGGGACAGTCTGACACTTAAAAGCAAAACTGTGCAGGAAAAAGCAAAACTATTACTTATGCTATATGAATGAGATACAGAAGAAGAACTAGCACAGAGACATTAGATGGGGGAGGAGAGCTAATAGTTCTAAAAAGCTCATATCATAAATGGGTTAAGTAGGCAATATACACACATTCACAAACAATACACATATACACATATACCTATATATATATATATATATATATATATATATATATATACAAATATGTATTATGCATACATGCATGTGCATGTATATGTATATGCACACATACATACATTCATATACCAGGAAAAGGAAAGCACCCTCCAAAATCTATTACAAATATGGAGCAAAGAATAGAATAAGATGAGGTAGAGAAGAGTATGCAGAGTAACAGTAATGGAACAAAGTGTGTAGATTAATGGGAAAAGAATAAGAAATGGAGATAAAGAGGGGAAAAAATAAAGGAGACATCTATGGATGGAGGAGGTTAAGTAACAGCAAGACAAATTAAAGACTAGAATTATAGTATAGGAGTTAGCAAGAATAGGAAATAAAATGCATACACAAAGATAGAATAGAATATATTTTTTAAAATATTAGTTAAGTTCAGTCAGAATAAAACTTAAAGGTTCAATTAAGAGAGAAAATTGGTGTCAGCCATATTGTTTTTGTTTTAGATACATGTCTACATACATATATATATATATGTATATTTGTATATATACATATGCATGTACATGTGTGTAGATAAGTGTATATGTGTGTATTGATACATGTGTATATAGATATATTTATGTGTAAGTGCAGATGTGTGAATATATCTACCCATAAATACATCTAAATATTTAACTGTAGCCTACTTTCGGGAGGTAGGTGGGATGAAAAAGGAAGGAAAAGAATAAAGTAAAAAAATTGCACAGCAGAAAATAAAATATCCTACAAGGAATCAAAGAAAAGATGGACAGTCATGAATATAATGCCCATCATTATGATTTCTTGAAATGGAAATTTATTATTATTATTTATTTATTTATTTCAAAACCTCCCTGATATTCCACTGGGCACATAATATGTGACACATGACAATGTTTTTTATTCTTTTTTTTCCTGTCTTTTATTTTCCTATTTTGTTTTTTACTCTCTCTAAACACACACATATACATATACATATACACATGCATACATACACATATCTGTGTATCTATCTATCTATATCTATATATATTTATATATCTCTGTCTCTATATTTATATTCAAAAATTCAGATCAGAGTTATTTTGATGTCAGACTGAATGAGTATATATTTTCCTCAAAGTAGTAAAGGAAATGAATAAGAATTTATAAAGCACCTACTATGTGCCAGGGAAATAGCACCTATTTTGATTCTAATAGCAACACTATGAGGAAAGTGCTGTTATTATTATAACTCTCAAAAGCAATGAAGGAAGTAGAAATTAAGAAATGAAGGAAGTAGAAATTAAGTGACTTGCCCAGAATCAAGAAGTATCAGAGTATCAGGTCTTCTCAAATCTAGGCCCAATTCTTTATCTGCTGCACCACTGAATATAGCTTAGTGTTTTTGTTCCATATTATTATTGAACTTGGATTTCAATTTCCCATTGAAGAAGGCTGATCTGATTTTCCTACTTGGAATATATTCCTATTAGTTGACAAAACTGTTTCAATAATACCAAAAAAAATATTTGTCTTCCTTTGAATTCTTTTTTGTAGTAGTCCCTCTTGATCTACCTCTTATTACGACAGGAATGTGGAGTAAAATAGCTGTTCCTATTTATTAAAAATTTAAATTAATTTAAATTTTATAACTTCCTAGTGACCAAATTGGGAATTCCTCCTAGTTTGCAAAGGAGATATTCAAGTGCTCATTCCCTTAATGGTAGAACCCAAGTAACAGTCTTCAAACAGCAGATATTTAAGGGGGATATTAAAGCAACCAAAATATAACTTTTGATACTGAATGAATACAATTTATTTCACTCTCCAACCCCTTTCTTGAATAGTACACAATGCAAACAAGATTTAGACTCATGATTTCAAGAATAAAAACAGTGACTTCTTTCTGTAGATACAGTATGTTGAGTGAAGTCAATACCTAAAATTACCTGTTTGATCTGAGACTCTTTCTTGTGCTCAATATAAAATCCATCTCCTTCTCCATGTGTTTCCCAAATGAATCTTAATTTGCTTTGCAAGAGTCTGTACTCATCTCCATTTGTCTCTTCCTAGTTGGTTCAAGTTTATTCATTTTCCATCTTATTGGCACAAAATTGTAAAAAAAAAAAAAAAAAGAAAGAAAGAAAGAAAACTAGCAAACAACACCCCCCCCCCAAAAAAAAAAAAAAAAAAAAAAAAAACAACAACTATTTTCTAGATATTTCCTTGAAAGATAGATGAGACTGGACATATTTAACCTTGATGCAAAAAGAAAACTCTTTCTCTGCCCTCATCCTTATCCCTTACCCCATGCATACTAGAGGGAAAAAAAGAGAAATTGTTTCAATTTAGAGGGATATGGTCTGTAATGTACCTCATATTAATCCTATATATCTTTTCTTTGCTCTTGATCTTAGAATTTTCTCAAATTTAACATGTTCTGAATCTTAGATTTCCAGATATCCATTCTTAGCATTCTGTTTTTTAATCCACTCTATTAGCTTCCATTTTATGGAAGAGTGCATTCCATTCATATCAACAGTTATGATTACCAGCTCTCTATTTCTCTCCATTCTATTTTCTCTCCTATATATACATTTGTTCTCTCTTTCCACCCTGTTCTTAGTCCTGTATTTTTACTCACCCCACCCACTACTTTATCTCCTATCACTCCTCCCTCTTTCCCTTGGTAGCATTATTTTTAATTCACTCCACCAAGTTATCTTCTATCAAGCCTTCCTCCTTTCTTTTACCCGTTTTCCTAGATTTTATGCCCTAGCTTCTATCCTGACCCTCCATTTTCTTTTCTTCTTTTTCTTCCTACTTCTTTATAGGCTTAAATAAATTTCTATAGCCAACTGAATGATTAAGTTCTTCCCACTTAGAGCAAAAATGGACAAGATCAAGCTTCAGACTTTGTTAATCTCTCTCCCTTTGAGCCTCTTGGTGTGAACGAATTGTCTTCTTATACCTTCCCTTTTCTCTTTTTCCAGTTCAGACATTTTTCCATCCCTTAATGTCTTTTTTTTAATATCATCATATCAGAGTCCATTCACAACCATACCCTTAGTTCATGTGATTCCCGCCTCTGTTGGCCCCAGTGTCAGATATAGTTCTCAAGAGCTGCAGATATTTTCTCATCTAAAGATGTAAACAGTTTAAGATATGTGTGTGTATAGGTAGATAGATAGATAGAATTATTATTATCTATTATCTTTTTATGGTTCTCTTGAGTCCTGTGTTGTAGATTTCATTTTCATTAAATCTCCATTTCCTACCCTGAAAGATGATAGTGAATCTCACTGAGTAGTTGATTCTTGGCTTTTACCCCAGGTCCTTTGCCTTCTAGAATATGCTGTGCCAGGCCTTCCTGTATGGGGCTGAAACTCTTGAGTTGTTGCACTAAGGTCGTTCAAGCACTTAGCTCTAATTACTGATTGGCCCAATCAGTAATTTGACAATACTCTATGGGCATATGCATGGAAAGTTGTCCTTCCCACTATCCTGTGCTGGCTCAATGGTTGGTGTATACAGAGGATTGTAGGAGGGACTGGGGGTGGAGTAAGATGAGGCAGAGTCACTTGTTGAGGTAGACGAGGAAGAAGGTGGTCATGGAGATTCTGCTTCCATCCTGTTCAATCCTGCATCTAAAGACCAAAAATAAAGACTAAGGACTTTTGCTTATCCTGACTCCGACTGATTCTGGGGTGCTTGCGCGGTCATCACACCTTCCAATCCTTTATTGTAGAGCCTGGGTAATCCTAACTGTTGCTCTTGATATTTGAATTGTTTTTGTCTGGCAGCTCACAGTGTTTTTTTTTTTTTTTTTTCTTGAGATTATACTTTTGGATTTTTGCAACAATGTTCGTGGAGTTTGCTTTCCAGATATTCATAAGGAACTCTGTAATTCTTTTGAATTCCTTTATAAGAGATCTGCTCATGCTTTCATATTCTGTATATGCTACTGAACTCAATTAAATGCAAGGATATAAGAGTAGATTGATGTATGTTGGAATGAAGTTTAGAGTTTTATTCTTCTAATTTAACAGCAGATGGCCCTGTTGGGCCTCACAGAAAAATGTCATATATCCAAATGTAGACCCTGCCCACCCCTTCCACAAAAGCCACAAAATGACCCTAGTGACACCTAATTAACTTGAGAAAAAAGTTGTAGACTCAAAATAGTTACTATTTCTTTTTGTAAGTAAAATAATCTCCCTTTAGATCTTTTCCTTATCACTAAAACAAAAGTTTAAAAAAATAAAAGTTGACATAAAATTTTTCAAGATTATACCTGACAAAAATGACTGCACTGTGCTTTCTAATATATTCCTCAGTTTGCATAATGTCTAAATAATAGCTCTTAGACTTCACAATTCCATCCCTTTAATTTAAAGGAAATATATTACAATAGTTGCTATTGAATTTTGCATAAGCAGATATATCTATGTATATTGAACCAAAAATTGTTTCCAAAATAAAATGATTTATTGAAAAAATATAACTAAACTGCCTTGTTGAAAAAAATTCAACATGACAGATTGAGGTTTTACTGCCATGTTATAAACCCCTGAAAATCAAGGCTTAATGGAAAATTGATCAGCCTTTTCCTGTGACAGAATGGAACAAACATGAACTACTACAATATTATTTTTAATCTGTTGTCTTTTTCTGAAAGGGGTAAAAGCCCTTACAAATAACAACACTGTTCAAATCTTAAATCACTAGAAATTGTATCAGGTACAACTGATAGAGTGAATATATTTGTTTTTAATGGGAGTATTGTGAAGGTTAATGAAATCAAAGCAACCTTGAAGGAAAGTAGGTAATGGATAATGTACCAAAGTATATCTTGTATTAATATTAGAAGACAGTGGCCTGATTCATTTCTGTTTATTCCAACATTCAAACCAAGTGAAACTCCCGGGAATTATTAGAGAGACAAATTAAAACAACAGATGGACCTGCAGTTGCATGCATAAGAATGTCTTTTCAGAAAGCCTCCTGACAATTTCATAGATTCCAAGGTATTCTGTTTAATTTCAAATAAAGAACATTGCCATTTCCCTGCTGCTTGGCTGTCAATCTCACAAGGCCCTAAAGAAAATTATTTCAAAATATCATGAAAGTATTTTTTCCTTGGTCTTTTTTCCAACACATTTCATAAAAGAGATATGATTCACTTTCTAATGATAGAAAAAAGGATGAAATACAGGTGAATTTTGGTAGCCTAAAGTAGGTACTTTCATTTAATACTATAAGAATGGAATTATTTTTGTGAAAAATACTTACTAGGATATATGTATTTTTTCATATATATATATATATATATATATATATATATATATATATATATATATAAAGGAAAAATTATCATTTTCCCCTAGCTCATCCTTCCTGATGTGTGACAAGCTATATATTTATCTGACTATAAATTACTGAATTAAATCCAAGTCATTTAAACTTTGGCAGCAGCAGCTTCTGATACTGTGAAGGATTTGAGGTCTAATGACACCACTCTGTTAAGCTTTACAATGCTTAAGATTTTGTAGATCAGGGAACCACTAAAGTATGCATGAGTTGTCTTCTTAGGAATCTTTAGTGACTATTAGGTCTATTATGGAGAATCACAAGAAAATGGACATTTTCTCCCATCATTTTCTAAAAGCAATTTGAAACAGTGAAAGAACATTAATTAAACTATTCTATACCTTTCCCAAAGTAATGCTATTTTCATTTAAAGAATGAGAAAATTACATACAAAAATCCAGAAATCAAGAAATAATGGTAATATATATCTAATAATAAAAAATCATGCTGGTGAATTGCTACACACACACACACACACACACACACACACACACACTTCTTAATTGGTAAGGCAATGACAGCTAATGTATCCCAATATGTGCTACAACCACTGCTTCTTTTATTTCTTTTATTGAAATTCTCAATATAATAAGAATATGCACTTTCTTCCCAGTATTATATATTTGAAAATCTAGTTCCTCTTCTCTTCCAAGTATTTCATCCTAGTATGAAGAAAGATTATATATATAATATTACATGTTGCACTATGCATGATATATACTTTAACTCTAATATATAATTATACATAATACATGTATACACACACACACCTTCAAATACATCCAAGGAAAATCACAAAATATTAAGGCCGGAAGGAAAATCTACTTTCAAATCCCTTCATTTTATGATGAAGAAACTCTTGACAATGTAAGTTAAGATTTCCACAAGATTCCACTCTATATGTAGAGGTTGATATCTATCTATCTATGTAAATAGATAGATAATGTGTGTAAAATAACAGACATAGAGATAGATAGGTAGGTAGATAGGTGGTAGATAGATAGATATTATTAGAACCCTGGTCCCTTTCACTCCTGTACATATTCTACTATATTACTGTATTTGAAATTTGAACCAAATGGAAGTAAAGTATAAAAACGTAACCAAAATTAGCAGCTCCAAAATGGAGTAATCAAGCTCAAGCAGGCATTAAATGAGTACTGGAAACCTGTGGTGTGCATGTAACCTAAAGGCAAATGATAAGTGTGGCTTACTATGTTAGCTAAACATAAAACATAGTAAAATGTTCACCGATACACTCTAAATATACTCACCTGTGAATTCAGTTGAAATTTGATTGAATAGTTCCTATAAGTTGAAGCTAAATGTAGTATTATATGTATTCTTCTTCCTTGCCTCAGAAAGAAAAAAAAAACTTTAAAGATTTTTATTTCCAAATTCCTATATAGTAGATTTATTTATCAATTTGCAATGTATCTTATACAACTATGCGTATGTTTGTTACACAGTGACTCTACTGAAAATAACTTTTCCAATATGAACCATGAATTTTATTGCTTGTTTATTTCTTGCATATTGTCTCTTGTGAATGTCTAGGTATCTCTTTTGTAGTCTTTTTCTTTCATTTAACTTACTGTCTATATTATATAGTTTTGTAGATGACTATAGGCTACTTTTTCTCTCTCTCCCTTCTTTTGTAAAGTCCTTTCCAGCCTTCAGTGAATGCACAATCTAATCCCTCCCTGCATATAAGTCTATCATCCCTGTATTTCAAATTATGGTTCAGAAATATAAATCCTCTTCTCATGTACTCACTTCTTAACTATTTCCTCATTTTCAAATCTTCTACTCTCATTTGAAAGTTTTACATTTATTCAGCAAAAGGGGCAAAATCATCTAAGTCTGATATATATATATATATATATATATATATATATATATATATATAATTTTCTATGACAAAAAAGGAAGGAATATGAACTTCTAATTTTACTAATCTTTTGAACAATTTTTGAAGTGTTACTTTCTTTAATTTTTTGGTAAACCAATAAATGTTGATAGAACATTAGAAAATTGAGCAAGTTCTAATATAAAAGGAATGCAATTTGAATTCCAAAGCCATTGAGTCTCAGTTTATTCATCTGGAGTTGATCTAAATGACTAAGCTATTTTTAGAACAATTATTAAATAATTAGTTTCAAACATGGCAGGGATAGCTATATGAGAACTGTTTAAGGTAAGCTATGTGAAATAGTCATGTGATTACAGTGATTTATCTCATTCGATAGAAGTTAGTTTGAAGTTTGGGTGATTACAGTAGGACTGATGTCCTAACAAACAAACAATGAGTCAAGGCTTTGGAATGTGTAATTTGTTTGGGGTGGCAAATAATCTTTGTCAAAAATATATGTCCAGACAGCAAAAGAGTTATGGAAAATCTCTAATTCTTCATGATCCCTGAAGTGATCCTAGTAATTATAACTCACATTGCCATATCACTGCAATGATTGAAAAGCACTTTAATTACAACAACCCTAAGAGGTTGTTAGTGTAATAATTATTCCCATTATAATATTATTTTGTCATTTAAATCATTATTTGCCCATATTCACACAGTTAAAACAATATGAGGCAGCTATTTAAGCCAGATCTTTTTGATTCTAGATTCAGCTTTTTTTTAAAAAAAAAGCCACATCCAAAAATATATACTAAACAGGAAGAAAACAACAAGAATTTCTTAATATTTTACTTCCCTCCCTCCCTTCCTTCCTCCCTCCTTTCTTTGTCACTCTGCCTTTTTCCTCCTGCCCTCTCTTCCTCCCATCCTCCTTCCCTCTTTCCCTCCTTCTCTTGCTCTCTCTCTCTCTCTCTCTCTTTCTGCCTCTCTTTGTGTCTCTCTGTCTTTGTCTCTCTCTCTCTCTCTGTGTGTGTGCCTTTCTCTCTCTGGCTTTTTTATTGTTGCATTTGACCAATTGTGTTTTTTAAAATTATTTTCCTTATAAATTTTTTTCATTTAAATTTTTTCTCTAATTTCCCTTTTCCCTTTTTTACCTCTTTTTTTGTTGTAAAAGCTTTTAAAAATTCTAAAAGGGGGAACAAAGAACAAAACTTTCTCTCTTTTTTCTTTTACCTTTTCTTTTTCAATTTTTTCCTCTTCTTGTTTTCTTTCCCTCCTGCCGGTCTCGTCTGCCTTTTTTCGGTGGGGGCATAAGTGCAGAAATTGGTTTAGGAGATCTCCTGGAAATAACACAATTCCAAAGTAAGCCCAACCTCTTTTCTTCTTTTTTGGGTAGGGCGTGAATTTCAAGGGGGCAAGAAAGAATTGGGGGGGCCCCAGCTCTGCCTTTTCACCTTTATTAAAAATTGGGTCAAAATTGGGCGATTCCCAAATTAGTAAAAGTTCTTTCATGCTAAAACCCCAGCCCCAAAGGGTCCCGGGCCTGGGGGCAGTGACAATTAGTTCTGAGGGAATCAAACGAAAGTGCATTTATAGCATTGCCAGAGCAACCACCTCCTTTGGGGAGGGAAACCTCATTCAGAGCACCCCATATTTGGGCCGGCCAGTTTTTTTTCCTGTTTGCAGGGAAGCTTGGAACCCTTCGAGGAGGAACCCTAAAGGTTTTCCCAAAAACAGAAAAAAAGTGCAATACTACAGTTTAGCAGAAAAAATGCAAACCAAGGACTAATAGCAAATCACTGGGGAAAACCCCCAAAGGGGAATGTCACCGCCATTTTTACTTGTTCGGAAAAATCTAAAAGAGGTACAAAAATGGGAAAGGAAAAATTAAAGAGAGCAAAACTTCCTGAAATACGAATTGAAAAGATAAAAAATTCCCAGGAAGTGCAGGGAAACAAAATTTGTGAATTGGAAAAAGAAAAAAAAAATTCCGGAAAGTAAGAATTGTGAATTGAAAAATAAAGAATTCATTGAAAGTAGGATTTGTGATTGGAAAAGACAAAAATCCAAAAATAGGATCTGTGAATTAGAAAAATAAAATAAGTCACTAAAAAATATAGTGAAATGGAAAAAAAAATTCCATAAATCAAAACAATTCATTTAAAAACTCAATTGGACAATAAGAAAGAAATAAAAGCAATGAAGAAAATAATTTTTAAAATTAAACTGAACAAAAGAACTAATGATTCATTGAGACAAAAGAATGTCAAGCAAAACCAAAAAAAAAAATGAGAAACTGAAAAAACATGAATTATCTACTTGGAAAACAACAGACTTAAAATAGATTAGGAGAGATAACTGAGGATTATTGGACCTTTCTGAAAACTAATGAAAAAAAAAGAGCCGATAAATTTACAAAAATACCAAAGAGAATACCAAAGATGTAATAGGAACGAAGGTAAAAAGGATTGGAACATCAACACCTTCGAAAAAACCAAAATAAAACCCCAAGGAAATTTAAATTTCAGAACTATCAGATTAAGGAAAAAATTTTAAACAGCAAAAAATAAAAAATAAATACCGAAAAAAGGATCACCCAAGATCGGGCTGCCTCCACATTAAAGGATCGAAGGCCTGGAATTAATTCTGAAAGGCACAAGAACTTGAATGGCCAAGAATAAACCCCAGCTAAGCTGGAGCATTTTCTTCCAGGGAAGAAGAGATTTTAATGAAACAAATGAATTCCATTTGTTTCTAAGGAAAAACAGAACTAAGCAAAAAATTTGATCTCCAACCATAGGACCAAGAGAACAGAAAAGGTAAAAAACTTTGAGAATTGTATTTCTGTTGGATATAAAAAGGAATACATGTATAATTTGATTTTTACTATATAAATAAAAAAGGATAAAGAATGGAAAGGGATGATGGCAGAATAAAGTGGGAAGGAGGGATAAAAAGAATAAAACCACATCCCATGAAGAGGCAAAGGAAACTTATCATATCTAAGGGAATTTAGAGAGGGGGAGGAACATTGTGTGAATCTTACTCTCATCAGAGTTGGCTCAAAAAGAAAATAATTGACATTTGTTTTAGAGAAAATTCTCTCTTGCCTCATTAAAAAAAAGGGGAGAGGAAAAGGGGAAAAAAGAGTTATAAGAGAAGGAAGGAGAAAAAATTCAAAGAGGGGGGAGGGAGGGATTCTAAAGAGGGTAAGCTTCATGATACAAGTGGGGTACATAAGTTCAAAAAGGGGAAAGAGGGTTGGGGGAGGCAAGAAAAAGTAAAGCATAATCTGGGGTTATTAGGATGGCAGGAAATATAGAATTGGTAATTCTAAACGTAAAGGTGAATGGGATGATCTCCCCCATAAAGAGGAAGCAGATAGCAGACTGACAAATCAGAACCCTACAAAGTTGTTTAAAGAAACACATTTAAAAGGGAGATTTAAATAAGAAAGGTAAAAGGCTGAGCAAAATCTATTATGCTTCAGGTAAGTCAAAAAGGAGGGGAGCCATGTTATCTCACATCAAAAAGCAAAATTGATCTAATTAAAAGAGATAAGGAAGGTAATACATCCTGCTAAAGGGTAAAAACAAGAAGCAATATAATAAAAAATAATGCACCAAGTGAAAGGACCAACTTCCTAAAGGAGAAGTTAAAGAGTTAAGAAGAAAAGACAACAAAATGTAAAGTAGGAGATCCAACCTTGCACCTTCAGAATTAGACAAATCAAACCACAAAAAAATAAGAAAGAAATTAAAGAAGTAAATATAATATTAGAAAATTAGGTATGTTGGATCTTTAGAAAATTGAATGGAAAAAGAATATACTTTCTTTCTCAGCAGTTCATGGAACCTATTCAAAATTAACCATATATTAGGACATAAAGACCCCAATTAAAAATGCAAGAAAAGAAATAGTAAATGCTTTTTTCAGATCAGATGCAATAAAACTACATTCAACAAAAAGTTAGGGGAAATAGACCAAAAAGTAATTGAAACTAAAAATCTCATCTTAAAGAATGATTGGGTGAAGAAAATTATAGATACTATTAATAATTTCACCAAGATAATGACAAATGAGACATCATACCAAAAATTTGGGGATGCAGCCAAAGCGGTAATAAGAGGAATTTTATATCCTTAGAGGCTTTACTTGAATAAAACAGAGAAAGAAAAGATTAATGAATTGGCTTGAATAAAAAAACTAAAAGACCAAATTAAAACCCAATCAAATACTAAATTGGAAATTTAAATTAAAAAGGAGAAATTAAAATATTGAAAGTAAAAAACTATTGAACTAATTAATAAAATAAGAGTTGGTTCTATAAAAAAAAAAATAGATAAGCCTTTGAAAATCTGATTAGAAAAAAGGAGGAGGAAAAATGAAATTAGTAGTCTTAAAATGAAAAGGGAACTTTCCACCAATGAAGAGGAAATTGAAAAAATAAGGAGTTATTTTGTCAACTTTATGCCAATAAATTGATAACCAATGAAATGGATGACACCTAAAAATACAGACTTCCGATAAAGAAAGAAGTAATTTTTGAATAGTTCCATTTCAGAAAAGAAATAGAACAGGCAATTAAACAACCCCAAGAAAAACCCCAGGACCAGATGGATTTAATGGAATTTTACCAAACATTTAAAGAACAATTCCCAATGCTATATAAATTATTTGATAAAATAGGGAATGAAGGAGTCCTACCAAACCTTCTAGACACAGACATGGTATGATACCAATCCAGGTAGGCTGAAAAACAGAGAAAGAAAATTTTTAGAAATCTCCTTTAATATTGATGCTAAAAATCAAATAAGATATTAGCAAAAAAGATTAAGAAAATCATCTCCAAGATAATACACGATCAATAGGATTTATACCAGGAATGCAGGGCTTTAATATTAGAAAACTATCAAATAATTGGCCATGTCAATAACCAAATTAAAAAAACCAATGATCATCTCAATAGATGCAGAAAAGCATTTGATAAAATCCAACATCCATTCCTTTAAAAACACTTGAGAGTATAGGAATTACTTTTCCAAAATAATGCAGCATCTATTTAAAAACCATAGGTAAATCAATGTAATGGAGACAAATGCAACATTCCCAATAAGATCTGGAGGAAAAAGGTTGCCCACTATCACCGTTACATTTTATTGTATTAGAAACGCTAGCTATAGCAATAAGAGTGAGAAAGAGATTAAGGAAAAGAATAGGAAAGGAAGCCAAAATTTCTTTTGCCGATGACAATGGTATACTTAGAGAACCCGAGATTCTGCTAAAAGTTATTAGAAATAATCCACAACTTTAGAAAGGTTGGTTATAAAATAAACCCACAAAGTCATCAGATTCTTATATAATACCAAAAAACCAACAGTCAGAGTTACAAAGAGAAATTCCATTTAAAGAACTACTGATAATATAAAATATTTAGGAATCATCTGCCAAGGGAAAATCAGAAACTTTATAAAAATTAAGACCACTTTTCACACAAATGAAGTCTGATCTAACCAATTGAAAATATTAAAGTTTGGATAGGGCGAGAAAAAATAAAGATGACAATATTACCTAAACTAATCATTTATTTAGTTATAAATAGACTCCCCAAAAACTATTTTAATGACCTAGAAAAAAAACAACAAAGTTCATATGGAAAAACAAAAGGTCAAGAATTTAAGGGAATTAATGAAAAAAATCAAATGATGGTGGCTTACGTACCAGATCTAAACTATATATAGAGCAGCAGTTACCAAAACTATTTGGATTGGCTAAGGAAGATTAGTTGATCAGTGGAAAGATTAGGGCAAGGGATAAAACAGTCAACAAAAAAACCTAGTCTTTGAAAACCCAAAGATCCCAGCTTTTTGGATAAGAACTTACTGTTTGATAAAAAATTGGGAAAAATTGGAAACAAATAGAAAATAGGCATTGATCCATACTTAACCCGAACCAAGAAACAAAATGGGTTCAGACCAGGCATAAAGAATGAAATTATTTAAATTAGAGGAAATAGGATAGTTTACCTCCCGACCTGTGGAAGGAAGGTTTTTGACCAAAGAAACAGGATCATTACGATCACAAAAAGAAAATTTGATTATACCAAATAAAAGTTTTTGACAAACAAAACAATGCAGACAAGATTAGAAGGAAGCAAAAACTGGGAAAATATTTTACAGTCAAAGGTTCTGATAAAATTTCCAAAAATATAAGAGAATTAATTTAATTTATAAAAAATCAAGCCATTCTCCAATTGAAAATGGTCAGGATAAAAGACAATTCTCAGATGAAGAAATTAAACATTTCTAGTCATATAAGAAGATGCTCCAAGTCAATTAATCGAGAAATGCAAATTAAGACAACCCTTAAGATACCACCCACCTTTAATTTAAGATGACAGGAAAAAATAATGATGATTGTTGGAGGGGATTGGGAAAACTGGGACATTGATTCATTGTTGGTGGAGGGAACGAATCCAACCATTTTGGAGAGTAGTTTGAATATGTCGTTATCAAACTTGTACCCTTTGATCCAGAGTGTTACTACTGGGATTTATCCCAAAGAGATTATAAAGAAGGGAAAGGGACCTGTTGTGCACGAATGTTTGTGGCAGCCCTTTTGTGTGGCTAGAAACTGAAACGAATGGATGTCCACAGGGAATTGAATAAATTTGGGTATATGAAAAATTATGGAATATTCGTTCTGTAAGAAATGACCAAAGGGGATGATTTCAGAAAGGCCTGGAGAACTTAACGAACGATGCAAAAACAGGACCAGGAGATCATTATATACTAACAAAATACTAGATGATGACCAGTCCTGATGGACGGCCATCCTGAACAAGATCAACCAAACATTTCTAATGGAGCAGTAATGAATAACAGCTATACCCAGAAAAGAACTTGGTAATATAAAAACCATTACCTTAATTCAGTCCATATTTATACCCTCTTTGATTTCCACAAGCAATTGTACAATAATTCAGAGTCTGATTCTTTTTTGTACAGCAAAAATAATGTTTTTCATTATACTTATTGTGTATCTAAGTTATATTTTAATAATTTAAAATCTACTGGTCACCTCATTTAGGGAGGGGTGGGGGGGAAGAGGTGAAAAATTGAAAAGAGGTTTGGCAATTGTTAATGCTGTAAAGTTACCCATGATATCCAAATAAAGGCTATTAAAAAAAAAAGAGATAAGGAAGGAATACATCCGCTAAAGGAAAAACAATGAAGCAATATTAATATGAAACATATGCACCAATTGGTATGGCATCCAACTTCCTAAAGGAGAAGTTTTAAGAGTTAAGAAGAAATAGACAACAGAACGTAATAGTGGGGATCTCAACCTGATACAGAATTAGACAAAACAAATCACAAAACAAATAAGAAAGAAATTAAAGAAGAAAATATTAGAAAAATTGGTATGTCGATCTTTGAGAAAATTGAATGGAGATAGAAAGGAATATACTTTTTCCAAGTTCATAACCTATTCAAAATTTGACCTTATTAGGACAAAAAGACTTAAAATTAAAACAAGAAAGCAGAAATAGTAAATGCCTTTTCAGATCATGATGCAATAAAACAAATTAATAAAAGGAAAAAACCAAAAGTAATTAAAACTAAACAATCCATCTTAAAAGAATGATTGGGTGAAGCAGCAAATTTAGATAAAATTAATAATTTCACCAAGATAATGACAATGATGACACATCATACCAAAATTTGTGGGATGCAGCCAAAGCGGTAATAAGAGAGAATTTTTATATCCTTAGAGGTTACTTAAAAAACAGAGAAAGAAAAGATTAATGAATTGGGCTTGCAAAAAAAAACTAAAAAAGACCAAATTAAAAACCCCAATCAAATACAAATTTGAAATTTAAATTAAAATTGAAATTAAAAAATATTGAAAAAAAAACTATTGAACAATTGTAAAACTAAGAGTTGGTTCTATGAAAAGCCAATAAAATAGATAGGCCTTTTAAACTGATTAGAAAAAGGAGGGAGGAAATGAAATTATAGTCTTAAAAATGAAAAGGGAGAACTTTCCACCAATAAAGAGAAAATTAAGAAATAATGAGTTATTTTGCTCAACTTTATGCCAATAAATTTGATAACCTAAGGAAATGGATGACACCCAAAATATAGACTTCCAGACTCAAGAGAAGGAAGTAAATTGTTTGAATAGTCCCATTTCAGAAAAAGAAATAGAAAAATTAAACAACCCCAAGAAAAACCCTAGGACCAGATGGATTTAATGAATTTTCAAACATTTAAAGAACAATTCCCCAAGTATATAAATTATTTGATTAGGGAATGAAGGAACCTACCAAATTCCTTCTATGACAGAGACATTATGAATAACCAGGTTTGAAAACAAGAAAGAAAATTATAGACCAATCTCCCTAATGAATATTGACAAAAGTCTTAAATAAAATATTAGCAAAAAAGACACAGAAAATCATTCCAGGATAATACACTATGATAAGAGGATTTAACCAGGAATACAGGGTTCCAATATTAGAAAAATATCAAATAATTCCAATTAATAACAAATTAACCAAAACCATAGATTATCTAATAGATGCAGAAAAGCATTTAACAAAATCCAACATCCATTCCTATTAAAAACACGAGAGTATAGGAAAAACGGACTTTTCCTTAAAATAATCAGCAGATCTATTTAAAACCATCAAAGATTTATGTAATGGGACAAACTGTCCATTCCCAATAAGATCTGAGGAAACAAGGTTCCCAATCAAAAATTACTATTTAAATTGATTAGAAAGCTAGCTATAGCAAAAGCTGAGAAAGAGATTTGGGAAAAGAATAGAAATGAGGAAGCCAAATTATACCTTTTGCCGATGACATAGGTATACTTAAGAACCCCAGAATTTCAAAAAAGTTATTAGAAATAATCCACAACTTAGCAAAGTTGTTTATAAAATAAACCCAAAAGTCATCAGTTCTTATATCATAAAAATCCAACAGTCAGAGTTAAAAGAGAAATTCCATTTAAAGTAACTACTGATAATATAAAAATATTTAGGAATCATCCCAAGGAAAACGAAACTTTTTATGAGCAAAATTGACCACTTTTCAACAAATTAAGTTGATCTAACCAATTGAAAAAATAAAATGCCTTGGATAGGGCGAGCAAATATAATAAAGAGACAAATTTACCTAAACTAATCTATTTATTTAGGTAACCAATCGACCCTAAAAAACATTTTAATGACCTAGAAAAATAACAACAAAGTTCAATGGAAAAAAAATAAGAATTTAAGGAATTAATAAAAAAACAAATGATGGTTTATTAAGATCTAAAACTTACTATAGAGCAGCATTACAAAACATTTGGTATTGGCTAAGGAAAGATTAGTTGATCAGTAATAGATTAGGTTCGGGATAAAACAGTCAAAAATATAGAAAACCTTAGTCTTTTGAAAACCCAAAGATCCCAGCTTTGGGAAAGAACACTGTTTGATAAAAATTTTGGGAAAATTGGAAACTAATGGCAGAAACTAGGATTGATCCATACTTAACGCGATACCAAGATAAGGTCAAATTTCATGACCTAGGCATAAAGAATGAAATTATTAATAAATTAGAGGAAAAAGGATAGTTTACCCCCAGCCTGGGAAGGGAAGGATACCAAAAAACCAAAATTTATCAAAAAAAAAAATTTTGATTATCCAAATAAAAGTTTTTTAAAAAAAACTAATCAGAAAATTAAAGGGAAGCAAAAACTGGGAAAAAATTTTTCAGTCAAAGGTTCGATAAAGGCCTATTTCCAAAAAATGAAATTAACCAATAATAAAATCAACCTTCTCCAATTGAAAAAATGGTGTGGATTGAATGAAAACCGATGAAGAAATTGAATATTTCTAGTCAAGAAAAGTGCCCAAGCATTTAATCGGAAATCAA
Organism: Sarcophilus harrisii; assembly: GCF_902635505.1. NCBI lineage: Eukaryota > Metazoa > Chordata > Mammalia > Dasyuromorphia > Dasyuridae > Sarcophilus > Sarcophilus harrisii. The sequence goes on from NC_045426.1 coordinate 426,152,550, forward strand.
AAAGAAAAGAAAAACCCAATGTCAGTTGGCTGATGCGGAAAAAATAATGATGATTGTTGGAGGGGATGGGAAAAATGGGAATTGATTATTGTTTAGTTTGAAGAATCCAACCATTTTGGAAAGTAGTTAACCATGCTAAAGTTAAAAACGGATCCCTTTATCCACATTACTGGATTTTCCCAAAGGAAATTTAAAGAAGGAAAAACCTTTTAAGAAGTTTGGGCACCCCAGTAAACTAAACTAATGGATGTCCATATTAGAATGGTTTGAATTTTGGTATTGAAAATTAGGAAATTCTTTTTAAGAAAACAAGGGTTTTTCGAAATTTGGAATTTAAAATAATGAGTTTAAATGGCAGGCCAGGGAATTTAAATAACAAACTGATGATGCCAGCCTATATACCATTAGCAACAAAAACAACCAAACTTTCAATGGGCAAAAACAACTAGCTTTATACCCAAAAAAAACCGGGAAGAAAACCTTACATTAACCAGTCCAATTTAGAACCTATCTTTGATTTCCTTCAAATTAATTGACAATTTCAAGTCTGATTCTTTTTGAAAAAATAATGTTTTAAAGTATATAGTTACTGTTTATTTTAATAATTTACATTAAACCCCTGATTTGGGGGGGTGGGGGAAAGGGAAAAATTAAACAAGATTTAATTGAATGCTGTAAAGTTTAAATTGTAAATCCTTAAATTAAAGGCATTAAAAAAAAAAAAAAAAAAAAAGAAATAATCCACAACTTAGCAAATTTGGTTTAAAAAAAACCAATAAGTCTTACGTTCTTATATATCAAACTAAAACAAAATCCAAAAGCAGTGCTACAAAAGAAACAAACAATACAAATTAAAATTTAGGAATTATCTTCCAAGGGAAATTCAGAAACTTTTATAAAAATTAAGAATTTCACACAAATGGTTGACAACCAATTAAAAATTAAAGTTGGAAGGGAAGAAAAAAAAGTGAAAATTCTGAAATAATCATTTATTTAGGTTACCAACTTTCAAAAAAATTTTTACCTAGAAAATTAATAACAAAATTCATTGGAAAAAACAAAAGTTCAAGAATTTCAAGGGAATTAATGAAAAAAAAATCAAATGAAGGTGGCTTAGTTGTACCAGATCTAAACTTATATTGTAGAGCAGCAGTTACCACAACCATTTGGTATTGGCTAAGGAATAGAATAGTTGATCAGTGGAATAGGTTAGGTTCAAGGGACAAAACAGTCAACAACTATAGCAACCTAGTCTTTGACAAACCCAAAGACCCCAGCTTTTGGGATAAGAACTTACTGTTTGACAAAATTGCTGGGAAAATTGGAAACTAATATGGCAGAAACTAGGCATTGATCCACACTTAACACCATACACCAAGATAAGGTCAAAATGGGTTCATGACCTAGGCATAAAGAATGAAATAATTAATAAATTAGGGGAACATAGGATAGTTTACCTCTCAGACCTGTGGAAGGGGAAGGAATTTATGACCAAAGAAGAACTAGAGATCATTACTTATCACAAAATTAGAAAATTTCGACTATACCAAACTGAAAAGTTTTTGTACAAACAAAATTAATGCAGATAAGATTAGAAGGGAAGCAATAAACTGGGAAAATATTTTTACAGCCAAAGGTTCTGATAATGGCCTCATTTCTAAAATATAGAGAGAATTAACTCTAATTTATAAAAAATCGAGCCATTCTCCAATTGAAAAATGGTCATAGGATATGAACAGACAATTCTCAGATGAAGAATTTGAAACTATTTTTAGTCATATGAAAAGATGCTCCAAGTCATTATTAATCAGAGAAATGCAAATTAAGACAACTCTAAGATACCACTACACACCTGTCAGATTGGCTAAGATGACTGGAAAAAATAACGATGATTGTTGGAGGGGATGCGGGAAAACTGGGACATTGATGCATTGTTGGTGGACTTGTGAACGAATCAAACCATTCTGGAGAGTAGTTTGGAACTATGCTCAAAAAGTTATCAAATTGTACATACCCTTTGATCCAGCAGTGATACTATTGGGCTTATATCCAAAAGAGATCATAAAGAAGGGAAAGGGATCTGTATGTGCACCAATGTTTGTGGCAGCCCTCTTTGTAGTGGCTAGAAACTGATAATTGAGTGGATGCCCATTAGTTGGAGATTGGCTGAATAAATTGTGGTATATGAATATTATGGAATATTATTGTTCTATAAGTAATGACCAACAGGATGATTTCAGAAAGGCCTGGAGAGACTTACACGAACTGATGGTGAGTGAAATGAGCAGGACCAGGAAATCATTATATACTTCAATAGCAATACTATATGATGACCAGTTCTGATGGACCTGGCCATCCTCAGCAATGAGATCAACCTAATCATTTCCAATGTAGCAGTAATGAACTGAACCAGCTATGCCCAGAGAAAGAACTCTGGGAGATGACTAAAAACCATTACATTGAATTCCCAATCCCTATATTTATGCCCACCTGTATTTTTCTTTTCCTTCACAAGCTAATTGTACAATATTTCAGAGTCTGATTCTTTTTGTACAGCAAAATAACGGTTTGGTCATGTATGCATATTGTGCATCTAATTTATATCTTAATATATTTAACATCTACTCTTCATCCTGCCATGTGGGGGGGAGGGGTAAGAAGTAAAAAATTGGAACAAGAGGTTTGGCAATTGTTAATGCTGTAAAGTTACCCATACATATAACCTGTAAATAAGTCTATTAAATTAAAAAAAAAATTTCTAAGAAGTCTCTTAAAGCCTGAGAACAATTCATACCACTGTATGAGATTTTTCTGTCGACATTTTGTCCTCATCTGAGTTAGTGTTTTGGACTTCCCTGTCATCATAGTATCTTTCTAGTTTAAAGGTTCTTTTCTATTTCTTGCTCCTTTTCTTTTGGTATTTTTTTCCTTTTACTTTTAATGTCCATTTCTGCTCCTGTGGTAAAGGGGATTTCCTAAGCTTTCTGTGTAGCTTTGGCTTTGAGCTTCCTTGTATTTCCAGGGGGAAGCTTTGCCTTTTCTTTTCAGGAAACAGCCTGGTTTCCCAGAGTTTGTCTTCTGAGCTGGGACTGGTAGTTAATTCTACTGAGCCAGAACTGAGTGTCTTAGTTGCTGATTTTTGTTATTAAGACTGTCACTATTTTTGTTTGTTTGTTTTCTCCAATATCTTTTTAATACTCTAATAGTTTTAGAATAACCTTTTACTTATTAAACTTCATTTTCAATGAATGGAAAAATAATGTAGATTTAAGCAAGAAACAATTAAAATATTTTTAACGTTACTTATCCAATGGAGGTTAACTGGAAAAAACGTGATTAAAACTGACTCTGGTTTTTCCTGAACTGGGCTGAATACCTTTCCACCTCTGTGAGACTAATCTTTCTTGAAGTTTTTCTAGTCTGTCTTGAGCTAGAGAGTGGTTTCATTCAAACAGTCTCTGTTCAAATGCTTGGTTTCATGTGGTTTTTAAGAGAAACCAGGAGAGCTTGAACAATTTTTTGCCTCTAGTCTGTCATTTTTGCTCTACCCAGAAGTATCTGGTTGATTTTCTGTGGGTGGGCTAATCTCTCTCAAGGAGTCAGATTATGATTTCTTTTCTAATATCCATTTTATGCCACGTCATTACTTCCTTGCATATCCGGAACACAATTGATCCAGAAGATATAGAAAAAGACACCTAACCTTGCAGTTTTGCATGTTATCCTTAATATCCTAATCAATGAGACTAAATAAGAAGCCTTCAAATTCCTAAAAAAGCATGGTGGTTTCTCTTGTTTTCCTTAAAGAAGTACTGCCAGATTTTTTTTTAATTGTTTCTCTACATTTTACTAGTCATCATTCCTTGACATTATTTCTTCATTTGGCTTCTATGTATAACTGTTGTAACTCTCAAGTTGTAAATCCTTATGTCAGAAAATGGTTTTCATTTTTTCATTGTATTCCAGCTTTCGGCATAGGAGGTATAGGATTCACTTTGGCATCAGAAAGAATTAAGTTCTAATGGTGTGTCTCTCACACACTAGATTTGTGATAATCTCCTCTCCAGTCTATGGATGCCTTTCCTCCAGGCACAGTAGGTTTGACCACTTAATTTCCTGAGAGTACTTACAAAACAGTGTTCATCCATACACTGATGTGGTAAACTGGGGAAAGTGTGGATAATATCCCAGTCACTAACACAGGTAGACAACATGTGACTAATCAAGTAGGAGAAGTAGTAGCATCAGGTTTACTGATACAGACTCCTAATAGGCAATCTGGTAATAGTCGCACAGTGATCCCACAGCTATGAAAAATGGCTAAATGACCATACTTTTTTATTAATAACCCGCTGGCGTCATTAATAATGTTAAAATTATCCAGAAACTATGTTTTGAAACACTTTATATATTTGTGCCACTTTTCCTATTCCTCACACCTGATAGCATAGTTGGATGTCTTAAAAATATATTAAGGGCCTAGTATATTCCAAGCACTGTGGTAAATGCTGAGGCTTCAAAGAGAGGTAAGATAGAAGAAAAGGACATAGTCTTCCTCTTCCTAGATAGATTCTACCAGTTTCAGCATATGTCCTAAGACATCTCAGGAACATCTGCCAAGTATCAATAACCTATGGAATGGGTTATTGAACGAATCAATTATTTGGAAGTATTGAGGTAGCTAGATTCCCTCACTGTCAGTGAGGAACAGATTTCACCTCTCCAGGAGGTATCTCAGTTGTCCCACCTGCATACAGCTCTATTCTCCCCAATTGTAATTCCTTTCTTCCTTCAGGTTGCTTCCTGACTGATTGATTATGTAATACCCTTCTACCATTAGATTGCTTCCTGGTTTATTGGTTATGCTGGGTATTGAACTTCTAAAGACTCTCTGGGTATAGCATTGGCTGCCATCATGCCCCAAATGTTTTTTTTGTTTGTTTGTTTGTTTTGGGTCCTGGGGCTGGGCCTCTCATCCCGTTTCCCTGAATCAGTCTACATTCTGAGGCCCAATGGAAGCCTCTGGTGCATTTTGGACATGAGGTTTTGGGTCTTGTTCTCCCACCCTGTTTTCTCACTTTGTCTCTATGCCAACATTGAGCTTTCCGATGCCCTACTTTATCACATTGAAAGCATTGATGCTTCTCTCTGGAAGTCCCTTGCCAAAAGGGACCCTGTCTTCCCATGTTTGGATTTTGGGAAGTCTGCACCATAACCTGGCTTTAAAAGGCATTTGTGCCCACTGTGGCACAGTATCTTATGATCTCATCTAAAGGAGCATCCTTACATAATCGTAGTATAATTCTTCTACAAACTTCATTAGCATTTTCTTTAGCAAGTTGCCTTATCATAATGTCTGTTACTGCATTTTCACCATTAGTTCGTACAACAGCTGTCTGCAAACATCCCACAAAATCTGCAAAGGGTTCATTTGGCCCTTGTGCTAGGTTCGTGAAGGCCTCTTCTTTGTCCTGTTTACCTGGGATAAAACCCCATGCTTTGATTGCAGCAGAAGCAATTTGCTCATATGCTGCTATGGGGCAATTAATCTGTACTGAAGTGTCTGCATAAGAATTTGCACCTATTAGTTGGTCATAGGTGATTGGAGTATTAATTCCAGTTTGCCTATTTTGTTGGGCTTGTTTCTTACAGAGCTCACTATATTTAGAAAGCCACAAGTTTTGTCCAGATTCTAAGCATGTCCTTGCTCTAGATTTCCAGTTACTAGGGGTTAAGACTTTATAAGTCAAATTCTGTAATAACATCTTAACATAAGATGATGTAGCCCCATAAAGAGTGCAAGCCTGTTTCAGGTCTTTGATGATTTCTAGATCAAAAGGAGTGTATCTTTTACTTTCTTGACCTGAAGAGTTAAACTGTTGAAGCATAGGATATATCTCTATTCTCAAATCATCTGTATTCTGCCCTTCCTCTGTGGCTTTAAGTAGTGCCTTTTGCAATCTAATCATGGGCGGGAATGATTGGTGGGGGCTGCTGGGGATATCACTGCCCTTCCCACTCCTCCACCTCTCTCCACCCAGGAAGGTGAAGTTGATGGAGGAGGGTCAAGAGTCTGCTCGGGTGTAGGCCGAGTTGAAGCCAGATTGTGAGAGTGAGAATCAGTGTGCCCTTCAATTTCACTTAACTCCTCATGCCCTCTGGTAAAATTGCCATTAATCTGCCTTTTGTCTTCCTCTTTTTCCTCACACTTCCTCATCTGGCTATTTTTAAATCTTTTCTTTTTTTCTATAACTTCTGGGATTCTTTAAGGCCATTTGTTTTAAGTTGTACATATAGAATGTTTCCTTGAAAATTGAATCAGGACCATTATCATTGTAATATTCACATAGTTGATCTCCTACTACTTTCCAATAATCTTTCTCTATTTCTTCTTCCTTGAAGAACCAAGGGGACATGCATTCTAACGTATCCATGAGTCCCTCAATCTGCTCCCAAGTTACAATCAAATCTTGTCTCTTTCTCAGCCTGAGTATGCTTTCTGTAGATCTCCTTTAGGGTGGGGTTGGGGGTGGGGATGGGGGGGAGTGGAATCTTTTCCTAATATCTTCCCCATTTCAGCTAGAAAATGAGAGTTACTAGTTTAGCTTTTAAGAAAGTAAGTTTCCTGTTTGTCTATTAAAATACTCACCTTTTTTCCTGGTCACTGGGGACTTCTTAAGTGAAATTAGCATCCTTGGTTCACACATTGGGCGCCAAAATGTAAAGTCCAGGCTAGCTTCCTGGAGGCCTCAGGAACAGCCAGAGTCAGGATAAGTAAAAGTCCTTGGTCTTTAGGGGGAGAAGTGAAGGAGACAGACAAACCTTCACAAGGCTTGCCACCAACTTCCCTTCTCCTTGTTCTACTGCAAAGTGAAGTTCTCTCCCCTCTCTCACCCCACCCTCTAATCCTTAGCTACAATTCTCTTAACCCAAACATTGAGCCAGAATTAATTGTGAGAAGAGCAATTCCAAACATATGCTAATAGAGTCATTGTCAAATAGGTAATTAGCCTTAATTGCTTGGTTGTCTGATTCAAGTGCACCTATTCAGAGTTTCAGCCCTTTACATTTAGGTACCAATTGAATGATCAGAAAGTAACCCTAGTTTATACAGATTTTGTTGGAACCTTATTGAGATAATGTTGGAGGAAACAATCCAGCCATGATTTTTGTATAGCCTATTATTTCAGTTGTGGCCATCTTTATATATACTTTGAATCATCCATTCACCCATGATTGATATTGCAGATAGGGAATCCATGTATCATTACAGTTTTATTCAGCAATCAACTTTCTTAAGAGGTCAAGGTAGAAGTATCAAGTCTCTTCTACCAAAGTCCACTATTCATTTGTGTGCTTTGTTGTTTGTCCTTTGTTTTTCAGAGGAACAATGTTATCATGGGGTAATATCAAGACTTATGTATGAATTGGATTTCAGTGAGGCAGAGTTGTATACAATTATCAGACTCTTTCTTCCAGTGTCATCAAAATCCAGTGTCAAGAAAAAAGTTAGGATGGTTGACAATGGCCTAGAAAGCAGTGAATGACCTTATCATTTTTGATGTCTCATCAAGTTCTAAGCTCTCCAGAGCTCCTGATTCAGTGCCTTTCATGGTCATTGGAATAAATTGTTCTTATCCACTCCTTCTCCCAAGGGAAGTATTTACTTGCTTCAGAAACTGATAACCCTTGAAAAAATGACATGAAATCAGAAATATGTGGGGTATGGACAAGTCAGAACAAGTAAAAACAGTTTGAATTGGATGATAGGAACATAGAGATAGGGAAGTAGTCTACCATACATTGTAGAGATAGAGAGAGAATTGTGAATGCTCTTAAAGATTAGGAAAGAGGATTTGAAATTTACTCTTTCAGCAATGGAAACTAATGAAGGACTATAATATTATATCTAAGTGTAAAAATGTTGCCTTTTTATTTAATGAAAAAAATACTGAAGAAAAGAATAGATATGAGAAATTTTAGGTGGCAATTGCAATGTTCTACATAGGTAGTAATGAAAGTCATTATTGGAATGGTAACAGTGGAAATCAGAAAACTAGAACAGATGCAAGAAATATGATATTGAAAGTATTCATTTTGTCAACTAATGTAATATTATCAAGAGATAAGGAAGAATGAAAATAAAAAATCATCAAGGATTTGAATAGTTCTGCTATTGATAGAAGAAAAAATTAGATTACTTAATGTACAGAATGCTAGGCCTGAAATTAGGAAAATTGACAGCTACTCACTGGCTGTGTGTTGCTAGGCAATTATTTAACCTCGTCTTAATCCCCTGGAGAAAGAAATATCCCTTTCCCTTACCAAGTACTCTTACCAATAAAATCTTATATGGGAAGGTTGAAGATGATCTCAATTAATGAATGACTGAAAAACAATAGTTATCTACATACATTACAAGTATGACTAGAAATAAAATATTCATAAAGCATTCAAATCCTATCAGTAACTAAAAGTATGAGGCTAAAGGAAATTACTAAGGAAAGATTGTAGTGGGGAATGAAGGTAGGATGGCAGAGTATCTGGACTATATAATGTGTGCTTTTGTATATAACCCAACATATGTTATCTGTTATATATGGCATACCTTATAATTCACTGTAAAATATGTTGCTCTCATATTATACAACATTAAGGTACAGTATATGTACATTTTTGATAATGTGGAATTTATCTATATTAGTAATATATGCTTTTTAAAATACAGGTTAATTCCTATATTAGAAAAAGAAATGGTAAACCATTCCAGTATCTTTGCCAAGAAAATGCTACAGATAGTTTCAACATTTCATGGTCCATGGATTCATGAAGAATTAGACATAACTAAGTAACTTAACAACAACAAAAATAATGGTGGGACTGCTATGTATTATTATACAAGCAGTGTTGCTATATAAAAAAGTGTGATATATATATATATATATTTATGTCCTTTATAGATTTGACTATTATTTAAAACTGTTTTATGTAGTCTATATTATATATCACATGGAATTTTTATCTTTGGTTTTATGGCTATGTGATTGTCCCATACTCTATAATGCAATGGATTTGGATGGTCTGTCTGTAAGTTGAACTTCTGTTTTATCTTGCCTGGAACATATTTCTATGCCAATTTTTGACTATCTCCAAAACATCCACATTCCAAGTCTTATTCTCATTTCTCTGCTACCAGAACCTTGGCCTTCACATGAGGCTCTATTGCAGTAGATAGGATGGCTTTAACTTAATTATTCCTGAAATTAGGCCTCAATGCCACTTTCTACACATCTCCATCCCATTTCATTACATCAAGCTCTTTCAACTCCTTGCCTTCCCCCATCACAATGTAAGTTTCTTGACAGCAGAGCCTGTCTTGTTTACTAGTATTTGTATCTTCATACCTTAAGACTTTGTCTGAAAATAAGTCTTTAATAAGTGTTTAACAAATAATGTACTTACCTGTCTAACTGTCTAGCAACATGCAATTCTAATAGGAATATCATGTATTAGATAGATGAATATAACTTCTTTGAATTTCATCTCATTAATTGTGATAACCATATGAATATCTTTATTGGTTTTGTATATTCAGATCTTGATCTAACTTATATGATTTGTAAAGATAGGAAACATTCTGTAAATATGGAATCCCCTTTATAAATATGGGATTATCCTTACATAATGAAAGGTAGAAGGGAACTGACAATTTCAAAAGGCCTTAGACTTTGTTGATCAAATACATATTATAATGAATGCTATGTGAATAATAAAAAAAGAACTTTACACACTGGTTGTAGTGTGGTACCTGTTCTTCCCAGTCTACCCTACCCCAAGTCCTCTATGTAGAAAAATAGAATGCATTTTAGAAGTAAAACAATGAAATAGGGTATCCAGATTCCAAGAGCCTTTGGACCCTTGATAATTAGTTGAGAGGGTAGCCACTAGAGTGAAGGCTGATTAAACATAATAGATAATTATGCACTATTCACTTGCATATAAACAGCAAAGTATAAGGTTATTCATTCTCCACTAGAGTAAGGGCTTTTATTAAAAGACCAAGATATGGTAAACAGTTAGTAATATTCCAAAAATAGAAAACATCTTGAATTTTCCCTCAACAGCAGTTCCTCAGAAACATGGACCATATTTGTGGATTTTCTACTCATATATACTATATGAATAACTCCCCACATTTTCCCTTTTGGTACTTAAATGATAGTGATTATTTTGATGGAATAATTTTTAAGGACATGCTGCTTTATTATAATATTCCATAATTTTTTTGTACTTAATTCTGTCTTTTGAATAGTAAAGGTAAACACATGTACTTGTGAGCTGTGATTTGAATTGATGCAGTTAAATATCAAACTTTGAGCCTAAGATAATATCCTTGTTAGTTGGGGTTGAGGGGAGAAGTATTATAATAATGAAAAGTATATCTTTCTTTAATATGTTGCTGTATTTTCACCTTTGTTATAAATTGTAGCAAGGCAAATTAACTTGGGTTGTTTTTCACTACATTCATCCAATAGAAATGAATGAAAAAGTGTTTATGAAGAATATTTGAAATATAAATGCTTTGAAGGGAGAAAGGAAGGAAGGAGTGGACTGAGGAGAGGGAGGAAGTGAGAAATGTAGCCAGTAGTCAGAATACAAGTGTAAAGCATAGAGAAAAGGGAGAAGGTTTTGTGTGTTTCTTTGTTTCTTTTGTTTTGTTTTGTTTTTATTGTCAATGTGTCCTACATAGAAAGATGGCTTCAATTTATGTACAAAGAATATTAGAATATTTATCAATGGATATTTATTGCCTAATATATTATTAGAGACCCTGATTGACTAAACATGAGGTTAACAGTGCAAGATAAATCAACTTAATTGTTTTAAAAAGAATCATGAAAAAAGATGTTTAAAATTCTAGTATTTAGTGCAGCTCCAATATATATCAACCAACAGGAAATCTAAATGGATAAATATATAAAAAATATCAATGGAATTGTCTAAACAAGATAAAAGTTCAAAATTTAATTATTTTAAAACTTTTTTTAAAACTAAAAAAAAATTAAATTATTGGTCTTCATTCAATTTATCAGAAATGATATGCCAAAGCTATATTCCCTCAAAATTCATGCTATTTGACAATGTACTTTTAAAACCCTACTGAGTATAACATTAATAATAGGCATAGTATTTTACTAGCATATAATTATTGCTATAGAAATAAATTGGATATTTTTAGGGAAGCTAAATGAGAAACATGAGAAAAATAATAAGTGAATGATGAGAATGTTTCATTGTAGTTAAATCTTAATTTTCTTATAGAAAATCTGCATATGAAAATTCAGCAGATATAAGGGAAAATACTAGATTCCCCATAAAATTTCTCAGATCTTTGTTTTTTTTTTTTTTTTTAACTGAGTCAATTAGCCACAATTTCCTTTTATTCTAATAAAGAGAAAATATCTAGTGACAAATTTTTACCCTGGAATCTTGATTCCAAAAATCTATTGCAATAAGAAATAAGGTGAGGAAAGAGCAAAAAGGGATGAAACAGATGATATAAAACTAAAAAAATTCTAAGGAGAAAAAAACACAATTATCATTTTCTGCTAAAATGTGATCCACATCTAAAAAAAACTAAGTCATTTAAAACAAAGAAATTTAAACCTTATTAGAAAATTGATGAATATATTTTGTATACTCATACACCCCTTCTCCCAAGTGAAATAAATGAGGAGTACTATAACAAAAATAATAAACTTCGTACCTTTTTTTACAATTACTCTTTCTTCCAATATCACATTGCCTTAAACATGCAATTTAATTGAATTGATTTGACTATTTCTTATATAGTAAAATCTGTTGTATAAAAGAACCTACAACTTGTTCTCCACTTTAATTGTGTTCATTTTTCACAGAACATCTTTAGTTTTATTTCTGTCATACTTTACTTTCTTTGATTTCTTTCAGAATCAAGGTGAAATTTCAAGGGCTGGATTCAAGGGGCATGTGTATTTGTTCCCAAGTGTTATGTTAATGAATAGAAGAAGAGTATCTTTTGAATGCTTTTGAAAGCTCAATTCCTTGAATTCTTTTCTTCCTCATCTCTGTTCTTAGGACCTTAGATTCCTTCAAGGTTCAGCTCACCTATCATTGCTGTCTTTTTTTCTCTCTTTCACATTTTTTTGTGATAAATAAATATACAACTATTAAGAGTGTAGTTTATGTCAAACACTATGCTAGATGCTGGGGATGCAAATGAAAAAGATAAAACAGTACTTGCTCTCAGGGATTTTCGATTCATTGAAGAAGACTATATATATATATATATATTAGGGAAGATGCTTCAAGTTGTGAGAATAAGGGTATATATATATATATGTATATATATATATATATATATATATATAAAATCTTCCCTGATATACATATATACATATATATATATATATATATATATATATATATATATATATATGATACTTGAAAGAAGTAAAAGGATGAAATGAAGTAGAAATAAGGCAAGAGAGCATTCTAGACATGGGAGAGAAGCCTAAATAATGATTAAAAAAAAAAAAAACTAGAAAGGGGATATTTGTAGGGGGAAAAATTATAATTTGCATGAAACACAACAATGGAAGTAATATATAGAAGTGAAAAGATTGGATGCAGCCCAGTTCCAAAGGACTTTCAAAGCAAAACCATAATCAGTTATCATAAAGGGAATAGTAAATCAAAGAAATTTGTTGAGCAGGGAAATAATAGTCATGTGATTGTTGGATTTTAATGAATGAATGAATGAAAAGTCCCTTATTAAGTACTGACTAGATTCTACATGGCTTTCTAAGTTCTGGATATTAAAATATAAACAAAAAATTTCTATTCTCAAAGAGCTTTTAATTTAATAGTGGAAGGCAATATACACATAAAGATGTATGATTATGAGAATTGAAATATAAAAAAATCTGTTCACCATAGAATTGACATTTTTGAATTGTTCTGGAGAAGAATTTTGAGAGTCCCTTTGCCAGAAATGAGGTCAAATCAATCAATACTTTAAAAAAATCAGACTGCTCACTAGAGGTCAAATAATGAAGCTGAAGCTTCAATACTTTAGCCACATAATGAGAAGATGGAAGTCATTGGAAAATACCTTAATGTTGGGAAAGATTGAAGGCAAAAGAAATGGGATGACAGAGGATCAGATAGATAGTGTCATGGAAACAATGAACATTAACTTAGATTTTGAGACATAGTAAAATGGTAGGAGTATGGAATCATGAAGAGTCACTACTGAATGATTGAACAATACAAATAGAAAAGTCATGGCCAGGAGTATTGTGGACAGGAAATCAGAGATAAATTAAGTCTTAAATCAATTGATTGACTTGTCCTTTCCAGGAATAGTAATTATAATTTATGTTCTAAAAACTAATATTGAAAAGTTGGGGATTAAGATCAACATGGTTGTAATGTAATATACTTTACATGGGAGAGAGATATGCAAATGAAGAAGAAATGTTATATTAGGCATCTTCCTGGGAAGATTAAGTAAATGCTCACCAGTTAGACCTCAAAGTCCTAAGGTGTGAATCCTAGTTGGAATGGAGTAAAAACTTGAGGCAGAGAATTAAATCAGAAACCATTGCAATAAATTACATTAAAGGTCAATTAGAATGTAATCCCAATGTGCTGGCTATCATTAAAAGAAGTGGGCCCCTGAAAAATAACATGAAACCAAAACTCTGAACAGAGCCTGATGGAATGAAACCAACCACCAGCTTAAGTTAGATTGGAAAAAATTCAAGAAGTGAATTTCTTCAATTCAATTCAATTCTTCACTCAATTCAAGAGTGAAAAAGGTTGTTCACCTCAACTCAGACACAGTCTGAGAATACCCATGAGAGGGTCTTAATCACAGTAGATCAGCAACTGAGACCCTCTGTCTTGGCCAGTGTGGCAGCCTCTAATCCCAGCTCAGAAGGCAAATTCTTAGAAACCAGATTGTTTCCTGAAAGGGGGAAAAAAGTTACCCCCCTTCAAACACAAAGGGCTTTTGTATTCAAACACAAAGATCAGAGCTGCATAGGAAGCTTGAGACAGTGCCATCTTTACCCCAAGGACATATTTCAAACATAAAAGTTAAAAAGGAGGAACATAAAAAGAAAAGAAAAGAAAAGAAAATGAGCAAGAAATAGAAAAGAATCTTGACCATAGAAAGTTACTATGGTAAGAGGGAGGACCGAAACATCAACTAAGATGAAAAAAATGTCCACAGAGGAAATACAGAACTGATAATCATAACTATGACTGTGAATGGGATGAACTCTCCAAAAATGTAAGTGATCAGCAGAATGGATTAAAAAACAGAATCCTGCAATATGTTGTTTACAAGAAATACATTTGAAATATATAGATACAGAGTAAAGGTAAAAGGCTAGAGCAGAATTTATTATGCTTCAGCTGAAGTAAAAAAAAAAAAATAGGGTTAGTAATTCTGATCTCAGATTTTAAAAAAGTAAAAATAGATCTAATTAAAAGAAATAAATAAGGAAAGTACTTCTTGATAAAGGATACTATAAAAATGAAGTAATAAAAATACTGAATATATAGGCACCAAGTGGTAGAGCAATCAGATTCCTAAGAGTTTAAGGCAGCTACAGAAAGAAATAGACAGCAAAACTATACTAGTTGGGGATCTCAACTTTTCCCTCTCAGAATCAGACAAATCTAATAAAAAATAAACAAGAAAGAAACTAGGGAAATAAGTAGAATCCTAGATAACCTAGATATTATAGATCTCGGAAGAAAATTGAAAAATGATGAAAATGATGAATACACCTTTTCCTCAGCAATACATTATACTTATAAAAATTTAATATATATTAGGGCAAACAAACATTCACAATCAAATGCAGAAGTAACAAATGCATCATTTTTAGACCATGATGCAATAAAAGTTATACTCAATAAAGCACAAGGGAAAGATAGACTAAAAACCCATTGGAAATTAAATAATCTAACTTAAAAGAATGAATAGGTCAAATAACAAATCACAGAAATAGTCCATAATTTTATCAAAGCAAATGACAAGAATGAGACAATGTACAAAAACCTGTGGGATGCAGCCAAAGTAGATTTTAGGAATTTTATATGAATAAAATAGAGAAATATTAGGTCAATGAATTGAGCATGCAATTAAAAAAGCTACAAAAAGAACAAATTTTAAAACATCTAAAATTAAATACCAAATTAGAAATTTTGAAACTGAAAGGAGAGGTTAATAAAATTGAAACTGAGAAAACTATTGTCCTAATTAACAAAACTCTTAAGTGTTGGCTTTATAAAAATCAACAATACCAACAACAACAAAATAGCTAAACTTTTGGTTAATTTCATTAGAAAAAAGAAAATGAAAAAAACTTCTAAATTACCAGCATCAAAAATGAAAAATGTGAACTTAGCACCAAATGAAAAAAAAAAAATGAAAGCAAAAATTAGATGCTATTTTGCCAAAGTGTATGTTAACATGTCTGACAACCTAACCAAAATGGATTAAATTTATAAAAACATAAATTGCACAGATTAATTTAAGAAGAAATAAATCATTCAAATAGTACCATTCAAAAAAAAAAAAAAGAAATTGAACAAGCCATAAACTAACTCCCTAAGAAACTATCTCCAGGGTCTGATAGAATTACAAGTGAATTCTAGCAAATATTTACAGAACAATTAATCCCAAATGCTATGCAAACTATTTGGAAGAATAGGCAAGGAAAGAATCCTGCCAAATTCCTTCTGTGAGACAAATATAGTAGTGATACCTAAACTAGGAAGAGCCAAAACAGAAAAGGAAAATCACAGAGCAATATTTGAAATTAATATTGATGAAAAAAATTTAAATGAAATGTTAGCAAAGCGATGGAAGTAATTTATCATCAAGATAATGCATTATGCCCAAGTAGGATTTATACCAGAAATTCAGGGCTGGTTCAATATCAGGAAAACTATTTCTATAATCAAACACATCAATAACAAAACCAACAGAAATCATATGATAATCTCAAAAGATGCAGAAAAAGCTTTCGACAAATACAACACCTATTCCTAGTAAAAGAACCAAAGAAAGAACTTAAAATAATAAGCAATATCAATCTATAACAACCAGCAAGAATTATTTGTAATGGAGAAACTGGAAACATTGCCAAAAAGAAGAGGGGTGAAACAAGGATACTCATTATCATCATTTATTACAATTTAATATTGTACTAGAAATGTTAGTTTTAGCAATAAAAAGAAAAATAAATTACAGGAATTCAAATAGGCAATGGGGAGATTAAATTATCACTTTTGCAAATTATATGATGATATAATTAGAGAATACTAGAAAATCTGCAAAAAACCTACTGGGAAAAATCAACAGCTTTACCAAAGTTGCAGGATATAAAATAAATACACACAAATCATCACCATTTCTATATGTTACTGACAAAGCCCAGGAGTTAGAGATAGAGAAATTTCATTTAAAATAACTTTGGAAATTCAATTGGAAGAACAAAAGTCAAAATTTCAAGGGAATTAAAGAAAAAAATTACAAATGAAGATAGTCTAGCTGTTCCAGACTTAAAACTATATTATAATGCAGCAGTCATCAAAAACATTTGGTGCTGGCTAAGAAATAGAGTAGTTGATCAGTGGGATAGATTAGATTTACAAAACAAACAAAATGTTTGATAAACTCAAAGATACAATTTCTGAGATTAAAAACTCAGTATTTTAAATTTTTAAATTTATTTATTTTAATACAGATTGCTTTATGAATTATGCTGGAAAAGAAACATCAGAACAGAAGGGAAACACCATGGGAGAGATTAAGAAACAGAAAAAAAAAAGTGAACATAGCATAAGTTCTTTTTCTGGATGCAAATGGCATTTTCTGTCCAAAGTTTAATGGGATTGCTTTAGATCACTGAACTATTGCGAAGTCTTTCATAATTGATCATTGCACATTCTTGCAGTTATTGTGTACAGTATATTCATGGTTCTGCTTGTTTTACTTAGCATCAGGTCATGTAAATCTTTCGATACTTTTCAAAATTCAGCTTGTTCCATATTCCACAATTTTAATTGATGACCATCTACTCATTTTCCAAATCTTCACTGCCACAAAAAGAACTGCTAAAACATTTTTGCACACGTGGGTCCTTTTCTCTCCTTTATGATTTCCTTGGGATACAGACCCAGTAATGCCACTGTCAGGTCAAAGGGTATACACAATTTTATAGCTCTTTGGGAATAAGAGCTCACTATTTGACAAAAATTGCTGGAAAAACTGAAAATTAGTATGGCAGAAACTAGGCATGGATACACACTTAACATATCATACAAAGATAAGGTCAAAATGGGTTCATAATGTAGACATAAAGATGAAACTATAAGCAAATTGAAAGAACAAAGTATAGTCTATCTCATAGATCTATGGAGAAGGAAGGAATCTATGGCCAAAGAAGAACTAGAGTACTTTATTGAAGACAAAATGAATAATACTGATTATATTAAGTTAAAAAGGTTTTGAATAAAATTAAAGGGAAGCAATAAACTGGAAAAAATCTTTACACCCAAGCATTCTGATAAAGTCCTCATTTCTAAAATATATAGATGATTGATTCAAATTTGTAAGAATTCAAACCATTCTCCAATTGATAAATGATCAAAAAATATGAACAGACAATTTTCAGATGAAGGAATTGAAATCATTTCTAGTGATATGAAAAAGTTCTCTAACTCACTATTGATCAGATAAATGAAAATTAAGACCATTCTGAGGTACTACTATCCATCTCTCATTTGGCTAAGATGACAGGAAAATAAAATGACAAATGTTGGAGGGGATGTGGGAAAACTAAGACATTAATACATTGTTGGTGGAATTGTGAACTGATAGAACCATTCTGGAGAGCAATTTGCAACTATGGCCAAAGGATATCAAACTGTACATACCCTTTGATCCAGCAATGTTTCTACTGGGCCTAAATCCCAAAGAGATTTTAAAGGAGGGAAAAAGACCCACATATACAAAAATGTTTGTGGCAGCTCTATTTGTATTGGCAAGAAACTGGAAACTGAGTGTTTGCCTATCAGTTGGAGAATGACTGAATAAGTAATACCATATGCATATTATAGAATAGTATTGTTCCATAAAAAGCAATCAGCAGATGATTTCAGAGAGGTCTGAAGAGACTTACATGAGCTAATGGTAAGTGAAATTAGCAGACCGAAGAGATCATTGTACATGGCAACATCAATGTTATAGGATGATCAATTATGATGAATGTGACACTTTCTAGTAATGAGATGACTGAAATCAGTTCCAATGATCTTGTGAGGAAAAGAATCATGTACACCCAGAGAGAGGACTGTGGGAACCAAGTGTGGATCACAACATAGTATTTTTGCTCTTTTTGTTGTTGTTTGCTTGAATTGTATTTTCTTTTTCATTTTTTTCCTTTTTAATTTGATTTTTCTTGTGCTGCAAGATAATTGCATAAATATGTATTCACATGTTAGATTTAACATATGTTTTTAGCATGTTAAATGCATATTGGATTACTTGACATTTAGGTGAGGGGGTTTGGGAAAAGAGAGGGAAAATCGGAACACAAGGTTAATGTTGAAAAATTATCCATAGGGACAGAGTCAAGATGGCGGAAAGGGTACACACTTCATTATGAACTCTCCTTCTACCCTCACTACTGATTACCAAATTCAGCCCCTGAAATAGTGCTTGACTGGTAGAATCCACAACTATTGGGAGCACAACAAATTACTAGCAGAAGATAATACCATGGATTGAATAAAGAGATAGCATCTCCCCAGAAAGGTAATGATTTATGCGAGTTAAGGAGGTGTCTCATTAGTTTCCTCTCCTCCCCCCGAAAAAAATGAATTATTTTAGGAGATTAGTGAAATGACAATTCTGAGGTCACAGAGCCATTCACATCCTGGCATCAAGATGCTTTGTCTGCTATTATGTTTGTGTTGAAAACAAAGAAAGCCTAAATGTCAGATGAAGTGGCTCAGATTTTAGCCAGGTTTCCTAGTATTAAATATTAAAGTGTAAATGAAGCTTCAGATATCAAATGATCTGTCCTAAATTTGGCTCCATTTACAACAACACAATATTTATAGACACTGTTAATCTAATGGGCAAGTCCTGTTTTAAAGGAGATTTCTGAGAGCTGGGGGCTAGTGTGGTTAATTGAATATAGAGTACTAATCTATTGACCCACTCATCAGCTGATTATTGAAGATTTCTTACTGTCACAGAGCACCCAAAATTTTATGATTTATTTAAGAAATTTGCAACAGGGTCTATTAACACCATTTTCATTTCTTTACTCTTAAGAGGAACAATAAGTAATCAATGCACATTTTCTCATTGGACTATTTAAAATCACAGTTTCTGAACTTTTGGTTACCAATGTTCTCCCCTTTTTGTTCCTCTTCAGTCCCTCAGTAGAAGAGAATCATAGATTTTGAAAGCTAGATTGTTAATATGTCCACACGTTTTCTTTCTTTATTTGTCCTATACAGAGCAGTTACAGTTGAACGGAACTGAAACATCCTCCCACTTTTTCTAATTTATAGATAATGAAAAAAGCATCAGCTTCAAGGGGGGAGAGAGCACACAGACTTGGGAATTAAGAGTCTCAGCTTTAAAGCCAGGCCCTGTCAGGGACTCCACAATTTACCATTTAACCTCTACTTTTTTATTATAAAATAAGAAAATCTATCTATATCTACTTCATGGGGACAATGTAAGGACCAGCAAGAGAGAAAATAGGAAAAGGTTCTGATCTCAGAGGGAATGGTGCCAGCATATTGCTACTAGAGTATTTGTGTAATGTAACACAGGAGCTGGCGTGAGCTATCTGGTCTCCTTGGGGTCTGGGTTCTCTAGTTTTAGAATTCTATGAATAATGTCATAAGCTCATATCTTTCACATAGTAGCAGAAAATTTACTAGTCCATGAGGAATTCCAACCTCCAATATAGCAAGAACAAACTGCTTTTCATTGATTGAGTGAGGTCAGGGAGACATGACAAGATTTAGGTTGAAATCTTAAAGCCAGTTATTTGCTGATAAAAGTTTAACAAAAATCACTCTGGAGAAAAATAAAAATAAAAAAAAGAAAGCAGGACATATTTTAAGTTTAATCTGCATTATAGAAGTCTTATGTCTAGATAATTAACAAATGAATAAATTAAGCCCTGATTTATAGCTTTTATAAATTTCCAAAGTACAAAAATTTCCAACTGAGAATTTAATAATTAGATCTTGCTAAAATTGAAGCTAGCTCCAAGACACCTATGCTTGCAGTCCTACTTTCTCCACCTGAAGGCTCAAAGGTTCAGACATGAATATTTAGAAATACAAACAACACTCTGGGGGACCAATGGGGGCTTAGGAAGCATGATGTGGAAAGAGTATTAAGATAACATTTCTCTTCTCCAAGAATCATGACAGTGCAATGAACAGGTCCAGGGCTAACTCCTAAAACTTTATTCCCGGGCCTAGTCAGAGTATTCACTTTCTAATATTTCCTCAAGAGAACAGTAAAATGTTAGAATGACAGAAAAGCCTGGAGATGGAAGTTGTTTTCAAGTGCCAATTCTATTACTTCCTTCTTGTATGAAACTGTGCAAGTGGCATTACTTCTTTGGGAAATGATTTCTTCATTTGTCAAATGGAGGGAGGTTTAAATGTCTTCCATCTTTCAATCTACAACCTCATGTTCCTAAAAGAAAGGAAAACTCCTTCCATTTCCTAAAAGGGCATATTCTACTAAACTGTGTACTACACGGGATTATCATGGAATCTTGACTTTGGAATAAATTCAATTTTTTTATCATTCACAAATGTTTGGACTATGAAGATCAGATATTATTACATTTAAAATCAAACTTCCAACTTCAGTAACTCAAGATTATAATTCAAGATTTTAATCTCAGACATTGATATCATATTAAAATATGCTGATGTACATACACATATATACTCACAAATATACATATGTAAATACATACATATACACACAATTTAAATGAATTTGTTAAAATTGATTTCTTGAGAACTTTTCTACAAAGAAATGAAAGAGAAAGATAAACATTTGGAAAATATTTTATCATTGTACTTGCTTTATCACATTTACTTTTTGAAATTATTGTCTATTCTCTTATTTTTTGTGCTAAACCAATTTTTATTATTTGTTTTTTTTTCAATTTTTCGATCTTGATTTAAAATCTCAGCATAAAGTAAAATCAGATTTTATATATACATATTACTGTTTTATTTTAAAAATTAGTTCTATGTTTTTAAATTTTTGCTACAAAATGAATAATATTATATAATTTAATCAACAAGCATTTTTGAATTTATATGTATATAGGTTGCATATATGTGTATGCATATATATAATATGCATATATGTGACTATTCTTTCTGTATGAGTGAAAATTTGTGTGTGCACATATATCGATGTAATTTTTCTACACATTACAATTTACATCATGTATTTAATGTGTATCTATATGTATGTATATATATGCATGTTTGCAAATACATTTATTTAAATGTATGCTGGACAGTTAGATGGTTCAGGGAGAGTTTTGGGCCTGGAGTGGGGAAGACCGGAGTTCAGATTCTAAGTTCACTTGCTTAATTATAGGAAGTTAATTAAAGGACCTCTATCCAAGTTTTTCCTTGTCATCTTGAGTAAGTCTAGTGTGACAAAGGTGATAGCTACATGTAAAGTCCCCTAAAATATTTTTAATACCTCTGGATGAATCACTTGTCCAATAGCAGTATGTGACCATCTTATGACTACTTAGGTCATTAATGTGATATCTTGTACCATTTCTTCCTGTCTAATCTAAGGAGAAGTCTATATTATAAGGAGATACCTTTTACTTCACCAAATGTGTGACCTTGCTGACTTAATTTTTTTTATTGTTTTAGCTTATGAATCTTATGTCTATCAATGGAATTATTCTGTATTTGATATAGTTGTTCTTGAATGTGGCAACATCTAGCCCAATTAAAATAGGACCCTGGAAGGAATAAGCATCTCAAATCATAAGGGAGATTTGAGATCCACTTCATTAGAGGGAACCATGGACTCTTGAATAAAGTGCCATTGACTCAGATCTCTAACTGCATTTTTTTTTGATAGACAGAATAATTTTAATGTCCACAAAGGTGTGCTGTTAACCCTGGGTTCTCCAAGACTTTACCAAGAGTGTAGGTTCTAGAGTGGTTTTGAAAGTTCAAAGAAAAACAGATGATCTAAGCAAGAAGAATCAAAAACCCAGAACTCATTCACTACTTCCTATGTGTAAGAATAATAATTTGTCCATAGAAGTCAAAAAAGAAATCACAGACCTTTTGAAGTATGGTGATATTGGAGTACTTTTCTTGTGTTTTCTATATGGCAAGGAACCTTGAGTTATTTTAGTATGTGTCATGCCAATTTCATTGCAAGAATTTCTTTTAAACTTAAAAATTCTCTACTGAATCAAATGAAAAATTGCAATTAATGCATTAAGAAATTGTGTTCTCTATACTTCTCAGCCAAATATTTTCCCAGAAAATTATCAGAGGAAAACTGCCTATTTCCCTTCTTTTTTACACCAAAAATAACCTGTTACTTCCTACTGCTTGACCATTATCTCAACAGTCTTTCCATTTGGGCCAGAATTCATGCTCTTTAATCTTTTTATTATGAAAACTTCCAAAAACCAAGTCTCTTGCTGATCTGATTAATAATCACCTTAATTATCATCTGCTTAAAGAAGACTTGAGGCATGTTTCACTTTTGTTTTTAATATTCATCAATCATCTTCTCAACTGTTTCCTCAGCTTCTTCACCATGAGTACCCCCACTTTCTGAAACTATGATCAAATCATCTGTGCTATTGTTTCCTTGAAATGGATACCAATCTATTCCGTCCCATTTACTATTCCTAAAACTGCTTTGACCAAAGCACTTTGACCAGTGACCTATCACTGACTACCATTTCCTTATGATTGTTGTTGCCTCATATTGACAATTAGATTTCAACTTCCTTGATGAGAGACCTCTTTTCCTTTTATATCTTTATAACACTTAACATAATGCTTAGCAGATAAGTGTTTAATACCTTTATTGTTTATTCATTGTCATATATGAACAAACTATTCTCAGAAATATTTCACAGATGAGAATATAGTCAGACAATCCATCAATAATTTATGTATTCATTTTTACCACTTTTTGATAAATAACATCACCTATAACCTTTTACATTCTTTTGGACTATTTCCCCCTGAGGTATATTGAGAATTAATTCTTGTGTGGACTTAAAATTGTGCTGCTTCTTTTTAATGAACTGAAATCTTCTTAATATTAACTTCTATCCATTTAATCTGTGAAGATCCCGTATTTTAAAATCAGCAGGAGTCCGGAGTTCAGGTTAGGGGAAAATCGTCAGTCTTTATTCTCAGTGAAGAAGGATCGGAGGTGGAAGAGAATCGGCGATAGCAATGTGTGCAGCTGAGTCAAGAAGCAAGCCAGATCACCAGCCACATGACCAGCAGCCAGGAGAATGGACTCCAGGCCAATCTCTCCCAGCTTCTCTTCCTGTTCCTCTTTCTGCCTCCACCCACCAAAATCATCATTTCCTGTATAACACATCAGGACTTGCACAGAGAGTGGGCAGGGACCATTCTTTATCCAATCATGTATAGAGTATAGTCCAATTACTATTTAGCCTCATGTACTTGGGACCTCAGTGCCATCAACTCAAACCTCAGCCCATTACATTAATCCAATTTCTGCCCTCTGATATGATTATTTACAAGTGTTCTCTATTGGTCTATAAAGTTTCAGTCTATAAAGTTTATAAATTTAGTCTTAAACATCTATTACTATTTTAAAAGCTAATTCAATAAAATTATTAAATATTTACTCTAAGGCATTGTACTAAGCATTGGGGATACAATTAATAAAAAGATATTCCCTGCCTTCAAGGAGCTTACAGTTTAAAGGAGGAATCAACACACAAAAAGATGCAGGAAAAGAGGGAAGATATGATTTAATTTAAATTTAAATTTAAATCAGTTTCTGCTATCTATAAAGAAAGGCATTGGGAAGAGTTTGGTACTCTTCCCTCCAGACCACAAGAGAGAAGAAGCAGCTGAGGGAGGCGGTGTCAATCATGGATTGAGTTATCAATATAATGTTGAGTTTGGAAGTGATGAACTTTTCCCAGAAAGGATGTCTTATTCCATGGAGATGAAATCGGACAGAATATATCCCCCTTTACTCTTCTCCTCTGTGAGCTAAATAACCTTCCCTTAAACATTCCTCATATGTGATGGTTTCCAGAACACACTGGTTATCCTTCTCTGGTTCATTCAATTACAGAAATACTGAATTTATGTCACCTGAGCCAAGTGATGGGCATGGGGTGTATAAATATTCATGTATTCAAAGGTACTGATGACACTGTATTAATCAATCGAGTGCTTATGTAACTATCTACTATGTGTTTTTTTTCTTCAGGAGGATTGTAAGAGTTATGATAAATACAAATTCTTTGACATTACAATTTATTTTGGAAAGTGAATCATAAGAACATAAATATAGTGTCAGAACTGAGACCATTGAATCCATTTCCTCTTTCCTGAAATGAGTTAATTGAGATTCAGAGAAATGATCTGATTTCTCAAATCCAAATAAGTATGTATCACTATGAAGTTGAGACATTTATGATAGGAATAGATATTAGTAAATAATGAAATGTGATACATACCAGAAATGCACTTATGATTTAGAAAAGAGAAAATTATCAAAGAACCCTAGAGAGAGCAGAGAAGGTACTCTTTAAATGAAATGATTTGAATTAAGATGCCCTACCAAATCATAAGTCCACACTTCTAAAGCTAGTAGGGATTTCAGTGTCCATCTAATCCACTGACAGACCTCATTTTAAGGTGAGGAAACTGAAGCCAAGGATGCCTACAATTTTCTCAAGGTTGCAAAGATAAAAATCATCAGATAAATTTTGAAGCAAGGCCTTCTGATTTCAAAACCAGCATTCTTTTCTCTATATGGCAATTTCACAGCATTGTTTTTATGCATCACATTTCATTATTTACTAATATCTATTCCTATCATAAATGTCTCAACTTCATAGTGATACATACTTATTTGGATTTCTTAGAAATTATTTCATCTAAAACTCTCATTTTATAAATAAAGAAATGGAGATAGGAAAATTCAATGATTTTTCCAAGTCCTTCTCCCTCCTTTTTTAAAATTAATTGCCTGGATTTCACCCTCTGATATGTAAATTCATGCTCATTTTTACTAAATCACATTGTCTTTAATGTAAAATTATATATAAAATGTGTGTCAGAAATAAGTACAATTATCAATAGGATATTTCCATTTAGAAAGATAGGTCATGGTGAAGAAGTAAGTTTGAGAGAAACCTGGGAAGATTTACATGAGATAACACAAAGTTAAGTGAGAAGAACTCTGTTGCTGTACACAGCAATAGAAATGTTATAAAGATAATCAATAATGAAACATAATAACTGAACAATATAATGATTTAGCACAATTTCAAAGAATTAATGATGAAAATGATATCTAAAGAAAATTGATTTACTTGGAATATAGATAAGCATTTTCTCTTTGGAAACATGACTAATGTGCAATTTTTTGCATGATTTCATACGTGTAATGCGTATTATATTGCTTAGCTTTTTAATGTGTGTGGGAGGAAGAGAATTTGAAACTGGAAATAAAATAAAATTTAATTTAGATTGAAAAGAAAGAAGGAACAAAGGAGGAAAAATGGAAGGGAAGGAAAAAAGGAAGGAAGGAAGATAGAAAGGTAGGAAGGAAAGTAGGAAGATAGGAAATAAGGAAGGAAGGAAAGAAGAAAAGAAGGAAATAGAAAGGTAGGAAGGAAAGAAGGTAGGTAGAAAGATAAGAAAGAAGGAAGGAAAGAAGGAAAGAAGGAAATAAAGAAGGAGGGAAGGAAGGAAAGAAGGAAAGGAGGTAGGAAGGAAGGAATAAGGAAGGAAGGAAGGAAGAAAAGAAGGAAGGAAGGAAGGAAATAAGAAAGGAAGGAAGGAAAGCAAAAAAGAAGGTAGAAAAGTAGGAAGGCAGAAAGGAAGGGGGGTAGGAAAATAGGAAGGAATGTAGGAAGAAAAGTAGAAAGGTAGAAAGGAAAGGAGGAAGGTAGAAAGGAAAGGAGGAAGGAAGGAATTAGAGAATATAGGAAACAAAGGGGGAAGGTAGGAAGGAAGGGGATAAGAAGGAAAGAAAAAAAAGGAAAAAAGTAAGAAGGTAGGAAGGAAGGAAGGAAGGAAGGAAGGAAAGAAGGAAGGAAGGTAAGAAAGTAGGAAGGTAGGAAGAAAAGTAGGAAGGTAGAAAGGAAAGAAGGAAGGTAGAAAGGAAAGAAGGAAGGTAGGAAAGAAAGTAAGAAAATAGAAAAGTAGGAAGGAAGGAAGAAATGAAGGAAGAACTAACCCAATGAAATATTATCAGTTAACATTCAGCACCAGATTTCTGACAAAGTAGTGAAAGCTGAGAAGAAAGTCAAATTGCCCAAGCCAGTGTGTAAGAAATAGATGTGTCTATTTATTTGGTTTTTAAAAATATATATATCAATTACCTTTTATTACCAAACTATGACACAGATTTGTTATTTTAATGCTTTCATTGGATCTCCTTCAAAAGAGCAACAGACTGCCAGACTTTATATCTTTTGCTCCCAAAATAACTGGCACCTGTCTGTGCTCAGAAGCAGCAAACCCTAAGGCTGAAATAATCCAATCTCTCTACTACCCACTGGGACTTTTCAAGCCTAGTTAAGAATAACCTCAAATCTTTATATGACCTTAAGGTAAGCTGGAACATAAGAATCTGCTTTCTGGAGAATCCCATTTTCATTAGTTCTCAGGTTTTTAGGAATACCTTTTGTTGTCCCTTCACAGTTTTCCTATAGATCTGGCCCATTTTTTTCCATTCTTTTCAGATCTTCCTTCAAACTATTATCCTCATTTGGCACATGAAGCCCAAACTGTCAGTATCTCATAGCATAGCACCATGGTTCCTACAATTCAAAGAGCCAAATCACAAGCACAGCAGGTACCACTAAATGGCCAGATGTTTCCCAGCCAGTATTGCATCTTTGGCACTGCTGAGTCTCATTCCCTTAAATGTAATGTAAATGTTGATATCTCAAAAAAGTCATTTTAACACACTAACACAGACTTGGTTGGTAGTCTTTTAGATAAATCAAAAAAATTAATTAAATTGACTTAACATCCCCTTAATATATTCTGTGAATTATATTGTAAATTAAACTAGAAATTTTAAAGAGTTCCTCTACACTTCAAGTTTTCTTAATATTACTGGCACAACTAAGCAACTAGATTTAGTCACCAAAATTATTTCAAAATAAAATATGTGTATGCCATTTATGAAATTTGGGAAATAGTATATAATCATAAGGGATATCTTGTATGACTTTAGAGTTTGCAAAATGCTTTCTGTGCATTGTTGCATTTGAACCCCATAACGTTTTCATGAAGTATGGACCTACAAGTATTATTATCCTTATTTTATATGAAGAAAATTAAAATACACCCTGTTCTTTATATTAAAATGAATCAATTAATAAACATTATTAAAACTATGCTATGGGTGACTGTGGTAAGTTCTGGAGATTCAAAGGAAAAGCAAAACAGACTTTGTCTTCAAGAGCTTATACTAAATCTTTTCCACATGAACTGCTCTCTTTCCATATTTCTCCAACCATAAAATTATAATGTTAATTTTATCTTTTTTAAGTCTAAGGACAAGATTTCCTATTTATCTTTATTTTTAACGTTTTTTCCTGACCCTGTGAGCTAAAAAATATTTTTTTTTATTTTCAAAGCATATGCTTGGATAATTTTTCAACATATATCCATGCAAAAGCTTTTGTTCCAATAATTTGTCCCTTTTCCCCCACTCCTTACTCTAGATGGCAAATAATCAGATATGTGTTAAACATGTTAAAATATAATTAAATCCAAAATATGTATACATATTTATACAATTATCATGCTGCACAAGAAAAATTAGATCAAAAAAGGAAAAAAAATGAGAAAGAAAACAGAATGCAAGCAAACAACATTGCTATGTTATGATCCACAATCAATTCCCACAGTCCTCTCTCTGGGTATAGATGGCTCTCTCCATTACAAGACCATTGGAATTGCCTGCAGCATCTCATTGTTGAAAAGAGTCACATCCATCAGAATTGAATATCACATAATCTTGTTGCCATGTACAATGATCTCCTGGTTCTGCTCATTTCACTTAGTATCAGTTCATCTATGTCTCTCCAGGTCTCTCTGAAACCATCCTGCTGATCCTTTCTTTTAGAACAATAACAATTTATCCTTATTAAATCAGATTTTGCCCAATGTTTTTTATGCCATCAAGAGCTTTTAGGAATGCAATGACATAGCTCTAAGATCCTAATGGTAAAATTTACAGGTAAAATACTACTGTCACATGACTAACCATTTTGCATAAGGACTATTTTGTTTTTTGGCAGTATACCATTCTATTCATTTTTCTGAATCATAAACTCATAAAAATTATCTTCACAAATGTGACAGGGGCCATTATTCTACTGACCTACATAAATTATAGGGAAGATTGGAGAAGTTCTCCCAATCTTAATGAGGGTTACTCCCCAAACTACCAGTTAAACAAAAAAAGTAATAAATACCCCATATCAATCCTGACTGTGTATCAGAGTTTTACCTTTTCTGGGATAAGGTACTAGGATTTCAGTACTATATCAAGTTTATACTTGAACTTTGCTTGAACAATTATGAAAAACAAACTAAAACTAAATTGGTTCCTTACGAGAAGTATGCAGTTTCTTTTAATGCTGATTTATCATTAGCTTAAAATGGTATGTTTAAGCAAAAAAAAAAAATCTTCAGATTATTATAAACATTAAATCATTTTTATTATATACCTTTAATATAATTTTTAGTACTTTGAATGATTATCTAACCAGAACTTAAATATAATGAGTCTATAGTGAAAAGGAAAGAGTGTTTACATATGGTTATAATTCCCCATAAACAATGTGTGACAAATTATTGAGGGAAGACATGCTGAAAATGTATCTTAAAATCTTTCAGTGGCCTCCTCCCTTATTCTTGCCTAACAGATGTCCCTGTTATAATGAAAATAAAATAACCATTCAAATATTCATGGACACGTTTGTCCACTTTCCAAACTCAGTGGGTGATCACTACGATGCATGAAAGCTGAGAACCTATAAAGTGAAATAATAGATTGATTGTGACTAAGGGCTCTGCCAAGGCTTTTGAAGCCATCTTGAGGCTTCATAACAAAACACATATAACAATGGTTGGTCACAATGTTAGCACCGTCTATTAAGTTTCATGAACTAACTGAGATTTGCAGCCTTCTGGTTTCAATTTTTCAGTTCACCTCTGCCATATGGAGTAAGGGGAAAATAAATACATAATTAAAATCAATGGAGTCATATGAACTCAAACCAACAAAAAGGAGAGAAAAGTTCTTATATTAGTGGGGTTTTTTTTGACAGCTAGAGATAAAACTATAGTTTAGTCAAAGAAAGAATGAAAAGTCACAAGCCAAAATCATGAAGAATTAGTGTTGGGCCATCAAGCAAATTTAATAAAGTGATATATGAAATAATTAAAGATCTAAAAAGAAGCTAGTATCCAAGGCAGGGAAAATACAATTTATAAGCTAATCAATTATTTTTCTGCTCATTTTAATGAAAAACACAATTATTTGTTGATAAGAATTTATATCCTGAATTATAGCTTATATTAAAAAAAGAGTAGAAACTAAAATTATCACATTTCTTATCAGAAAACTCAGGATAATAGATATAGAGTAAGACAGGCGCTCAACTATTGTGTAGTCCCACAGATTTAATGTTTGTTTAGTTTTCTTTTTCTTTCTACACTACCTAGAATCAAAGTTTCATAGATTTTGAATTGGATATCTCTGAATCATACAGAAAATCTTAAGTGCTTGGCTTTGAGCATAGAAGAATATGCAGAAGTACAATTAATAATATGCTAATTTTGTCCTTACTGTGGAAATTAGGCAGATCCTGAATTACATGCATTACATTTGAGGCAAGAACATAGTTATCAGATTGGACAAGATCCACTATTACTTTTCTTGCCTTCTTTTTTTTTTTTAACATTTTATTCTGAAGTTAAGAAAGAGATAAAAGCATTTTCATAGCATAGTATAATAGGGGAAATGAAAAAGATGTTTGTAGTTTCAACTGGAAAACTATTAGGTACAACTTGTTATTCCTTTTAAATAAATAGGTATGTGTGTATGTATATACATACAAAGAAAGAAACCATACATTGAAAATTATTTATATACACATATAAATATATATGTATGCACATGTACATATATGTATATACATACATACATATAAATATGTAAAATCATTCTTTACATGCTTCTATTTGCCAATTTTTTCTCTGGATGCAGATAGTGTCTTCCTTCATAGGTGCTTTGTAGTTAATGTAGATATCTATTATAGTCAGTCAAAATTCTTCTTAAAAGAATATTGTCATTATTCTTTTCAATGTTCTCTGAATTCTGCTCACTTCACTCTTCATTATTTCATGCAAGTCTATCTAAGCTTTTTTTCTAAAATCATCAAGCTCATCATTTCTCATCACAATCATACCAAAACTTGTTTAACCATTCCCTAATTGACAGACAATTTCCTTTCCTCTCTAATATTTTTAAATTTATTAGATAATACAGAAAATTTAACCAGTAATGTAGGAGTGATTGTCTTGGAAAGTAGATTGTTTATATATATTTTACAAGATAAAATTTACCTATTGGGCAGCTGTGAGCAGATCAGAAAATGTCTGAGTGGACAAAAAAGACAAGCACTCTAGTTTTCCCCTTTTATTTACTAATTTCTTTCTTTTTGTTATTGTTTTGCTAAGACAATAGGGGTGCATATGTATATATATATATATATATATATATATATATGATCACATGTATCATGTGCATATCATATATGTATGCATGTATGGCTGTTTTCGTATATATGCTTATTTATATGATAAATAGAATTTAATAACTGGCTCTCTGGAAGGAAAAAAAAAAGCTTTCACAATATATATTTAAGTTTAATCTGTATTATTAACTTTCCCCCCATCACTTTGTTAAGTTTAAATAAGCAATAAAACAAATGGAACTCTGACTTCTACTATTTACAAATTTCTGAACGTTAAATGTTCACAGTGAAATTTACTAACTCTTCTAGCTCATTGGATTTGGCTCCAGTACATCTCTGATTCTATGACATTTCAGGGTCTTATTCAATATCACATAAATAATCTAAAACTGGGAGTGTCGAATCTTCAAATATTCAGATGATGCTTGACATTATAATATAATGAAATATCACACTTATTGGGAAAGACTAGTTGAAGATTTTATCAAACTTTGCAAATGGATGAGGTATATACCAACTACTATGTGAACTTCTATTTGCCATATAGAAAAAAGAATTCACAATGCTCTAGTCAGCTCCAAGGGGAATAACTAGGAATATGGAGAAAATTTATGGCTAGGAATATTTCTGCTAAACATAGGGGAAACCTGCAGTATTAACTGAAATTGTTTAAAAAGAAACATAGTGATTTGGAGAATATTGAGTTCTGTGTCAGTGAAGGTCTTCAAGCAGAGATTAGACAATGACATATTAGTGGTGATATGGAAGTAATAATCTGAGTAGGATTTTGAATCAATGCAGTGGATTTTATGAGACAGACGCATGGATTTATATTCAAATGACCTGGATCTGAATCCTATCTTTAATGCTTATTGCCTGATCAAAGCATTTCATTTTTCTCTTTGTATATTTTAAAACTTCTAAAATGAGTGGTTCTACAAATCTTTGATTATTTGGTTTATCTTAAGGAAAGAAATGAAAGGAAATAGGATGAATGTAGAGAAAAATAATTTAAATAATTAAAAATATAATAATTTTTTAAAGTAGTACTTAGATACTGTATTCAAATACAGCCGTGAACTGATTGGCAGACATTCTTTCAGTGAAATTTGTTATTTATAAAAGAAAGCATACATGTCTTTTTCTCTCATGTAATTCTTCTTCATTTTTATCCTCCAGATAGAGTCCAGTCAATATGTTGGAGGTTCTTTTGACATTTTGGGGAATCCAGTAATGTGTGGCTTGAACTAACTTATTCTTATTATTAATAGGTGAGCTACATTTATGAGTTATTTTGGATTTCTGTAAGAATTTTTTATTCTTTTTGAGAAGAACCTATACAACATTTTAAAATGGTGTATACATTTGAATTAGGAAAGGAATGAGGGATATAATTATAATTTGTTTAAAAATAAATGAGATAAACATAATTTTTTCAACAAATCTTAATGTACTAGTTTTAGAGGAAAACCTTTTGAACTTTAGAAAGATAAGTTTAAGACAATAAAAACATATTTAATTGTATATTAGTATCTTGGAGATAGGAATGCTTTCATTCCTACCTTCATGTTCCTAGCACTGAAACTAGTTCACAGAACAAAAAAGGTATTTAATGAATGTTACAGTTATTTCCATCACATCTAACTCTTCATAACTCCATCTGAAGTTTATTTTGAAAAAATATTGAAATGATTTCCTTCTCCAACTCATTTTACATATGAATAAATTGAGGCAAAGTGAACCATTGACTTGTCCAATGTCCTATAACTACTGTCTGAGGTTGGATTTGAACTTGGGTCTTCTTGACTCCAGGTGCAGTGCTATCAAACATATTTAACAAGTCAGTTACCAAATTATAGAATTTATTACCTCCAAAATTGATTTTGATAAAAAAAGTTAATTTCTTAAAGTATTAGAAAAAGAAGGCATTTCTTCTCATCTCATTGAACTTGGGCTATGTCTTGGTAATAGAATTCTGAGCTAGAGAAATGAGAATCAGGCAATATAAGTCCTATTTTCTTTTTTTTTTTCTTTTTTTTTATTTGATAGCCATTTATTTACAGGATATATGCATGGGTAACTTTACAGCATTAACAATTGCCAAACCTCTTGTTCCAATTTTTCACCTCTTACCCCCCCCCTCCCCTAGATGGCAGGATGACCAGTAGATGTTAAATATATTAAAATATAAATTAGATACACAATAAGTATACATGACCAAAACGTTATTTTGCTGTACAAAAAGAATCAGACTCTGAAATATTGTACATTAGCTTGTGAAGGAAATCAAAAATGGGGTGTGCATAAATATAGGGATTGGGAATTCAATGTAATGGTTTTAGTCATCTACAGAGTTCTTTTTCTGGGCATAGCTGGTTCAGTTCATTACTGCTCCATTGAAATGATTTGGTTGATCTCGTTGCTGAGGATGGCCTGGTCCATCAGAACTGGTCATCATATAGTATTGTTGTTGAAGTACATAATGATCTCCTGGTCCTGCTCTATTTCACTCCAGCATCAGTTCCTGTAAGTTCTCCAGGCCTTTCTGAAATCATCCTGTTGGTCATTTCTTACAGAACAGTAATATTCCATAATATTCATATACCACAATTTATTCAGCCATTCTCCAACTGATGGACATCCATTCAGTTTCCAGTTTTAGCCACTACAAAAAGGGCTGCCACAAACATTCGTGCACATACAGGTCCCTTTCCCTTCTTTATAATCTCTTTGGGATATACTCCCAGTAGTAACACTGCTGGATCAAAGGGTATGCACAGTTTGATAACTTTTTGAGCATAGTTCCAAACTACTCTCCAAAATGGTTGGAATTCGTTACAACCCACCAACAATGCATCAATGTCCCAGATTTCCCACATCCCCTCCAACAATCACTTATTTTTTCCTGTCATCTTAGCCAATCTGACAGGTGTGTAGTGGTATCTTAGAGTTGTCTTAATTTGCATTTCTCTGATTAATAATGACTTGGAGCATCTTTTCATATGACTAGAAATAGTTTCAATTTCTTCATCTGAAATTGTCTGTTTCAATCCCTTGACCATTTTTCAATCGGAGAATGGCTTGATTTTATAAATTAGAGTTAATTTCTATATATTTTGGAAATGAGGCCTTTATCAGAACCTGACTGTAAAAATATTTTCCCAGTTTATTGCTTCCCTTCTAATCTTGTCTGCATTAGTTTGTTTCTACAAAACTTTTCGGTTTGTATAATCGAAATTTTCTATTTTGATCAGTAATGATCTCTAGTTCTGCTTTGGTCATAAAGACTTCCCCTTCCACAGGTCTGAGAGGTAAACCATCCTGTGTTCCTCTAATTTATTAATAATTTCATTCTTTATGCCTGGGTCATGAACCCATTTTGACCTTATCTTGGTGTACGGCTTTAAGTATGGATCATGCCTAGTTTCTGCCATATTAGTTCCAATTTTCCCAGCAATTTTTATCAAACAGTAAGTTCTTATCCCAAAAGCTGGGGTCTTTGAGTTTGTCAAAGACTAGGTTGCTATATTTGTTGACTGTTTTATCCCTTGAACCTAATCTATTCCACTGATCAACTAATCTTTTCCTTAGCCAATACCAAATAGTTTTGGTAACTGCTGCTCTATAATATAATTTTAGATCTGGTACAGCTAAGCAACCTTCATTTGATTTGTTTTTCATTAATTCCCTTGAAATTCTTGACCTTTTATTTTTCCATATGAACTTTGTTTTTTTTTTTCTAGGTCATAAAATAGTTTTTTGGGAGTCTGATTGGTATAGCATAAATAAATAGATTAGTTTAGGTAATATTGTCATCTTTATTATATTTGCTCGCCCTATCCAAGAGCATTTAATATTTTTCCAATTGGTTAGATCAGACTTCATTTGTGTAAAAAGTGGTCTGTAATTTTGCTCATAAAGTTTCTGATTTTCCCTTGGCAGATAGGATTCCTAAATTTTTATATTATCAGTAGTTACTTTAAATGGAATTTCTCTGTAACTCTGACTGTTGGATTTTGTTAGTGATATAAGAATGCTGATGACTTATGTGGGTTTATTTTATAACCAGCAACTTTGCTAAAGTTGTGGATTATTTCTAATAACTTTTTAGCAGAATCTCTGGGGTTCTCTAAGTATACCATCATGTCATCGGCAAAGAGTGATAATTTGGTTTCCTCATTACCTATTTTTATTCCTTTAATCTCTTTCTCAGCTCTTATTGCTAAAGCTAGCGTTTCTAATACAATATTAAATAGTAACGGTGATAGTGGGCAACCTTGTTTCACTCCAGATTTTATTGGGAATGGTTGCACTTTGTCTCCATTGCATATGATGCTTACTGATGGTTTTAAATAGATGCTGCTGATTATTTTAAGGAAAAGTCCATTTATTCCTATATTCTCGAGTGTTTTTAATAGGAATGGATGTTGGATTTTATCAAATCATTTTTCTGCATCTATTGAGATGATCATATGGTTTTTGTTAATTTGGTTATTAACATGGCCAATTATATTGATAGTTTTCCTAATATTGAACCAGCCCTGCATTCCTGGTATAAATCCTACTTGATCATAGTGTATTATCTTGGAGATGATTTTCTGTAGTCTTTTGGCTAATATCTTATTTAAGATTTTAGCATCAATATTCATTAGGGAGATTGGTCTATAATTTTCTTTCTCTGTTTTCAGCCTACCTGGTTTAGGTATCAGTACCATGTCTGTGTCATAGAAGG
Organism: Sarcophilus harrisii; assembly: GCF_902635505.1. Taxonomy (NCBI): domain Eukaryota; kingdom Metazoa; phylum Chordata; class Mammalia; order Dasyuromorphia; family Dasyuridae; genus Sarcophilus; species Sarcophilus harrisii. Next base: position 426,188,409 of record NC_045426.1, read on the forward strand.
AATTTGGTAGGACTCCTTCATTCCCTATTTTATCAAATAATTGATATAGCATTGGGGCCAATTGTTCTTTAAATGTTTGGTAAAATTCACATGTAAATCCATCTGGTCCTGGGGATTTTTTCTTAGGGAGATGCTTAATTGCCTGTTCTATTTCTTTTCTGAAATGGGACTATTCAAGCAATTTCTCCTCCTCTGTTAGTCTGGGAAGTCTATATTTTTGGAGGTGGTCATCCATTTCACTTAGGTTATCAAATTTATTGGCATAAAGTTGAGCAAAATAATTCCTTATTATTTCTCTAATTTCCTCTTCATTGGTGGAAAGTTCTCCCATTTCATTTTAAAGACTACTAATTTCATTTTCCTCTCTCCTTTTTCTAATCAGATTTACCAAAGGCTAATCTATTTTATTGGCTTTTTCATAGAACCAACTCTTAGTTTTATTAATTAGTTCAATAGTTTTTTTACTTTCAATATTTTTAATTTCTCCTTTTAATTTTAGAATTTCCAATTTAGTATTTGATTGGGGTTTTAATTTGTTCTTTTTTAGTTTTTTTAGTTGCAAGCCCAATTCATTAATCTTTTCTTTCTCTGTTTTATTCAAGTAAGCCTCTAAGGATATAAAATTCCCTCTTATTACCGCGTTGGCTGCATCCCACAAATTTTAGTATGATGTCTCATCATTGTCATTATCTTGGGTGAAATTATTAATTGTATCTATAATTTGCTGCTTCACCCAATCATTCTTTAAGATGAGATTGTTTAGTTTCCAATTACTTTTTGGTTTATTTCCCCCTAACTTTTTGTTGAATGTAGTTTTTACTGCATCATGATCTGAAAAGAAAGCATTTACTATTTCTACTTTCTTGCATTTAATATTGAGGTCTTTATGTCCTTATATATGGTCAATATTTGAATAGGTTCCATGAACTGCTGAGAAGAAAGTATATTCCCTTCTATCTCCATTCAGTTTTCTCCAAAGATCCAACATACCTAATTTTTCTAATATTCTATTTACTTCTTTAATTTCTTTCTTATTTGTTTTGAGGTTTCATTTGTCTAATTCTGAGTGCAAGGTTGAGATCTCCTACTATTACAGTTTTGTTGTTCATTTCTTCTTGCAACTCTCTAACTTCTCCTTTAGGAAGTTGGATGCCATACCATTGGTGCATATATGTTTAATATTGATATTACTTCGTTGTTTATGCTACCCTTTAGCAGGATGTAGTTTCCTTCCTTATCTCTTTTAATTAGATCAATTTTTACTTTTGCTTAATCTGAGATATGGATGGCTACCCCTGCTTTTGACTTCACCTGAAGCATAATAGATTTTGCCCCTTTACTCTAATGTATCTCCCGTTTAAATGTGTTTCTTTAAACAACATATGAGGAGTTCTGACTTGATCTAGTCTGCTATCTGCCTCCTCTTTAGGGAGTTCATCCCATTCAATTTACGTTAAATTCCTAAATCTTGTATTTCCCTGCATCCCTAATACCCAGATTATGCTTTCTTATTCTTGCCTCCCCAACCCTCTTTCCCCTTTTAAACTTATGTACCCTCTTGTATCACGATGCTTGCCCTCTTTATAATCCCTCCTCCCTTGAGTCTTTTCCCCTTCCTTCCTTATTACTTTTTCTTTTCCCTTTCCTCTCCCCCGTTTTAATGAGGTGAGAGAATTTTCTCTAAAACAAATGTCAATTATTTTTTTGAGCCAACTCTATGAGAGTAAGATTCACACAATGTTCCTCCCCTCTTAAATTCCTTCAGATATGATAAGTTTCTTTGCCTCTTTGTGGGATTGGTTTCCCTTTTCCCCTCCTTCCCACCTTATTCTGACCATCATCCCTTTCCATATCTACTTCCCTTTTTATGTTATACAACAATCAATTATACATGTACTTTTGTATATCCCAACAGAAATACAATTTCTCTTTTTTTATTTAATAGCCTTTAATTTACAGGATATATACTAGGGTAACTTTACAGCATTAACATTGCCAAACCTCTTGTTCCAATTTTTCACTCTTACCCCCACCCCTCCCTAAATGGCAGGATGACCAGTAGATGTTAAAGTCAAATATAACAGATACAAATGGTATCATGACAAAACATTATTTTGCTTGTACAAAAAGATCAGGCTCCTAATTATTGTACAATTAAGCTTGTGAAGGAAATCAAAGATGCAGTGTGCAAAATATAGGGACTGGAATTCAATAATGGTTTTAGTCATCTCCCAGAGTTCTTTTCTGGGTATAGCTAGTTCAGTTCATTACTGCTCCATTAGAAATGATTTGGTTATCTCGTTGCTGAGGGATGGCCTGATCCATCAGGACTGGTCATCATCTAGTATTGTTGTTGAAGTATAATGATCTCCTGGTCCTGCTCATTTCACTTAGCATCAGTTCGTGTAAGTCTCTCAGGCCTTTCTGAAATCATCCTGTTGGTCATTTTCTTACAGAACAGTAATTTCCATAATTTTCATATACCAATTATTCAGCCATTTCTTCAACTGATGGACATCCATTATTTGGTTTCTAGCCACTACAAGGGCTGCCACAAACATTCGTGACATACAGGTCCTTTCCCTTCTTTATAATCTCTTTGGGATATAATCAGTAGAAACACTGCTGGATCAAAGGGTATACATTTGTTCTTTTTGGATAGTTCAAACTTCCTCCAAAATGGTTGGATTCGTTCACAACTCCACCCAACAATGAATCAATGTCTTCCATTTTCCCACATCCCTCAACAATCATTTTATTTTTCCCTGTCATCTTACCCAATCTGACGGTGTGTAGGGCTTAGAGTTGGTCTATTTGCATTTCTCGTTTAATGCTTAGCATCTTTTCATATGACTAGAAATGTTTCAATTTCTTCATCTGGGAGAATTGTCTGTTCATATCCTTTGACCATTTTTCAATTGGAGAATGCTGATTTTTATAAATTAGAGTTAATTCTCTATATATTTTGGAATGGGCCTTTATCAGAACTTTGACTGGTAAAATATTTTCCAGTTTATTTCCTTCTAATCTTGTCTGCATTAGTTTTGTTTGTACAAAACTTTTCAGTTTTATAATCAAATTTTCTTTTGTGATCAGTGATGGTTCCAGTTCTGCTTGTCATTAAAAACCTTCCCTTCCAGGTCTGAAGGTAAACCTATCCTATGTTCCTCTATTTATAACATTTCATTTTTTCCTAGGTCATGAACCCATTTTGACCTTATCTTGGTGTACGGCGTTAAGTATGGATCAATGCCTATTTTCTGCCATATTAGTTTCCATTTTCCAGCAATTTTATCAAACAGTAGTTCTTATCCAAAAGCTGGGATCTTTGGGTTTTGTCAGAGACTAGGTTGCTTTATATTTGTTGACTGTTTTATCCCTTGGAACCTAATCTTTCCATTGATCAACTAATCTATTCCTTGGCAATACTAAATAGTTTGGAACTCTCTCTATGTATGTTTTAGATCTGGTACAGCTAAGCTACCATCATTTGATTTTTTTTTATTAATTCCTTGGAAATTTTGACCTTTTGTTTTTCCATATGAACTTTGTTATTTTTTCTAGGACATTAAATAGTTTTTGGGAGTCTATTGGTATAGCTAATAAATAGATTAGTTTAGGTAATATTGTCATCTTTATTATTTTGCTCGCCCTATCAGAGCATTTAATATTTTTCAATTGGTTAGATCAGACTCATTTGTGTAAAAGTGGTCTGTAATTTGCTCATAAGTTTCTGATTTCCCTTGGCAGATAGAATTCCTAAATATTTTATATTATGTAGTTACTTTAAATGGAATTTCTCTTTGTACTCTATGTTGGATTTTGTTAGTGATATTAAGAATGCTGATGACTTATGTGGTTTATTTTAATAACCAGCAACTTTGTTAAAGTTGTGGATTATTTCTAATAACTTTTGCAAATTCTGGGGTTCTCTAAGTATACCATCATGTCATCGGCAAAGAGTTGATAATTTGGCTTCCTCATTCTATTCTTATTCCTTTAATCTCTTTTCTCAGCTCTTATTGCTATAGCTAGCGTTTCTAATACAAATATTAAATGTAACGGTGATAGTGGCACTTGTTTCCTCAGATCTTATTGGGAATGGTTGCAGTTTGTTCCATTACATTATGATGCTTACTGATGGTTTTAAATAGATGCTGCTGATTATTTTAAGGAAAAGTCCATTTATTCTATATTCAAGTTTTTTAATAGAATGGATGTTGATTTTATCAAATGCTTTTTCTGCATCTATTGAGATGATCATATGGTTTTTGTTAATTTGGTTATTGACAGCCCAATTATTTGATAGTTTTCTTATTGAAGCCCTCTTCTGGTATAAATCCTACTTGATCATAGTTATTATCTTGGAGATGATTTTCTTGGTATCTTTTGGCTAATATCTTATTTAAGATTTTAGCATTAAATATTCATTAGGGAGATTGGTCTATAATTTTCTTTCCTCTGTTTTCAACCTACTGGTTTTACAGTACATGTTCTGTGTCATAGAAAATTTGGTAGGACTCCTTCATTCCCTATTTTATCAAATAATTGGTATAGCATTGGAAATTGTTCTTTAATTGTTTGGTAAAATTCACATGTAAATCCATCTGTCCTGGGATTTTTTCTTAGGAGTTGTTTTAATTGCCTGTTCTATTTTTCTTTTCTGAAATGGGACTATTCAAAATTTACTTCTTCCTCTTTAGTCTGGGAATCTGTATTTTTGGGTAGTCATCCATTTCACTTAAGGTTATCAAATTTATTGCATAAAGTTGAGCAAAATAACTCCTTATTATTTCTCTAATTTCCTCTTCATTGGTGGAAAGTCTCCTTTTCATTTTAAGACTATAATTTATTTTCCTCCCTCCTTTTTTCTAATCAGATTTACCAAAGGCTTATCTATTTTTCTTTTTATAGAACCAACTCTTAGTTTTATTAATTAGTTCAATAGTTTTTACTTTCAATATTTTTAATTTCTCCTTTTAATTTAGAATTTCCAATTTAGTATTTGATTGGGTTTTTTAATTTGGTCTTTTTTAGTTTTTTTTTAGTTGCAAGCCCTTCATTAATCTTTTCTTTCCTGTTTTATTCGAAGCCTCTAGGATATAAAATTCTTCTTATTCCGCTTTGGCTGCATCCCACAAATTTGGTATGATGTCTCATCATTGTCATTATCTTGAGTGAAATTATTAATTTTATCTATAATTTGCTGCTTCACCCAATCATTCTTTAAGATGAGATTGTTTAGTTTCCTTACTTTTTGGTCTATTTCCCCTAACTTTTTTTGAATGTGTTTTTATTGCATCATGATTGAAAAGAAAGCATTTACTATTTCCGCTTTCTGCATTTAATTTTGAGTCTTTATGTCCTAATATAGGTCAATTTTGAATAGGTTCCATGAACTGCTGGGAAAAAGTATATTCCTTTCTATCTCCATTCAATTTTCTCCAAGATCCAACATTACCTAATTTTTCTAATATTCTATTTACTTCTTTAATTTCTTTCTTATTTGTTTTGTGGTTTGATTTGTCTAATTCTGGGGATGCAAGTTGAGATCTCCTACTATTAAGTTTTGTTGTTATTTCTTCTTGCAACTCTTTAACTTCTCCTTTAGGAAGTTGATGCCACACCTGGTGCATATATGTTTAATATTGATATTGTTTCGTTGTTTATGCTACCCTTTAGAGGATGGGAGTTACCTTCCTTATCTTTTTATTAGATCAATTTTTACTTTTGCTGATCTGAATGAGATGCTACCCTGCTTTTTGACTTCACCTGAAGCATAATAGATTTTGTCAGGCCTTTTTTTTACTCTATATGCATCCCCTGCTTTAAATATGTTTCTTTAAACAACATTGTAGGTTCTGACTTTTGATCCAGTCTTGCTATTTCTCTTTATGGGGTTCATCCCATTTACATTTAGGTTAGAATTATAAATCTGTTTTCCTGCCATCCCAACCCCAGATTGTGCTTTACTTATTCTTGCCTCCAACCCTCTTTCCCCTTTTAACTTATGACCCTCTTTATCCGATCTTATTCTTTATAATCCTCCCTCCCCTTGAGTCTTTCCCTTCTTCCCTTATTACTCTTTTTCTTTTCCCTTTTCCTTCCCCTTTTTATTGAGGCGAGAAAATTTTCTCTAAAACAAATGTAAATTTATTTTTTCTTTGAGCCACTCTGATAGAGTAATTCACACCATGTTCCTCCCCTCTCTAAATTCCCTCAGATTGGTAGTTTCCTTGGCCTCTTTGTGGGATGGGTTTCCCTCTTTTATCCTCCTTCCCACCTTATTCTGCCACCATCCCTTTTCCATATCTACTTCCCTTTTTATGTTATATCAGTACAATCAAATTATACATGTATTTCCTTTGTATTCCAAACAGAAATACAATTCTCAGGGAGTTTTACCTTTTTGCATCTCTTGGAGTTCTATCCTTGGAGATCAAATTTTGTTTAGTTCTGGTTTCTTCAAGAACAATGGAATTCATTTGTTTCATTAAATTCCATCTTCTTCCCTGAAGAAAATGCTCACAGCTGGGTAGTTTATTCTTGAGCTCTCAAGTCTTGTGCCTTTCGGATGTCCTATTCCAGGCCCTTCTTTCCTTGCAATAGAGACAGCCAGATCTTGGTGACCTTATTGTGGCACCTCGGTATTTAAATGGTTTTGGCTGCTTAAATTTTTTCCTTAATCTGATAGGGTTCTGAAATTTTGCAAATATTCCTTGGGTTTTATTTTAGGGTTTCTTTCAGAGGGTTCGTGAATTCTTTCAAGACCTATTTTACCTTCTGATTCTATTACATCTGGGCAGTTCTTTGATGTTTCTTCGTAAAATAGATCTAGGCTCTTTTTTTCATCATGTTTTCGAAGTCAAAATCCTCAGATTATCTCTCCCAGATCTATTTTCCAAGTCTGTCGTTTTTTAAGTAGATAATTCAGTTTTTTCCAGTTTGTCATTTTTTTTGTTTTTGCTTGACTGATTCTTGCTGTCCTCAATGAATCATTAGTTTCCAATTTGTTCAGTTCTAATTTTAAATTTTTCTTCTGCTTTTTACTTCTTTCTGTTATGTCCAATTGAGTTTTGAATGTATTGTTTTGGTCTGTGGATTTTTTTTTCCATTTCCACTAATTTTTTTATGAATTATTTTCTTTTTTCAATTCATAATCCTTTTTTTTGCGTGTTCTTTGTCTTTCAATTCTGAGATCCTCTTTCTTCAGTTTTTATTTTTCCAATTCCCTTTGTTCCCTGCACTTCCTGAGATTTTAACTTTCAATTCGTATTTCAAATTGTTGTCTCTTGTTTGGCTTCTCTTTTTTTCCATTTATTTCTAACTCTCTTTTGGACTTTTAATGGTCTCTTCTGTAACATTATGGGGACAGTCTGATGCATTTTTTGTTTGGAGGTCTCTTTAGGTTTGTGCCTGCTCTTTTTCCTGCATGGCTGTGATTTGTTCTTTTCATCTTTTTTTTTGTTTTAAGAAAGCCTTTTAGGTGGTCTCCTAGGCCAGGGGTTACCAGCTTCCTCTGAGAGCAGGAAAGATGAAAATTTTGCTCCCAGGTATGGGGTGCTCTGGTGGAGTTTTTCCCCAACAGGAAGTGGATCAGCACTGCCGAGCTATCAACTGCTTAGTAGGGCTGAGTGGTTATCGTTGCCTGAGCAGAAAGTGGTGAAGTGTCACTGCCCAGGCTGGAGCTCTTGTGGGACGTGGTGGTTAGCAGCTGAGCGCAGCCTGGAAACAGACAGGCCAAAACCTGCCCAGCGTCTCTGCCTTGATGCAATGCCCTGGAAGCTCATGGCCCAGCCGAGGCTCCCCTGCGCAGATTGGAGGCTAACCCGGGCTGTGTCCTCCTGCCGTGCAGGATCCACTCCCCAGGAAAAGCTTATGCGGGTTGGTCGTGCGTTTGAGATCTGCCTTCACCCCTCGGTTTGAGACTCTCGAACTATTCTCTCCCAGTCTGCGCAGATCTTCCCTGGCCCCGGAACCAACCTTTTGCGAGACTGCAGATTTTTTTCGGCGGTGGGTTGTTCTCTCTTATCTTTACGAATTTGAGTCAAGACTATTTTTGAGGCTCGATATAATATTGATAAAGAGGGTAAGGAAGAGCTTAGAAAGCGCGTGTTCTTCTCCGCCATCTTGGCTCCGCCCCAGAAATACAATTCTCAAGTTATTTTTACCTTTCTGCATCTCTTGAGTTCTGCTTGGAATAAATTTTTTTGTTTAGTTCTTTTTTCTTCAGAAACAAATGGAATTATTTGTTCATTAATGTCCATCTTCTTCCCTGGAAGAAATGCTCCATTAGCTGGGTAGTTTATTCTTGGCTGCATCTCAAGTTCTTGTGCCTTTTGGAATATTCATATTCAGGCCCTTCTTTCCTTTAATGTAGAGACAGCCAGATCTTGGGTGATCCTTATTGTGGCACCTCGGTATTTAAATGGTTTTTTTTGGCTGCTTGTAAAATTTTTTTTCCTTAATCTGATAGTTCTGAAATTTTCACAGATTCCTTGGGGTTTTTATTTTAGGTTTCTTTCAGAAGGTGTTCGATGAATTCTTCAATGCTATTTTACCTTCTGATTCTATTACATCTGGCAGTTCTCTTTGATGATTTCTTGTAAAATAGTATCTAGGCTCTTTTTCATCATAGTTTTCAGAAAGTCCAATAATCCTCAGATTATCTCCTCCTGATCTTTTTCAGTCTGTCGTTTTGAATGATAATTCGTTTTTTTCAGTTTGTCATTTTTGTTTTGTTGACTATTTTTTGTCTCAATGAATCATTAGTTTCAATTTGTTCAGTTCTAATTTTAAAGAATTTTTTTCTTCATAAGCTTTTACTTCTTTCTGTATATGTCCAATTGGAGTTTTAATGTATTGTTTTTGGTCTGTGGAATTTTTTTTCCATTTCACTAATTTTTTTTTAGTGAATTATTTTCTTTTCCAATTCACAGATCCTACTTTCTTTGTTCTTTTGTCTTTCCAATTCAGGATCCTACTTTCTTGCGAGTTCTTTTTTTTCCAATTCCACCAATTTTTTCCGACTTCCTGAGAATTTTTTAACTTTTCCAATTGTATTTCAGGAAGTTTGTTGCTCTCTTTAAGGCTCTCTTTCCTTTCCCCATTTATCTTCTAACTCCTTTTGAGACTTAATGGTCTCTTGAAACATTATGTAAAGGAGGACAGTCTGATGATTTTTGCTGTTTGAGGTCTCTTCAGGTTTGCTGACCTGCTCTTTTCTGCATAGAAGCTGTCGATTGTTCTTTTCATCTTTTTATTCATGTTTTAAAGCCTTTAGGGTAGGTCTCCTAGCAAGGGGTTACAGCTTCCTCTGCAGAGCAGGGAAAGATGTAAACCGATTCCGGCTCCCAGGTATGGGAGTGCTCTGGGTGAGGTTTTCCCTTCCCCAACAGGAGTGGATTCAGCACTGGCCGAGCTTATCAAACGCTTAGTAGGGCTGAGTGGATTATCGATTGCCCTGGGCTAGACTAGTGGTGAAGTGTCACTGCCCAGGCTGGAGCCTCTTGTGGGACTGTGAGTATTAGCAGCTGAGCGCCACCGAAGAACACAGACAGCCACAAACTCTGCCCAGCGTCTTCTGCCGAATGCAAACCGCCCTGGAAAGCTCCTGGCCCCAAGCCGGCTCCCCTGCCAGATTGGAGGCTCCCGGCTGTGTCCTCCCCTGCCGTGCAGGATCACACTGCCCCAAGGAAAGCCCCTTACTGGGTTGGGTCTGTGCGCCTGTGCTGAGATCTGTGCCTTTACCCTCGGTTTGAGACTCTCCTCGGAACCAATTCTCTCCCAGTCTGCCACAGATCTTCCCCCCGGCCCCGGAACCAACCTTTTTTGGCGAGACTGCAGATTTTTTCGGCCGTGAGTTGTTCACTTCTTATCTTTACAATTGCTGCAGTCAAGACTATTTTTGAGGCTCATATAATATTGATAAAGAGGGTAAGAAAGAGCTTAGAAAGCCGGTGTGTCTTCTCCGCCATCTTGGCTCGCCCCCAAAATACAATTTCCAAGAGTTATTTTACCTTTTCTGCATCTGAGTTCTATGGTTGGAGTAAAATTTTTGTTTAGTTCTGTTTTCTTCAGAAACAAATGGAATTCATTTGTTTCATTAAATTCCATCTTCTTCCCTGGAAGAAAATGCTCACACTGGGTAGTTTATTCTTGCGATCCCGTTCTTGTGCCTTTGGGAATATCATATTTGGCCCTTCTTTTTTTAATGTAGAGGTACCAGATCTTGGGTGATCCTTATTTGGCACCCGGTATTTAAATGTTTTTTGTGCTTGTAAAATTTTTCCTTAATGTGATAGTTCAAATTTTACAATATTCCTTGGGGTTTTATTTTAGGGTTTCTTTCAGAAGGTGTTCGATTTAATTCTTTCAATGCCTATTTACCTTCTGATTCTATTACATCTGGCAATTTCTTTTGATGATTTCTTTAAAATAGTATCAGGCTCTTTTTTTTCATCTAGTTTTCAAAAGTAATAATCCTCAGATTTCTCTAGATCTATTTTTCCAAGTCTGTTTTTTTAAAGATAATTCATGGTTTTTCAGTTTGTCATTTTTGTTTTTGCTTGACTGATTCTTGCTGTCTCAATGAATATTAGTTTCTATTTGTTCAGTTCTAATTTTTAAAGAATTATTTTTTCATTAGCTTTTTTACTTTTTCTGTATATGTCCAATTGAGTTTTTAAATGAATAGTTTTGGTCAATTTTTTTCCATTTCACAATTTTTTAATAATTATTTTCTTTTTCCAATTCACAGATCCTACTTTCCAGTTCTTTTCTTTTCCAATTCAAATCCTTTTTCTTGCCAGTTCTTTTTTTTACAACAAATTTTGTTTCCGCACTTCCTGGGAATTTTTAACTTTTCAATTGTATTTCAGGAAGTTGTTGTTTTTAAAACTTTCTTTCCTTTTCCCATTTATCTTCTAACTCTCTTTTGAGACTTTTAATGGTCTCTTGTATTAGAGCATCATTTAAAGGAGGACTCTCTGATGCATTTTTGCTGTTTGAGGTTTCTTCAGGTTTACTGACCTGCTCTTTTTCTGCATAGAAGCTGTGAATCGTTCTTTTCATCTTTTTATTCATATTTTAAAGCCTTTAGGGTAGGTCTCCCAGGCAAAGGGGTTACCAAACCCCTCTCAGAGCAGGGAGTTAAACCGATTTCCTTCTGAGGATGGGGTGCCTGGGGGAGCTTCCCTTCCCCAACAGGAAGTGGATTCAGCACGGCCGAGCTATCAAACTCTTAGTAGGGCTGAGTGGTTATCGTTGCCCTGGGGCAGATACTAAGGGGGAAAAGTGTCACTGCCCCAGGCCGGAGCCTCTTGTGGGACTGAGAGTATTAGCAGCTGACCACAGACCACAGACGCAGACCGCCTGAACTCTGCCCCAGTGTCTCTGCCCAATGCAAATCGGCCCTGGAAAAGCTCTATGGCCCCAAGCCGAGCTCCCCACTGTGCAGATTGGAGGCTAACCCGGGCTGTGTCCTCCTGCCGTGCAGGATCACAGCTGCCCCAAGGAAAAGCCCCGTACTGTGGTTGGGGCTGTGTGCCTGTGCTGAGATCTGTGCTTTCACTTTCGGTTTGAGACTCTCCTCAGAACCTAATTTCTCTCCCCTTCTGCACTGATCTCCCCCCTGGCCCCGGAACCAACCTTTTTTTGCCGAGACTGCAGATTTTCTTCGGCCGGTGAGTTGTTCTACTTCTTATCTTTACGAATTGTAGCAGTCAAGACTATTTTTGAGGCTCAATATAATATTGATAAAGAGGGTAAGAGAAGAGCTTAGAAAGTCGTGTGTGTCTTCTCCGCCATCTTGGCTCCACCCCCCTATAAGTCCTATTTTCGCTACCTAAGCTAACATTTAAATATCTAAAGCAGAAAATACTGTATTAAATGTAAGAGGAAAGAAGAAGTGGGGACAGTCCTTGCCCACAAGTAGCTAAAATTCTAATAAGGCAGACAATGTACACATCAAGCATACATATAAAGAGACCATATACAAATAATTTCAAGGCAGTTAAATAAAAGATAGTAGAGAAAGACATTAACAAATTGAGGGGAATAAGGAAAGATTTCATGTAGAAGATATTGTTCAAGTTATATGTTAAATAAGAGGGTTTCTAAGAAATGGAGATAATGAGCAAGTACATTCCAGGCATGGAGATCAGCCCATGGAAAATATGAAAGATAAAAGATGAGATATTATTCATGAAGAACAAAGAGAAAGGAGAACTTTATGTAGGAGTTTAAGGAGGAATAATAAATTATAAATGTACAAATATAAGTTGTTTGTAGAATGTGACGTTTCAAAAGCTATATAAAGGAATTTATAGTCTATCTTAGAGGCAATAAGGAGACACTGAAGTTGATTTAAAGAGGGATGATATAACATATCTTCATTTAAAGAAAGTTGTTTTCCAATAAAGAGCATGAAGTAAAGTTATGGGGTCATGAAGCAGGGGAAAAGTGAAGAGGTTGCTTCAATAAAATGGGCAAGAGTGTATATATATATAACAAGATGGTGATTATAGGATTAGAAAGAATCAGATGAGAGACATGTGGATAAAGAAATAACAAAATATGACACTGCTTGAATATATGGTAGAAGAGAGAATGGGGAAGTGAAGATAACTCAAGGTTAAGAGACTAAGGAACTGAAAAAAGTAGTGATGCTTTCAGTAGAAATGGGGAAATTTCTAATGTGGTTGGATTTAGGGAAAATAATTAGTTTTACAGTGAAAATATTAAGTTTGATGCATCTCTGGGATATCCAGTTTGAACTCTACAATGGACATTCTTCATGTGAGGCTGAAGCACAAAGTAAAAAGTAGGGGTATGTACATATATATATATATGTATGTATGTATGTATAAGATACCTATAAAAAGGTAATAATTATATCTACTGATACAAAAAAATGAAACAGAGGGGGAAAGAGGAGAGAGAAAGGGAGGAAAAGGGAGAGAGAGAGAGAATAAGAGAGAAAGAGAGAGACAAGAGAGGGAGAAATGGAGAAAGAGGGAGAAAGCCCCAGTAGGGAGTCATGTGGAACAGCTACAATTAGATTATGTATCTGGTTCTCTTTTTTCTCTCTATTCTTTGTCTTTTGGTGATCTTATCTTCTCCTATGTATTAGATTAGTATCTGGGTTTTTTTTTTTTTAAGAATTCTCAGATTTATTTAGTCCAAAACTCTCTCCTAATCTCTGGTATCTGGTCACCAACTATGTCTTGAGCATCTCAAACTTTAGTCCCTTTAACATATCAACCTGACCATATTCAAAATAAAACTAAATTTCCATCAAAATCCTTTCTTTGTTCCAAATTCTGCTAATTTTATCAAGGGCATCAATCATCCTCCAAGTCGCCCAGACTTGCAAGTCTGGGCGACTTGCAAACTTGTATTCATACTCATATTCACATATTCCACATATCCAGTCTAATAATCTGCCTTCAACATAGCAGTCACATATGTTCCCATTTCTTTACCAACAGAGCTATCATTTGGGTATAGTTGCAAAGTATGCCTGGACTCTTGCAAAAGCATACAGGAAGGTTTTTTTGCATAAACTCCTTCTTTCCTCCAGTTTATCTTCAACTCAGCTATGAAAAACTATCTTGCTAAAGTGCACATTCAACCATCTCACCCTACCTCAATAAACTGCAATTGCCTCTCCATCACCTACAAGATAATACATAAAATCCTCTATTAGTGTTTTTAAGTATTTCAGAAACATCCCTTTCTACCTTTTCAGTCTTCTAATACTTTGCCTCCTTCTGTGTATTATACTATCCAGTGGCAATATTCTTCTTTCTAGTTCTCATATAACAATAGTGCATGTCCCAACTTTATATTCTTTCACTCATAGTCCACCACATTTATAAGACTGATTCTTCTTACCTGTGTCTCCTGGTTTCTCTGGTATTCTTCAATACTCGAATCAAATCCCGTCTTCTTCAAAATGCCTTTCTTGATCTTTCCCATTTGCCACTGCCAGTGCCTTTTTTCTGAAGTTACCTCCTATTTACCATCATATCTTCTCTATGATTTGTCTCTACCATTATGATGTTAAGCTCCTAGATGTAAGGGACCACATTTTTGCCTTTCTTTGGATTTCCAGGGTGAGCACAGTACTTATTACATAGGAGTGTTTAATAAATGCTAGATAAGAAAGATTTAGCAGCAAAATAGGCTTCTGTGGAGTGCTCAAACAGGCAGAAAAAAAAATTAGGAAAGAATAGTTTTAAGAAAAGCCAGAGAATTGTGATGAGTCAAAAATCAACCTCTTTATTTTAGAAGTGAAGAAATTCAGCCCTACAGAAGAGCCTAAGATCATATGTATAGTTTTAGTGATAGCACTTGAACCCAGAGGTTTTATTTACCAATTCAGCAACTATTTCACAAGTATTTCTAAATTTTTAAATGATAAATTTACTGATATAGAATTTCTGGCCTCTTCGATTTCTTAATTTATTTGAGCCTTAGATTTATGAAGGAATTAACCAAATCAGAATTCAGAGTAAAATATCAGATGGCTAAAAATGACTTTAAGTTATTACTTTAAATGCAGACATCTGGATGTATTGGAGCATCTGAGATGACTCTTTTTCTTTCTTTTTTTGCAAGGCAGTAGGATTTAAGTGATTTTCCTAGGGTCACACAGCTAGAAAAGTATTAAGTATCTTAAGTCAAATTTGAACTCAGGCAGGCCCTTGTGACTCCAGGATTGTGAATGATCCACTGCATGATCTAGCTAATGCAATGACAACTTGCATACTGTAATCTCTAGAAGTTCTAAGCTGTTTCCATATTAAAATTCTTAATACTGGAAAGTTTTCCACACATTCAAGAGTAAAAATCATCTTCTTGGAGAATCATCTGACTTGGACAAAAAACTGTTTGGAAGATCATTGAAGAAATTTAATCCATATTAATTCAATGATCATTTATTAAATACATGCTATATGCAAGGTATCATAATTGCTGCTGGGGACAGAAAATCTAAGGACCATGTCCCAAGCATTCCAGGAAATCAAATTACATACAGGAAATATATTCTTAACATCCATAAGTGTTTGTATTTTATTAGAGAATATACAAATATCTACACAAATCACAAGAGGAATGAGACAACACTGATATCTAAAGAGGAATAAGGAACAGTTTTCCAGCGAATATTATACTTCAGTTGAAGCTTGAAAAACAATTGAAGATTTTAACAGTTAAAGATGAGGAAGAACTGCTTTCAAGGAGGCATCATCCTATGAAGCAACATGAAGGCAAAAGACTAAATAGTAAGGTCAGAGAATAGCAAGGAGGTCATTTTGCAGGAACAAAAGTTTTGTGAAAGGGAGTAGTGTGAATAAGTTTGGAAATATATGCAATAGGTAGATTGTATAGGACATTAAAGGATGGGAGAAACTTAATATACATATGAAGAGTAGAGGATACAGAATTTTGAGAGGGATGAAAGAAAAGAAGAGAAGTAGGTTGAAAGAGGGCAAAGGAGTAAGCTCCTGGAAGAAAAAAGGAGATGACATAAAATATTCAAATGGAGACATTAGCATTGTTGAGAAGAACCACAATCAGAAAACAAAGAGTGGACAGAAATTAAATTCATTTTGGAATCCACAAAATTAAGAATATGTAGTGATAGGAGGCCTCTAAGTCCATTTGTTTATTTATTATCCACAAATCTGGAGTGCTTTGATTATAAGCAGTCTCAATTTGAACTGATGGACTGGGGACACATTAAAAACAACAAAGGATGACTGAATCTCTTGCTCCTCCTTAAACTGGCATAGAGATCAAATGTTAGAAACTGAGAGAAAAACCGGTGAAGGACTTCATAATCTAAAGTTTCATGATTTAAAAGAAGGCTAGAGGTGAGAAGAAAACTTTTAAGAAATATTTTGGGGAAAGTTGTCACCTTTATCATCAAAGTAAAATTTGAAAAGTGTGGTACACATAATCATCATTATTCCTAAAGATGGGAGAATCTGATGAATCTTGGGAAATGTGATTCCTCATTCTCAAATTACTGCAGCAAAGACTCTATCAAAATAGATTTATCAATCATCCTTTTTTGAGATTCTTGAGAAAACATCCTAAATATACAAATATAAATATAAAGTTATCCTAAAATCAAAGTTGACTCACAATAATGTATTCTAAATTCATCAGCTTGTTTGAAAGAACAAATAAAAGAATGAATTAAGAATCACTGGAAAAATAAACCTTCATCTCTCAATTCATAGGGAAAAAAAAGAATGCTTTTATTGAATCTCAGGTGTTTAATTTATAGCCCAAAGTTTGACAGACTTTTTGACTCAAGGAGACAGCTGTGCTATGGAAGCTCACAGTTGGGTTGCTGTTCTTCCCACAGCAGCTACTCTCCTGTAGTCCCACATATCAAGGGATTTCACCTTCATAGGACATGAGGATGAATTGACTAATACTCATTATGTTTCAAGGATATATACACAATGACTGAGGTCTCTATAACAACACTCAGTACAATTAAGATGAAGGTTTATGGTAGTCACAGACAGAGGCATTTCTAGGTCAGGCTCAGATTTCAGTTGCTAAGCTTTCTTTCCTTTCCTCTTGGTCTGGATGGAGCTACAAGAAATCAGATGCTTGCAGCACCTTGGTTCAGGAGTGGGGGAGGGAGAGCCCAAGACCATCAGTGTATTTTTTTTTGGTAGCTTGATTCCTTATCAGCTTTTGAAAAGCTGTTGGAAAGCAACAGAGATTTAGCTGCCAGGTCTGAACTGCAGGGGTGGAATTGGCAGTAGTAAAACCAAGAAAGATTGAGCAAATAAAAGATAATATAGATTGTCTCCTGTTGTGTCTGTTTTCAAATTACTGTGTTTAAATGAACTTTTCTTTTAGCAAACCATCTTTAGCTCTTTCTTGCTGGCCTCTTATGACCTTTCACTGATTCTTCATCTCTTTGGAGTCTCAAAGAATTTAAAATGTTGATATTTCTCTCAAGGGTGGAGAGAGTTACATATGAAGAAATAGAACACACATCTTTATTTTTTTAGAGGGGGCATGGAGACAAGTCTCTCAATCATCATATGTGACCTATTTGGGCAACAAAACAGAACGTTGCCTTATGCCATTCTTTGAAGATATGAAAGGGAAAAATAGCTTAAGAATCAAGACAAGTGGCCCATGTAATATAAATAGGAGTTATAGGAGTTTTTTTGATATATATTATATAACACAATATTATTTTTTGAGGAGTGTAGATTCTGTTTAATTGCTTCAAAGCAGGTATTTTGTTATTGTTGTTCATTTGTTTTATTTATTCATTTATTTCTTGCCAACTTAGCTTTTGGAGTGTGATTTCTCATAGTTTATTGAGGGCCAAACTTGGAATCAAGAAGATGTAAATTCGAATCCCACTTCAGACAATTATTAGGCATTATTTTCCTCATCTCCAAAATAAGGTTTTGGGATTTATGATCTTTAAGATCCTTTCCAGTTCTCAGTCTATACCTCCATGATCTTTTTCTACTTCAGTGGGGCATTAATTGGGAAAGTATCAAAAGAATACTGTTACTTCAGTGTCTCATAACCTTTAAATGTACCCCTAAATAAACAGTGTGATTTGGTGGCCAAAAAAAATATGGTTATAACATTTTGGCTACACTGTTTCCTAGAAATAAGACCCAGAAAGCAGGCTATTTCATGAACTTGGCATAACAAGAATTCTTTGTGCTCTGTTTAGATTTATTGGAGTTTCTCCTATTTCCCAGGGACCTGAGAGTTTTTTGATATGGTCATAATCCCTTTTTTTCTCAACTGCTAAGTAAACTGAAACCAGTACTCTACTTCTGTTCCTACCATATTAACTCTGGTTCTGTGCCCCACTGTGAGACAACCAATTTGGAGACTGTCACCACAGGATCCAGGAAGACCTGCATTGCCATGCATGAACTTAGCAGGGAAACTGTTACTCAAGACCTAAAAATAATTGTGTCATGGTCTTACCAAGGCAACTTGTTGCTTTTTATGTATATAGGCCCTGCCTTTGAACCAGCATGTTAAGTAATTTTACTCAGGAGAATTACTTTTTGTAGTAAGTTTATTTTTAATACACATTTCTTTATGAATCATATTAGAGAGAAAAATCAGAGCAAAAGGGTAAAACATGAAAGAGGAAAAAATTAGAAAAAGGAAGTGAACATAGCATATATTGATTTACATTCAATCTCCATAATTTTCTTTCTGGATGCAGATGACATTTTCTGACTAGAGTCTCTTTGGCACATTGAACTACTGAGAAGGACCAAGCCTTTCATAGTTGATCATCACACATGCTTGCAACTGTTGTGTGCAATGTATTCCTGGTTCTGCTTGTTTCACTCAGCATCAGTTCATGTAAATCTTTCCAGGCCTTTTAAAAACCAGCTTTTTCATCTTTTTTATAAACAGCAATGTTCCATTACCTTCATATACAACTTGTTCAGATAGTCCCCAATTGATGGGCATCTACTGTTTTTCCAATTCTTTGCTACCACAAAAAGAGTTGCTATAAACTTTTTGCACATATTGATCCTTTATTCTTTTTTATGATTTCCTTGGGATACAGATCCAGTATTGACACTGTTGGGGCAAAGGATATGCACAGTTTTATAGGCCTTTGGGTATAGTTCCAAATTGCTCTCTAAAATGGTTGTATCATTTCACAACTCCACCAACAAACAACACATTAGTGTCCCAGTTTTCCCACATTTTCTGCAACATTTGTCATTATCTTTTCCTGTTATCTTAGCCAATCTGAAAGATGTGAGGTGGTACCTCAAAGTTGTTTTAATATTCATTTTTCTAATTAATAGTGATTTAGAGCATTTTATCATATGACTAATGATGGCTTTAATTTTGTTATCTGAAAATTATCTGTTCATATCATTTGACCATTTCTCAATTGGGAAATGACTTGTATTGTTATAAATTTGACACTTTTTGACTTATTTGACATAAATTTGACTTATTAGAAATAAGACAAATATCAGAAACTTAGGCTATAAAATATTTTCCCAGCTTTGCATTTTCTTTTGAATTTTGTTTCTGTTAGATTTGTTTGTGCAAATACGTATATATTTTTTTTTAATTTAACGGAATGAATGTTGTTCATTTTGCTTTTCATAATGTTCTCTAGTTCTCCTTTGGTCATAAACTCCTCCCTTCTCAAGAGATCTGATAGGTAAATTATCCCTTGCTCTCCTAATTTGCTTTTAGTGTGATCCTTTATGCACAAATCATGTAACCATTTTGATTTTATTCTGTATATGGTATGAGATAGAAGTCTGTGCTGAATTTCTGACATTATTTTCCCACTTTCCCAGCAATTTTCATCAAATAGTGAGTCCTTATCCCAGAAGCCGGAATTTTGGGGTTTATCAAATATTAGATTATTATAAGCCTTGATCATTGTGTCATGCATATCTAATCTATTCCACTAATCAGCCAACTACTTTATGCCCAGTACCAAATAGTTTTGATAACTGTAGATTGATAATATAGCTTTAGGTCTGGTACTGCTAAGCCACCATCCTTCGTGTTTTTTTTTTTTTTTTTTCATTAATTGCCTTGATGTTCTTGAACTTTTATTCTTTCAGATGAATTTTTTTTTTACTTCTATAAAATAATTTCTTGGCAGTTTGATTAGGATAGAACCAAACTAGTACACCAACTTAGGCAGAATTGTCATTTTTATTAAATTAGCACAGCCTACCTATGAGTAACTGATATTTTTCCAATTCTTTACTTCTGACTTTATTTGTATGAGAAGTGTTTTGTAACTGTGTTCATCTGGTTCCTGGGTTTGTCTTAGCAGGTAGACACACAAATATTTTATCTACAGTTATTTTTAATGGAATTTCTCTTTCATTTGCTAACAGGATTTGTCAGTAATATATAAAAATGTTGGTGATTTGTGTGATTTTGTTACTTTGCTGCAACTTTGCTAAACTTACTTGTTTAAAGTTAATTGTTTCAATTAAGTTTTTTGGTTATTTTCTAGCATTCTCTAAGTATATCATCATATCATCTACAAAAAACTGATAGTTTTCATTTCCTCATTGCTTATTTTAATTCCTTTAATTTCTTTTTCTTTTCTTTTTGCTAAAAACACATTTCTAGAAAATATTGAATATTAGTGGAAACCATAATTCACCCCTGATCTTACTGGGAATGCATCCAGATTCTTTCCATTATAAATAAAGCTTGCTTTCATTTTAGATAATGCTTATTATTTTAAGGAAAGCTTTCTTTATCCCTATTCCTTCTAGTGTCTTTAAAAGGAATGCATACTGTAGTTTGTCAAAAGCTTGTTCTGCCTCTGTTGAGATTATCATGATTTCTGTTGATTTTGTTACTGATGTGGCCGATTATGGTAATAGTTTTCCTGATACTAATGTAATTTTTTGTTAATATTTTGTTTAAAATTGTTGCATCAATTTTCATTAGACAGATTGTTCTGTATTTTCTTTCTCTATTTTGGCTTTTCTGGTTTAAGTTTCAGTACCACATTTGTGTCATAGTCGGAATTTGGCAGGACTCTTTCTTTACCTATTGTTTCCAAATAATTTACATAGTATTAGAATCACTTGTTCTTCAAATGTATGGGAGAGTTCACTTATGAAACCTTCTGAATATGGAGATTTTTTCTTAAGGAGATCATTTATGAATAATTCAATTTATTTTTCTAAAATGAGACTATTTATTTCCTCTTCTATAAACCTGGGCAATTTATATATTTTAAATATTCATCCATTAATTTAGATTGTCAGATGTGCTGGCATACAGTTGGGAAAAATAGCACCCAATTATTGCTTTAATTTCTTTTTCATTGGTGGTAAGTTCATCTTTTGCATTTTTGATACTGGTTATTTGGTTTTTTCTTTACTTTTTCTAATCAAATCAATTAAAGTTTTACCCATTTTCTTTTTTTTTCCCATAAAACCAACTCTTAGTTTTATTAATTAATTCAACAGTATTCTTAGTTTCAATTTTATTAATCTCTTTTATGTTTCAGAATTTGTCATTTGGTATTTAATTGAAGGGTTTTAATCTATTAAATTTTTTCTAGCTTTTTTAGTTGCATGCCTAATTCATTGATCTCCTCTTTCTCTATTTTATTCATGTAAGTATTCAGAAATATAAAATTTAATCTAAAAACTGCTTTGATTACATCCTATAGATCTTGGTCTGCTATCTCATTATTGTCATTCTCTTACTTTAAATTACTGATTATGTGATCAGTATGTGATATGTTTCTTGAACCACTCATTTTTAGAATTAGATTATTTAATTTCCAACAGATGTTAGTCTATCTTGCCCTGCCACTTTATTGAATGTAATTTTATTGCATTATACTCTGAAAAAGGAAACATTTGCTATTTCTGCCCTTCTGCATTTTATTGTTAGATTTTTATGTCATAATAAATGGTCAGTTGTTTTGTAGGGACCATGTAGAGCCAAGAAAAATGTGTATTCTTTTCTGTCTCTATTTAATTTTTCCAGAAGTCTATGATGTCTAATATATGATCTTTTTAATCTCTCTGGTTTCCTTCTTGTTTATTTTGTGGTTAGGTTTTTTTGATTCTGAGTTAGGAAGTTTGAGGTTCCCAAAGAATAGGGTTCACTATCTTTTTCTTCCTGTAATGGCTTAATATCATCTGTAGGAATTTGTATGGTCTACCACTTGCTGCATATACATTGAATATTGTTACTACTTCATTGTTTATGGTATCCTT
Organism: Sarcophilus harrisii; assembly: GCF_902635505.1. Lineage (NCBI taxonomy): Eukaryota > Metazoa > Chordata > Mammalia > Dasyuromorphia > Dasyuridae > Sarcophilus > Sarcophilus harrisii. The sequence continues at coordinate 426,210,176 of NC_045426.1, forward strand.
TATATCTTTTAAGTAGATCGATGTTTACTTTTCCTTTGTATATCAGAATTGCTACCCCTACTTTTTTTTTTAAGCTTCAGCTAAATCACAATAAATTCTGCTTCAGCCTTTTGCCTTTATTCTGTATATATCTCTGTGTTTCTAATATGTTTCTTGTAAACAATATATTGAAGGATTATATTGTTTAATTTCTTTGTCTCCATTTTATGAGAAGTTTATCCCTTTCACATTAACAGTTATGATTAGCACCTCTGCATTTCCCTCCATCCTATTTTCTCTTTTGTATATGCTTTTGTTCTCTCTTTACATCCTGTCTTTAATAGAGTTGTTGTTTGTTTATCCACCCCACCCAGTATCTGATTTTCTATCACCCCTTCCTTTCTTCTCTTTCCTTTTTTCTCCTAGTGTTTCTACCCTTAGATCTGTCCAGACTCTCCCTTTTCTTTACTTTTTCTCATCCTATTTCTTTCTAGAGTTAGATAAATTTCTATACCCACATGAATAATCAAATGATTATTCCCTCTTTGAGTCAAAGCTGCTGACATCAAGCTTCAGATAATGCTCATCCCCCTCCATTCTTTCCCTTCATTTTAACAGGCCTTTTTTGTCTCTTCATGTGACCTGATTTGTCCAATTATAATTCACCTTTCATCTTCTCCCAGTATAGACTTTTTTCCACCCCTTAATGTTTTTTCTTTGATATTATTGCAGAGAGCCAGAACTCTGGAGAAGTATACTTGAAACAAGGTGTTAACTCAGTGGAATTGATGAGATAATGGTTCTCTAGTTCACATATATACTTAGTACTTAGCATGGTGATGTAATAATGATTCTCTAAGTTCACACATAATTAGTATGCTGTAATGATGTAATTACAATAAGGTATAGAAGGGTTAAAAAGGACCAGAAGATAAACATTCTATCTTTGGCCAGCTTTGTAGTGGCTCTCATGCCTCCTGCACTAAGATCATGACTGGGCCAGAATAAAGAATCTAGATTCTATTATTGATCATTCTCATGGTGTCTAACCTGCTGAGACCAAGGCCCTTCCAGAGGAAGGCAGCCTGGACATTACATTTTGGCACCCAATCATGGACATAAGGGTTTACACTCAGCAGTTCGACTGACATGATCCTGAGTTCAATTGGAGAAGCCCTGTGACCCTGAAATAGGGTGAGTACAAAAGTAGACAAGCAGGAAACTTTAGTAAGGCCTAAACTAGTGTTTCAGTTGAAATGGGACAAATGCTTAGAAAAGAACCTTTCCCACCCTAAGGGAAGTGTGTAGAAAAGATAGTTAAACTAATAAAGAACCAAGGTTTCATTATAACTTGGAAGCAGGTGATTTGACTCTTAAATAGATTAGAGTGAACATCTACTTGGAAGACAAATTATAGTGAGAGAGCAACTTATTGAATATTATGAAGCTATAGGTTCTGATTCAATTCCTGAAGAAACATTCCTTGTGTACAATATAATACAGTTGGCTTTAAGGAATACCACAAGTTTAAAATAAGGAAAAAGGAGAAAGAGCAGGAGGGGGATAGTATTGACAAAGCAGCTGAAAAGCATGGAGAATTGGACAAGAACAGCACTGAACTTAAGGGGCCTGGTGCTTCTCACTTTCACAGCTCAGTTACACCTAAGCAGGCACCCTTAGGGCATTCCCCATCTCCTGACAGTCCTTCCTGAATTTTTCTCTCTTGGATGGAAGGAGGAGGAGGAGGGAGAAGGGCAGTGACACCATCAGCACAACCCATGAAGCAGCTTTGTCCACCCCCTATGACACCATTACAAAGGGCACTAATTAAAGCTAAAAGTGAAGGATAAAATATATCTGATTTAAGAATAGAAATGTACCCTGTGATTGAATAGGCTGACTCGTCAGGACAAGAAAAAAGAAAATACACAATGTTTAATCTAGAAATTATCAAAGATGTGAAAAAGGTCTGCACTCTTTATGGGTCTACATTGATTTTTGTTAAGATGTTATTAGGGAATCTGGCTTTTGAAATTTTAACCCCTGATGATTGCCAATCTATAGCAAGAACATGTTTAGAACCTGGACAAAACTTGTTGTGGCTTTCTGAGTATAATGAACTATGTAGAATACAAGCCAAAGAAAATATGCAACCTGTAGTTAATATACTGGTCACCTCTGATTAAATAGTATGTTTAAGTATTTATGCAGACACTTTAGCACAGATTAATTACCTTATAGTAGCATATGAGCAAATTGCTGCTGCTGCTATCAAAACATGGGGCCCCCTACCAGGAAGATAAGACAGAGAGAAAACCTACACAAAAATAGCATAAGGTCCAAATGAAACTTTTGCTGTTTTCATGGGACATCTGCAGACAGCTGTCATATGAACTATTGCTGAAAATATAGCAACAGAAATTATAAAACAACTTGCCAGAGAAAATGCTAATGAGGTTTGTAGAAGAATTATACTAGGACTACACAAAGATGCTCCTTTAGAGGAGATCATAAGACACTGTGCCACAGTAGACACAAATACCTTTTATATCCAGGCTATGATGCAGAACATGGGAAGACAAGGTCCCTTTCAGCAAGGGACTTCCAGAGAGACTTGCCAATGCTTTCAATGTGGCAAAGTAGGGCATATAAAAGCTCAATGTTGGCATAAAGATAGAGTGAGAAGATGGGGTGAGAGAACAAGACCCAATACCCCATGTCCAAAATGTAACAGAGGTTTCCATTGGGCATCAGAATATAGATTGACTGAGGGAAATGAGAGGCGGGACCCAGATGCAGGGAGCAGGCAAAAAAACACTTGGAGCATGATGACAGCTGTGTTACACCCAGAAAGTCTTTAGAACTTCAGTACTCCAACATGCTGAGAATCAGCATGATGGGAGAAAGGGATTACAGGATCAATCAACTGAGAAAGAACCTGATGGGGGAAAAGGATTGCAATTGCAGAGCAATAAAGAGAGTGGCTTTACATGATTTACCTGAGGAAATGTGTCATGGTGGGCACAGAGCCAGCATTGAGACCAGGAGGACTTTATTCAAGAACTACCCTTTAGTGTGTGTGTGTGTGTGTGTGTGTGTGTGTGTGTGTGTGTTTCCTAAGTAAGTTGCTTAACCTCTGAGCACTCTAGGCAACTTGCTAATACTGTAACTTACAGAAAAAGCTCTAGTCTGCACTAATAAAAGATTCCTCTGTCATGAATTGGCTCTCTTTATACTATTAATTGTTTTGATTTTTGATGGAGATGCATTGGCTCCGGTAGACAGGTTTTATAACCCACTGGAAAGGCAGTGTCCAGTGCGAGCAGATCCATTATCTTTAGATAAACTCCAGGTGATGCGGAGAGATCCAGAAAGTGGTGAATGGAAGGGGCCAGATAGGTTAACTGCTTGGGGGAGAGGGTTTGCTTGTATCTCTACAGATGGAGAAGTAATCAAACAGATCCCAATGAGCTGTATTTACCTTGTCCATCAGAGAGAGATGGAGAAGACTCAAGATCATCAGATGATTCCATCCCTGACTGTGTCCACCACTGAAAGAACATAGTAGTTATGGCAATTGCCTCATGAAAATAAAAATCGTTAATTGTTAATGAGACTGATGCAGTACTTCAAAACCCACAGGAATCATTGGATTCCCTGACACATAATGAGACCATTGCAACACTTGAAAACTTACAGGAATCATTGGATATCCTGATTCATGAAGTAATGGACAATAAATTGGTTTTGGACTATTTCTTGGCTGCTGAAAGAAGTATATATGTGATAAATATGTTATTTATATACCTTCCTTGTAGGACTTATGGACATGAATAATTCCCCATGGTGATTCATGGTGATTGTTACGTCACTAGTAGCCTGTGTTATTTTGCTATTTGCTTGTGTGATGCCCTCCATGCTGATGGATTTATGTATACCTGTTTCAAGTAAGACTCTTCAGTCCAGAGGAAACCTGCTAACAATATCTGGTTTGGTATTTTCACCTCCCTGAGAAAAGGAGGGTGTGATCACCTGTGTTCTAAAACAAAAGAAAGTGGGAAATGTAGAGAGCCAGAACTCTGGAGAAGTATACTTAAAACAAGGTATTAACTCACTGGAATTGATAAAATAATGGTTCTCTCACTACATATTATCACATCAAACTGAATTCACAATCACACTCTCTGCCCTTCTGATGCCTCCCCTATCTTCCCCAGTAACAGATACAATTCTCAAGAGTTACAGGTGTCATTTTACCATCTAGGAATATAAACAGTTTAACCTTAAAAATTTCCCCTGTTTAGCTTTTTATAATTCTCTTGAGTCCTGTGTTTGGAAATTAAATTTTCTGTATACTCCTTTTTTTAAGTAGAAATGATTGAAATTCTCTCACTTCACTGAAGATCCATTGCCTTCCCTGAAAGATGATGCTCAGTCTTGCTGCGTAACTAATTCTTGCTTGGAAGCTCAGATACTTTGTCTTCTAGAATATGCTATTCCAAGCCTTATGATCCTTTATTGTAAAAGCTACCAGTTCCTGAGCAAAAATGACTATTGTTCCTTGATGTTTGAATTGTTTTTCTCTGGTAGCTTACTGTATTTTTTCCTTCACATTATAGTTGTGGAGTTTTACAACAATGTTCCTTGTGGTTTTCCTTGTGGGATCTCTTTCTGAAGGTGATTTGTGAATTCTTTCAATAACTATTTCCAGACTTCCAGCCAAGATGGTGGAGAGGAGGCACACAGCTGTGTAAGTTCCACATTTTCTCTCATAATTCATTTCATGACAAGCCTCTGAATTAATACTTGACTGAAAAAAAACCACAAATAATTACCAAGAGAAGACATCCTTGAAATTTGCCAGAAAAGGAGGGTGGGTAAGGTATTAGATGCAGCACAGGCTGAGGGCAGGCAGCGGCAGCAAGAGCACAGCAGGCAGCTCCAAACTGAGCAGATGGGAGGGGTTTGGGATGAGATCTCAGCTGTCTCTGCAAGGAAAGCTTTGCAAGAAGAAATAGACAGCAAAACTATAATAGTGGGAGATCTCAACCTTGTACTCTCAGAATTAGATAATTCAAAGCACAAAATAAATAAGAAAGAAGTCAAAGAGGTAAATAGAATACTAGAAAAGTTAGATATGATAGATCTCTGAAGAAAACTAAATGGAGACTATGACTAAGTAGGATTTATACCAGGAATGCAGGGCTGGTTCAATATTAGGAAAACTATTAGCATAATCGACTATATCAAGAACTAAATTAACAAAAACAATATGATCAGCTCAATAGATGCAGAAAAAGCATTTGATAAAATCCATCATCCATTCCTAATAAAACCACTTGAAAGGATAGGGATAAATGGACTTTTCCTTAAAATAGTCAGGAGCAAACTTTATGCCAATAAATTTGATAACCTAAGTGAAATGGATGACTACCTCCAAAAATATAGACTTCCCAGACTAACAGAGGAGGAAGAAATTGTTTTGAATAGTCCCATTTCAGAAAAAGAAATAGAACAGGCAATTAAACAACTCTTAAGAAAAAATCCCCAGGACCAGATGGATTACATGTGAATTTTACCAAACATTTAAAGAACAATTCTAATGCTATATAAATTATTTGATAAAATAGGGAATGAAGGAGTCCTACCAAATTCCTTCTATGACACGAACATGGTACTGATACCTAAACCAGGTAGGTTGAAAAACAGAAAAGAAAATTATAGACCAACTCCAATGAATATTGATGGTAAAATCTTAAATAAGATATTAGCAAAAGACTACAGAAAATCATCTCCAAGATAATACACTATGATCAAGTAGGATTTATACCAGGAATGCAGGGCTGGTTCAATATTAGGAAAACTATCAATATAATTGGCCATGTTAATAATCAAATTAACAAAACCATATGATCATCTCAATAGATGCAGAAAAGCATTTGATAAAATCCAACATCCATTCTATTAAAACACTTGAGAGTATAGGAATAAATGGACTTTTCCTTAAAATAATCAGCAGTATCTATTTAAACAATCAGTAAGCATCATATGTAATGGAGACAAACCAAACTATTCCCAATAAGATCTGGAGGAAACAAGGTTGCCCACTATCACCGTTACATTTTATTGTATTAGAAACGCTTGTTTAGAATAAGAACTGAGAAAGAGATTAAAGGGATAAGAATAGGCAATGAGGAAACCAAATTATACCTTTGCAGATGACATGATGGTATACTTAGAGAACCCCAGAGATTCTACTAAAAGTTATTAGAAATAATCCACAACTTTAGCAAAGTTGCTGGTTATAAAATAAACCCACATAAGTCATCAGCATTCTTATATATCACTAACTAAATGCAACAGGCAGAGTTACAAAGAGAAATTCCATTTAAAGTAACTACTGATAATATAAAATATTTAGGAATCTATTTGCTAAGGGAAAATCAGAAACTTTTATGAGCAAAATTACAGACCACTTTTCACACAAATTAAGTCTGATCTAACCAATTGAAAATATTAAATGCTCTTGGATAGGGCGAGCAAATATAATAAAGATGACAATATTACCTAAACTAATCTATTTATTTAGGCCATACCAATCAGAGTCCCAAAACTATTTTAATGACCTAGAAAAATAACAACAAAGTTCATATGGAAAACAAAAGGTCAAGAATTTCAAGGGAATTAATGAAAAAAAAAATCAAATGAAGGTGGCTTAGCTGTACCAGATCTAAAATTATATTATAGAGCAGCAGTTACCAAAACTATTTGGTATTGGCTAAGGAAAAATTAGTTGATCAGTGGAATAGGTTAGGTTCAAGGGATAAAACAGTCAACAAATATAGCAACCTAGTTTTGAAACCAAAGATCCCAGCTTTTGGGATAAGAACTTACTGTTTGATAAAATTGCTGGAAAATTGGAAACTAATATGGCAGAAACTAGGCATTGATCCAACTTAACAGCGACACAAGATAAGGTCAAAATGGGTTCATGACCCAGGCATAAAGAATGAAATTATTAATAAATTAGAGGAACACAGGATGTTTACCTTCAGACCTGTAAGGGAAGGTCTTTATGACAAAGAAGAACTAGAGATCATTATTGATCACAAAATAGAAAATTTCGATTATACCAAACTGAAAAGTTTTTGTACAAACAAAACTAATGCAGACAAGATTAGAAGGGAAGCAATAAACTGGGAAAATATTTTTTACTGTCAAGGTTCTGATAAAGGCCTCATTTCCAAAATATATAGAGAATTAACTCTAATTTTAAAAATCGCCATTCTCCAATTGAAAAATGGTCAAGGATATGAACAGACAATTCTCAGATGAACAAATTGAAACTATTTTTAGTCATAATGGAAAAATGCCCAAGTCATTATTAATCAGAGAAATGCAAATTAAGACAACTCTAAGATACCACTAACACTGTCAGATTGGCTAAGATGACAGGAAAAATAATATGACTGTTGGAGGGGATGTGGGAAAACTGGGATATTGATGCATTGTTGGTGGAGTTGTAAACGAATCCAACCATTTTGGAGAGTAGTTTGGAACTATGCTCAAAAAGTTATCAAACTGTGCATACCCTTTGATCCAGTAGTGTTACTACTGGGATTATATCCCAAAGAGATTATAAAGAAGGGAAAGGGACCTGTATGTGCACGAAGGTTTGTGGGGCAGCCCTTTGTAGTGGCTAAAAACTGGAAACTTAATGGATGTCCATCAGTTGGAGAATGGCTGAATAAATTGTGGTATATGAATATTATGGAATATTACTGTTCTGTAAGAAATGACCAACAGGATGATTTCAGAATGGCCTGAGAGACTTACACGAACTGATGCTGGAGTGAAATGAGCAGGACCAGGAGATCATTATATACTTCAACAACAATACTATATGATGACCAGTTCTGATGGACCAGGCCATCCTCAAACGAATCAACCAAATCATTTTCAATGGAGCAGTAATGAACTGAACCAGCTATGCCCAGAAAAAGAACTCTGGGAGATGACTAAAACCATTACATTGAATTCCCAATCCCTATATTTATGCACACCTGCATTTTTGATTTCCTTCACAAGCTAATTGTATAATATTTCAGAGTCTGATTCTTTTTGTACAGCAAAAAAAAAAAACATTTTGGTCATGTATACTTATTGTGTATCTAATTTATATTTTAATATATTTAATATCTACTGATCATCCTGCCATCTAGGGAAGGGGGTGGGGGGTAAGAGGTAAAAAATTAGAACAAGAGGTTTGGCAATTGTTAATGCTGTAAAGTTACCCATGCATATATCCTGTAAATAAAAGGCTATTAAATAAAAACCAAAAAAAAAAATAGTCAGGAGCATATATTTAAAACTGTCAGTAAGCATCATATGCAATAGGGAAAACCTGGAACCTTTCCCAGTAAGATCTAGAGTGAAGCAAGGTTGCCCACTATCACCATTATTATTCAATATTGTATTAGAAAGGCTAGCCTTGTCAATAAGAGTCAAGAGAGAGATTAAAGGAATTAGAGTAGGCAACGAGGAAACCAAACTATCATTCTTTGCAGATGATATGAGGTTATACTTAGAGAACCCCAGAGATTCTACTAAAAAGCCATTAGAAATAATTCATAACTTTAGCAAAGTTGCAGGATACAAAACAAATCCCCATTAATCCTCAGCATTTTTATACATCACCAACAAAATCCAACAGCAAGAGATACAAAGAGAAATTCCATTCAAAATAGCATAAAATATTTGGGAATCTATCTACCAAAGGAAAGTCAGGGATTATATGAGCAAAATTACAAAAATGTTTCCACACAATTAAAGTCAGATTTAAATAATTGGAAAAAATATTAAGTTTTCTTGGATAGGCCAAGCAAATATAATAAAGATCACAATACTCCCTAAACTAATCTATTTATTTAGTGCTATACTAATCATACTCCAAGAAAAATATTTTAATGATCAAGAAAAAATAACAACAAAATTCATATGGAAGAACAAAAGGTTGAGAATCTCAAGGGAATTAATGAAAAAAAATCAAATGAAGATGGCCTAGCTGTACCTGATCTAAAACTATATTATAAAGCAGCAGTCAACAAACCCATTTGGTATTGGCTAAGAAATAGACTACTTGATCAGTGGAATAAGGTAGGGTCACAAGACAAAATAGTCAACTATAGCAATCTAATGTTTGACAAACCCAAAGATCCTAACTTTTGGGATAAGAATTCATTATTTGACAAAAATTGCTGGGATAACTGGAAATTAGTATGGCAGAAATTAGGCATGGAGCCATACTTAACACCATATACCAAGATAAAATCAAAATGGGTCCATGATTTAGGCATAAAGAATGAGATTATAAATAAATTATAGGAACATAGGGTAGTTTATCTCTCAGACTTGTGGAGAAGGAAGAATTTTGTGACCAAAGGTGAACTAGACATCATTAGTGATCACAAAATAGAAAATTTTGATTACATCAAATTAAAAAGCGTTTGTACAAACAAAACTAATGCAAACAAGTTTAGAAGGGAAGCAATAAACTAGGAAAACATCTTCACAGTTAAAGGGTCTGATAAAGGCCTCATTTCCAAAATATATCAAGAATTGACTTTAATTTATAAAACTATCAAGCCATTCTCCAATTGACAAATGGTCAAAGCATATGAACAATTTTCAGATGATGAAATTAAAACTATTTCCACTCATATGAAAGAGTGTTCCAAATCAGTATTGATCAGAGAAATACAAATTAAAACAACTCTGAGATACCACCTGTCAGATTGGCTAAGATGACAGGAAAAAATTATGATGAATGTTGGAAGGGATGTGGGAAAACTGGGACACTTATACATTGTTGGTGGATTTGTGAACAAATCCAGCCATTCTGGAGAGCCATGTGGAATTATGCCCAAAAGTTATCAAACTGTGCATACCCTTTGATCCAGCAGTCCTACTACTGGACTTATACCCCAAAGAAATACTAAAGAAGGGAAAGGGACCTGTATGTGCCAAAATGTTTGTGGCAGCCCTGTTTGTAATGGCTAGAAACTGGAAAATGAATGGATATTCATCAATTGGAGAATGGTTGGGTAAATTGTGGTATATGAATGCTATGGAATATTATTGTTCTGTATGAAATGACCAGCAGGATGAATACAGAGAGGCTTGGTGTGACTTACATGAACTGATGCTAAGTTAAATCAGCAGAACCAAGAGATCATTATATACTTCAACAACGATACTGTATGAGGATGTATTCTGATGGAAGTGGATTTCTTTGAGAAAGACAAGATCTAACTTAGTTTCAATTGATCAGCGATGGACAGAAGCAGCTACACTGAAAGAAAGAACACTCGGAAATGAATGTAAACTGTTTGCATTTTTTTTTCTTCCTGGGCTATTTTTACCTTCTGAATCCAATTCTTCTTGTGCAACAAGAGAATTGTTCAGTTCTGCACACAAATATTGTATCTAGGATATACTGTGGCATATTTAACCTGTATAGGACTGCTTGCCATCTGGGGGAGGGGGTGGATGGAGGGAGGGAAAAAAACGGAACTGAAGTGACTTCAAGGGATAATGTTATAAAAAAATTACCCTGGCATGGGTTTTGACAATAAAAAGTTATAATGATTAAAAAAAAGAGAGAGAGAAAGAAAAAAATAACTATTTCCTCCTCTACTTCTAGAATATTGGGACAATTATCATTCATGATTTCTTGAAGGAAGCTATTCATGATCTTTTATTGGTCTTGATCTTCAGGTAAATGAATAATTTTAAAATTGTCTCTCCTAGATAGATTTTTGTAGGTTGGCTGTTTTTGCAATGAGATATGTTTATTTCCTACCATTTTTTTCATTCCTTTTAATTTGCCTTATTTATTCCTGAAGTCTCATAGAGTTATTAGTTTCTATTTTCCCAGTTCTAGTTTTTAATGTGTGATTTTCTTCATTTGGCTTCTGTAGTTCTTTTTATGTTTGGTTAATTCTACTTTTGAAGGTATTGTTTTCTTCAGTTGATTTTTTTTCCATTTGGACAATTTTATTTTTTAATTGCCTTCCTTTTCCAAGTATCCTTTGACACTTTCTTGCATATCTCTCATTTCTTTCCACACTTTTCTTCTACTTTTCTTATTTTCCTGTTAAAGTCTTTTATGAACATTTCAAAAAGCATCTTTGGACTTGAGATAAATTCATCTTGATAACTCTTTGAGATTACCTATGTGGACATTTTTTCCTTGACTGAGTTTGTTTTCCTGTTACCAATGTAGCTTTCTATCATCAAGGTTCTTTACTGTTTCTTGCTCATTTTCTTTCCTTTTCTTTTGGTATTTCATCTTTTGTGCCTTTTATGTTCAAACTCTGCTCCTGGGATTTGCCCAATATGGGAAATGCTGCCCCTGTAACATACAGAGAAGTAATATCCCAAAACTGGGCAATCAATATTTTTGTAGATATTCCACATCATGATTAATCATAGAAATCATGTGCCTCTGAAGGAAAATTTGAAAGAAATTGAAATCTCCATAAATATTACTAAAAAAAAAAAAAACAGACAACCTGCTTCTATAATTGCTATGGATTCTTTCCACTAGATTCTTCATTAGTGAGATAAAAATACCTCAGCCAAAGAAATTTAGTCAATGACTCAATAAAATTTTATTTGAATAAGGGCTATACAATCAACACAAAATTATCACATATTGAACTAGAAGCTTCACCTAGAATCCAGCTCTTAAACTTTTTAATACCCCATATGGAGACTCATAATTGAAAATAGGGGTCAGAAAATTATGATTTATTTTCAGCAAATGTTCAATTTGCATACATATTTTATATATCTCTATATCTGGGATCATGTAAACATTTTTTGGGTGAAAAGTGTTCACAAGTAGAAAAATTTTAAGAAATCCTGACCTGTAAGACCTTGTGATGATTAAAAATGTTTGAGAGAAATAGTTTCTGCATAATTTAATCATCTTATTAATAACATCAGCACATAACTAGAAACAAAAAAGATGGCTAAATTGCCATTTCTTTTAGTCCAAATCTCATGATGGTGGGCTCAGATATACATGCCCTTTAAAATGTAGATATTCCTTAAGGGTGAAAATCAAGATTGGTTAACATAATAGGACTGTGGGCTATATAAAAATAGAGGTTTTAAGACATATAACTTAGGTCACTTGGTCAAAGTGACATTAATTTCCATGTCAGCAGTCTTAATAAGAGAATAAACTTCCCCCCAGACTTATCTGAGCAAACACAATGAGCATGAATATATCCATTGGATCAAACTTAGGATTTCTTTCATTGTCTGACTAAATCTAAACCTGAGTAAATCTCTAAAATAGCGATTTTGCACACTGATTTCTGGATGAGGAAGTAGAAAAGAAAAAAAAAGACATTGTTCTGATTTAATAATTAGTTATTAAACTTAACAGAAACATACTCATTTCTCACAACCTTCAAGCTGGTTGTTACCACTAGGCTTCTTTTCTCTAATATTTGCAGAGCTCATCTAAAGACATCCTATAACTGGCAAATCCCTTTCACATTAGATCCTGCACTCTGGGAAATGATGTGAATTTTTCCCTTGTGTTACCTAAAAACAGACCTCTCCATCACTTTTCTGCCATTTATAAACCATGCAGTTATAAACATCAACTCCTTCCTCCCATCTAGCTCTAAGTTTTTCTGTTATTCTTCCCCATTAAAATAGAAGATCTTTGAGTGCAAAGACCGTCTTGCTAATTGGCATTTGTGTCCAAAATGCTTAGCATAGTTTCTGGCATATAGTAAGTACTTAATAAATGTTTTTCATCCATTCTTTCAAGTCAATTTTCCTCTCATTAAGCAATATATTTAAATTAATTCCAGTACTGAATTCCTAAATAATACCCCTGGTGGCAATAAAATTTGAAGTAAAGCAAAAGTAGCTCATCAGTAAAATGGTTGATTCTTGAGTTAAAGGAAAAGTAAAAATGCCAAGTTTTGATCAAGCATGGACTCTGCTACTGAATGCAATTTAGTTTCTCTCTGTAAAATGAGGCAAGACCATTGAGCCAATAAGAAGTCCCAAGAGACAAAGGAAAAACATGAGATCTTTGTTTCACTGGACTAAAGCATTTATTTACCAACATCTTAAACAGTATATTTACTGTCATAAGGAGAAAATGCACAAAGAGCCCTTGTTTGGGAGTCAAAAAAAGCTAGAAAGCTACATGTAGATGTAGAACATATTTAATGTTTATAATTTCTAGAACACAAAACTATTGCATCATATACAAATAGATGCTTAATAAATATCTATCAAAAGGCAATTAAAGTATGTCCTGGATCTGGCCTTAGCAGTTTGACCCTAGAGTAGTCACATAAACTCTCTCAGTTTTAGTGTCCTTATCTGTGAAAAAAGGCAGTACCTACCTACCTCAGAGTTATTTATGGTCATGAATGTCAGGGATATCCAACTCTTCATAACCCCATCCCCTTGTCCATGATTTCTTGGCAACGATATTGCAATGGGTTGCCATTTTCTTTTCCACTGTTTCCTGGTTTTACAAATCAGTTACTGAAATAAATAGGGTTTAAATGACTTGCCAAGGATCACATAGCTAAGTGTTGAAGGCACAATTTGAATTCAGATCTTCCTGACTCCAGGCCTGGTGTTTATCCACTGCACCATCCAACTGCCCCTCAAATTATTGCTTTTATCTCCCTTACTCTTTAGCAGTACCCTCATCTAGGAGAAATTCAATACTTCAAAGGTTTTCCTATGTTCCTCTTTACCTCCTTCTATATTCCAAGAGAGAGAAATCCATTTAAAGCCTCGACTAATAAGACAATAAATATATAGTCAGAATATGACACCCCTAGCATTTCAATCTCTATGTCATCTGTCCCTGTTTCTATTTTAGTTTCTGTGTATGTATGTTATACATATCTACACACACATATACACATAGAGCTCATTCATTCCATTGTCACCTAATCTGACAGGAATGATAGTCCCTTAGAAGAAATATCTATAATTTTCCTATTTACTCTCAGGCTAGAAGTAATCTGTGGGGGTGAGAGTAGGGGAGGATTTGTCATAGTTATAGTCCCCAAGGTTTCCATTTGTTTCTTATTTAAATAGAGTGGCTAATATCATAAGTGCTTAATGATGAGCTATGTATTTTTATAAAATGTGTAAAAGTAAAAATAATCATAATACACACATAAACTTGGATGATATGCTTGTACCAATGCATAGAGTTAGCATGCATGTGTGTGTATATATGTAGATATGAATAGAAAGCTAGCAGTGAGACATATATGTAGCAAAAATCATATGCTCAAGAGTAATTCACAAACGGTTGACAGGCCTTATTGTTATTGATATTTTTAAAACAGAATTTGTATCTCTCATCACCTGGTGGGTAAAACTATTCCTCTTCTCTACTTCTTGTTTTTATATTCTTCTTGGCCCCCAAAATAATATTAAGCCTTTTGGACAAATGGTAGCCTTTAGCCTGGGGTTTGTTTTCCATGTCTCTTCCCTTGGTTAGACACTGAGACAACATTACGCTCTCTCAATGAAAAGAAGTTCTCTGAAGCCTGAAATTTGCTTAGTCTGAGCTTTGCTCCCTCTTAAAACATTGAAGGCAAAGAACAGCATAGGCAATCCTCTGAAAGGCTAAAACTCTCCCAAGCTGTAGGTGGTGCTAAAGAGAAAGACAGACAAGCCCAGACAGCTCTTCCAAGTATATAGGAATTTTATTTTCTCTAATCTAGTTTTTCAAACAGCAAGACTTTTCCTCCAGTCATATCAGTTTCCTAGCATCAAGTGAAGTTTATTTTAATTCAACTGTTTTCTGCTAAGTTCATCTTAAAGTAACTATTATTATATTTATTTTCTCAGATCCTTCTGTCTTTTCAGCTCCATAAGTTTCTCTGTTTTGGTTTCTAGCTTTTCATACCACAGGTTCTAATCCTGCAATTTTGTCGCTTTTATATTTTCCTTTTTTTCCAGTTGTATTTTTATATCTCTCTTGCCACAACTCATAACGTTCTTATGTGTAGTAGGTAGGATGACCTCCATCTTAGGTTAAAAAAAAACACAAATCTGTCTGACTTTCAATATAGTATATAGTAATATATCTTTGATTCACTTTCTCCAAAAAGTTCTTTGATTCAGTTTCCTGAATATAAATTTTAACATCCTCATAGTAAAAGGCATCTATAAAGAGCTGCTAGAAAATGCAATATAAGGTTCTTTGCCTTCACTTACTACTTTTACCTTGAAAGCCTCTTCTCTTATTTTCTCTCATTTTTTTTCCTTCCCCAGTTATATCTATATTTCTCTTATACATTTCCTATTCTTCTCTTTTAAGTAAATAATATGTTAAAACAACAAAGGAAAGATTCTTACATTATGATGAAATTTATCAAACTATAAAAGGCTATGTTCATTGCAGGAGTCCCAACTCATGGCAAAGAATTGCAAAAAAGATCAGTTAATAAAAGGAAAATATAGAATGTAAACATTCAAAAATATATGTTGTTTGTTTTAAATCCTACTTCTAAACCTATTTAAACTGCAAGCAAACCATTTACAGATATAGCAAGTTCTTTCCTACACAATGAATTTCTAATTTCAAGTTAGAAAGGAATCATAGAGACTATTTTAGCTAGCCTCATTTTAAGTAGAAGAAAGCAGAGGCTGGGAAAGTTTAACTGACTTAAAAGATTCTCACAGATAATAAGTGAAAGAGGTAAAATCTGAGTCTGAATTCAGTGACATCAAATCTTTTACCCTTTTGACCTTATTATCATTCCTATATTTCAAAACACCTATTGCCATAACATGAAAATATACAAATCTGTAAACCTTATTTTCCAATACCATTTCAAAGACACTGTTTACACAAAAAATATATCCTAATGATTTTGATACTTCTTTATACATAATAATAGACTTTGTACATCAAGGTCATCTGAATCTTCTAGCAGTAGGAGAGGAGAAAGATTTCAATACAAGTCAACTTAACTCAATCCTTACTTATTTCAACATGTCACAAGGAAAGCCCATTTAATAGTGTTAACTTTTTTGGTCCATCTATTGTTGGAGAAAGATGAGGGGGGAAGATGTTGATGGTGTTTGTTTTGCTTCCTTTAAGGCCATACATCTCTATGCTTCAAGTGGAATACAATCTTTAAAAACATTGGTGTTAGTTGCAATAATTTATATTGGATCCATGAGTTTTTGGAAATAAAGTTAATTCTCACTTGTCACAAATGCTTTGGCATTCATATAAAGTAAAGATTAATTTCTGGTATGATTTCCATGATAAACTTATGGGTAGCTAAAGAAACCAATTTTGAAAATGGTTACTACTTGTATTGAATTTTTATATTTTCGAGAACTGTACAGTGATTTTTTGGCTTTTGTCTCAATACATCACAGTGAAAAAGGAACAAATAATAGATTTCATCAAAGTCAAAGTTCAGAAATATCACTAAGGAATTGAAAAAAAAAATTGATATTATTCTCCATGGTATCCATTTGAGTTAGTATTGATCACTGGTTATCATAATATCCTCAGGTATAACATTTTACCGTTTTGTTGGTAGAGCCAACATGGCAGAGAGCAGACATGACTTTCTGTGACCTCCTCTGACCTTTCTCTCAAACCAACAGCAGATTAAGCCTTCAAATTAGCTCTGAAGTGACACCTATTTGAGGTACACCACCTTTCTAGAAGAAATTTCAGAATAGATTTGATTCAATCAGGTAGGAGGACAGTCTGCTGAAGCTAGACTGCTGTGCAGGGAGCCCAAGACAAGGATCTGGGACAGGAAGCCAGAGCATTTCTGTGTCCACACACCAGAGAAACTACTGTGAGTCTCTTAGGCTACTCTGCCCTGGTTGCAAGTGGGTGGCTTATTAGATTTTCTGCAAGATGTCCAAAGGTCAGTGAAAAAGGCAAATTGTAAGTCTCTAATCTCCAGAAGAACTCAGCACCTGGCCATCATTATCTAGCACCAGAAATCAGTTAGAAACACCAGCCCCAGGGCAAACTAAAGTGGCTGTTGTTCCTTGCCTTAAGAGAGATCTCAACCATTAAAAATGAGCAAAAAAGTAAAAAGAACTCTGACCATAGACAAGTTTTATGGAGAGAGAGGACAGACTTTAAACCCTGAGGTGCCCAAAGGCAAATCAACTCCATATGAAGCCATGAAGGAAGATATAAGCTGGTACCCATTTCACAAAGTCTTCTTGGAAGATATCAAAAAGGATCTTTAAAAAGAGATAAAAGAAAAATAGGGAAAGAAAATAAGATCTTTGCAAGAAGGTATGGAAAAGGAAAAAAGAATCTGAAAAAAAACTCTATAAAAATAAATTTGATGAAATGAGAAATGTATATGCCTCCCTACAAAATAGATTTAATGAAATAGAAAAAAGCATATAACTCCTTACAAAATAGATGTGAAAAAGATAACAATTCTTCAAGAATTTGTGAAATGAAAACAAATACAAAGAACAAAAGAATTCAATTGACCAAATACAAAAGGAACTAAAAAAGATAACTGAAGAAATTAATACACTAAAAATTAGAATTGAACAAATGGAAGTGAATGATTCAATAAGACTTCAAGAATCAATTAAACAGAACCCTGAAGAAATGAAAAAAAGAAAATATGAAATACATCTTAGGCAAAACAACAGATCAGGAAAATAGATTTAAGAAAGACAATCTAAGCATTATTGAACTTCCTGAATGCCATGATGAAAAAAAGGGCCTAGACATTAAGCTTCAGGAAATCATAAAAGAAAACGACCCTAATGTCTTAGAATCAAAAGGCAAAATATCCATTGAAAGAATTTACCACCACCTCCTGAAAGAGATCCCAAATTAAAAACTCCAAGGAATATCATGACTAAATTTCAGAAATATCAGATCAAGGAAAAAATATTACAAGCATCCAGAAAGAAACAATTCAAATACCGAGGGGAAACAAGACAAAATTAAAAGGAAATAAATAAATTGGGAAAACATTTTTTACATTTAAGGGCCTCATTTCTAAAATATCTAGAAAATTTTAACTTCCAGAGTGGAGCACAGATGGGAGAGACTTTTCTCTCTGACCTTCTCCTACAACCCTCAGACTAATTAGCAAATATAGCCTCTGAATTAGCTCTGAACTGGCAGAACCCTCAGATATTGAGAGTGTAACCAGTTACCAACAGAATATAATTTAGAAGATCTCCAGAAAAGGTCTGTTTCAATTGGAAATGGGAGGAAGGCAGCCCTATCCGCAGAATCTATTATGCTTCAGGTGAAGTTAAAAAAAAAAAAAAAAAGCCAGGGTAGCCATTTTGATCTCAGATCAAGCAAAAGCAAAAATTGATCTACTTAAGAGATAAGGCAAGAAATTATATCTTGCTTAAGAATACCATAGATAATGAAGTAATATCAATATTAAACATATATGCACCAAGTGGTATAGCATCCTAAAGAAGAAGTTAAGAGAGTTGCAAGAAGAAATAAATAGAAAACTATAATAGTGAGAGACCTCAACTTTACTCTCTCAAAACTAGATAAATCCCATCACAAAATAAATAAGAAAGAAGTTAAAGAGGTAAATAGAATATTAGAAAAGCTAGATATGATAGAACTTTGGAGAAAATTGAATGGAGACAGAAAGGACTACAGTTTCTTCTCGGCAGTTCATGAAAGTTATACAAAAAATGACTATATATTAGGACATAAAGACCTCAAAATCAAATGCAGAAAGGCAGAAATAGTAAGTGCAATTTTTCTGCTCAGGATGCAATAAAAATTCAATAAAAGGCCAGTGGAAAATAGACCAAAAAGGAATTGGAAACCAAATAATCTATCTCATCTTAATGAATGAATGGGTGAAATAGCATCTCATAGATACAATCAATAATTTCATCCAATAGACTGACAATAATGAGATATCATATCAAAATTTGTGGGATGCAGCCAAAGTGATATTAAGGGGAAATTTTATATCTCTAGATGCTTACTTGCAAAAAATAGAGAGAAAAAACATCAATAAATTGGGCTTGCAACTAAAAAGCTAGAAAAAGAACAACTTAAAAACGCCAAATCAAATACCAAACTTGAAATTCTGAAAATAAAAGAAGAGATCAATAAAATAGAAACAAAAAACTATTGAATTAATAAAACTGAGTTGTTCTATGAAAAAAAATAGATAAATGTTTAGTTCATTTGACTACAAAAAGGAAAGAGGAAAATCAAATTGTCTCAAAAAGTAAAAGGGGGATCTTGTCACAAATGAAGAGGAAATTAGACCAATTAGTAGGAGTTAATTTGACTAGCTTTATGCCAATAAATTTGACAACCTAAGTGAAATGCAGGAATACCTATAAAAATATAGACTGCCCAGATTAACAGAAAAAGAATAAATTACTAAAATAGTCCCATTTTAGAAAAAAAGAAATAGAACAAGCTATTAGTCAACTACATAAAAAAAAAATCCCCAGGTCCAAATGGATTTACATGTGAATTCTACCAAACATTTACAGAACAATTAACTCCAATATTATATAAACTTTTGGAAAATAGGCAACAAAGAACTCCTACCAAATTCCTTTTATGACACAGATATGATACTGATACCTAAACCAGGTAGGATGAAACAGAGAAAGAAAATTACAGACCAATCTCCCTAAAGAATATTGATGCAAAAATTAAATAAATATTATTCAAGAGATATAATATTATATTATTAAATAAAATATTAGCCAAGAGATTACAGAAAATCATCCCCAAGATAATACACCATGACCAAGTAGGATACCAGGAATACAGGGCTCATTCACTATGAGGAAAAATATTAGCATAATTAACTATAGCAATAACCAAATTAACAAAAAACATGATTATCTTAAAAGATGCAGAAAAGGCATTTGATAAAATCCAACATCCATTCCTATAAAAACACTAGAGAGTGTAGAAATAAATAAACCTTAAAAGAGTTAGTATCATCTCTTTAAAACCATCTGCAAGCATCATATATAATAGGGGTAAACTGAAAACATTTCCTATAAAATCAGGGGTGGAACAAGGTTGCCCACCAGCACCATTGCTATTTAGTATTGTATTAGAATGTTAGCTTTGGCAATAAGAAGAAAAAGAGATTAAAGAAATTAGAGTAGATAATAAGGAAACCAAACTATCACTCTTTGCAGATGATATGATGGTATTCTTAGAGAACCCAGAGATTCTACTAAAAAGCTATTAGATATAATCCACAACTTTAGCAAAGTTGCAGTATACAAAATAAATTCACATAAATCATCAGCATTCTTAAGTAACACTATCAAAATCCAAAAGCAAGAGATACAAAGAGAAACTCCATTCAAAATAACTGCCGATAGTATAAAATATTTGTGAATCTATCTGCCAAGGGAAAATCAGGAACTATATGAGCAAAACTACAAAATACTTTTCACAAAAATAAAGTCAGGCCTAACCAATTGGAAAAATATTAAGTGCTCTTGCATAGGCTGAGCAAATATAATAAAGATGACAATACTCCCTAAACTAGTCTATTTATTTAGTGCTATACCAATCAAACTCCCAAGAAACTATTTTACTGACCTAGAAAAAATAACAACAAAATTCATCTGGAAGAAAAAAAGGTCAAGAATTTCAAAGGAATTAATGAAGAGAAATGAAAATGAAAGTGGTCTAGCTGCATCAGATCTAAAACTCAAAAGCATTTAGTACTGGCTAAAAAATAGAGAAGTTGCTCAGTTGAATAGGTTAGGTTCAGAGAACAAAGTAGTCAATGACTATAGTAATCTAGTATCTGACAAATGTAAAGGCTACAGTTAGGGGGATGAGAATTCACTATTTGACCAAAAACTTCTGGAAAACATTGGAAACTAGTATTGCAGAAAGTAGGGATATACCCACACCTAATACCATCCACCAAGATAAGGTCGAAATGGATTCATGATCTAGATATAAACAATGATATTATAAACAAATTACAAGAACTTAGGTTAGTTTACCTCTCAGATTTGTGGAGGCGAAAGGAATTTGTGACTAAAAAAGAACTAGAGATCCTTATTGATCATTTAAAATCATTTAAATAGATTTGATTATATTAAATTGTATTATATTAAGTTGTAATTTTATATAAACAAAATTAATGCACATAAGATTAGAAGGGAAGCAATAAACTGGCAAAACATTTTTACATCCAAAGGATTTGATAAAGGTCTCATTCCTAAAATATATAGAAAATTGACTCAAATTTATAATAGTTCAAGCCATTCTCCAATTGATAAATGGTGAAAGGATATGAACAATTTGCAGATGATGAAATTGAAACTTTTGTAGTCACATGAAAAGATGCTCCAAATCACTATTGATCAGAGAAATGCAAATTAACACAACTCTGAGATAACACTACACACCTCTCAGATTGGCTAAGATGACAGAAAAAGATAACGACAAATATTGGAGGGGTTGTGGGGAAACTAGGATATTGTTGATAGAACTGTGAATGGATCCAACTATTCTAGAAAGTAGTTTGGAACTATGCACAAAATCAAACTGTGCCTACTCTTTGATCCAGCAGTGTTTCTACTGGGATTATTTCCCAAGAGATCTTAAACAAGGAAAAGAGACCCACATGTGCAAAAATGTTTGTGGCAGCCCTTTTTGTAGCAGCTAGAAACTGGAAACTGAGTGGATGTCCATCAATTGGAGAATGACTTAATAAATTATGCTATATGAATGCTAGGGAATACAATTGTTCTATAAGAAACAACCAGCAGGATGTTTTCAGAGAGGCTTGGAGAGGCCTCCATGAACCAATGCTAAGTGAAATGACTAGAACCAGGAGATAATCATACAAGACAACAACAACACTATACAATGATCAATCCTGATGGACATGGATCTCTTCAACAATGAGAGGATTCAAACCAGTTCCACTCGGTCAGTGAAGATGAGAACCATCTACACCCAGAGAGAAAAGTATGGGAACAGAGTATGGAACACAACATAGCATTCTTACTCTGTTGTTATTTGCTTGCATTTTGTTTTCTTTCTCAGATTTTCTTCTCCTTTCTTCTTGATCTGATTTTTCTTGTGTAGCAAGATAATTGTGTGTGTATCATGTACTGGACTACCTACCAGCTAGTAGGGCAGGGGGTGTGGAAAAGGACAGGAAAATTTGGAACAAAAGGTTTTGCAAGGATCAATGTTGGAAAAATTATCCATGCATATGCTTTATAAGTAAAAAAAAATTAATAAAAAAAGAAAAATAAAATATATAGAGAATTGATTCAAATTTATAAGTATTCAAGCCACTATCCAATTGATATGTAGTCAAAGGACAATTTTCAGATGAAGAAATTAAAACCATCTCTATTGAGTAAAGAAATGCAAATTAAGCCAACTCTGAGTTACCACTACACCTCTAAGTTTGGCTAAGATGATAGGAAAATTTAATGATGAATGTTGGAGAGGATATGGAATTGTTGGTGGAATTATGAATGGATCCAGCCATTCTGGAGAGCAATTTGGAACTATGGTCAAAAAGTTTTCAAACTGTGCGTACCATTTGATCCAACAGCACATCTACTTGGGTTATATCCTAAAGAGATCTTAAGAGGGGAAAAGGGACCCACATGTGCAAAAATGTTTGTGGCAGCCCTTTTTACAAGTGACAAGAAATTGAAAATTGAGTGGATACCCTTTTCTCAGTTTATTTTTCTCTTCTTGATCCAATTTTTCTTGTGCAGCAAGATAATTGTATAAATATGTATACATATATTGAATTTAACATATATTTAACATATTTCACATATATTGGGTTACCTGCTCTCTAGGTGAGGTGATTGGGGAAATGAGGGGGAAATTTGGAACACAAAGTTTTGCAAAGGTCAATGTTGAAATATTACCCATGCATATGTTTTGTAAATAAAAAAGCTTTAATAAAAAAAGAAAAGAAAATTGGGATTACATGATCAGCTGGATGACTTCAGAAAGGCCTGGAGAGACTTACATGAACTGTTGCTGAGTAAAGTGAGTAGAATCAGGAGAACATTATGCACAGCAACAAGATTATTCAATGACTAATTCTGTTAGACATTGCTCTTTTCAATAGTGAAGTCATTCAGGCCAGTTCCAATGGTTTTGTGATGGAAAGAGGTTATCTACATCGAGAGAGAGGACTATGGTAACTGATTATGGGTCACAATATAGTATTTTCACTTTTTTGTTGTTATTTACTTGCATTTCATTTTCTTTCTCATTTTTTCCTTTTTTATGTGATCTTTATTTTGAAGCATAGTAATTGTGAAGATATATAGGGAGGAATTGTACATGTTTGTCATATGTTGGATTGCTTGCCATCTAGGGGAGGAGGTGGGAAAAGGGAGGGAGAAAAATAATTTGGGCCACAGGGTTGTGCAAGGATGAATATTGAAAACTGTCTATGCATAGGTTTTGAAAATAAAAAGTTTTAATAAACTTAAAAAAATTAAAAGTGAAAAAGGAATACGTTTTTCTTATTCAGATATTATATATTTAGCATCTCCATTGAAATATCCTTGAGTGTTCCTTCACAAAGAGAAATGGAGAAAGATTTTTCTAACCCCTATCAATATTGTGTAATACTTCTTGTCTAACAGGCACTAATTTTTTTACAACATGATTTCCAATAGGCAGCTTAATTCAATTCACTTGTTTGAGTATCTGCTATACATAGGTACTATGAAAGTTGTGGATATGAAGAAATTCATAATAATCATAATAGTAATGATGCAAGTTTCTAGGGAAAATTTGCTTTCAATGGCATCTTTATGAGGAGGTCACACCAAATGGTCTTTTAACTCTAGATCTGTGAAGAATGAGAAATCCTGTTTCTTGAAAATATTCTTTTGCAAATGACCTTCAAATTGCTTTTTTTTTAAATAGAAGGCAGCATAGGATGGAGTTACTGCACTAAAAGTACAAAGTTGATATCTTGCCACTTACTAAGGATATAATCTACAAATCACTTAGCCTTTTGAATCTCCCATTTACTAACGTAAAAAAAGGGGGTTAATTATAGCAAGCCTTCTCACATCTAAGGACTATTGTAAGGATCAATGAATAAATGAGTGAAGAAAACATTTTATGAACGATATAGGTGTGAAGTAGTTGTAGGAGTGGTTCATGATTGTAAGTCATATTACCAATAGAGACACTGAAAATAGCTGTAATATGAAAATATTGAACTAGATACTGGAACCCTGTTTCATATTTTAGTATTTTAAAGGATCAATGTAGCATTTGAGTTGTCATTCAAAAAAACTGTATGTCATTCTATATAACTGGCTTGTCTTTTTTCTGGTCATCCATGTCATTGCTCATGCACAAATCATTATTGATAATATTCCATAGTCCCTTTCTACTACTGGCCATGCAGAGTACCATGATCTCTGAAGAATTAAAATGACAATAGAAAATCACATACATCCACTACATGTTTCCCATTTGCAAAAGAATATTTTCAAGAAACAGGATTTCTCATTCTTCACAGATCTGGAGTTAAAAGATCATTTGGTGTGACCTCCTCATAAAGATGCCCTGAAATATCTTTTAGTTCTCTGTTTCTGATACCTTACTAATTTTTAGAATTCACACTAGCCAGAGGAATAAATTTTTAAGTGATTTCCAGTATAGTCTGTTTCTGTTAATTTCCTTTATTTGTGTGTATATTTCACTTTGTTAGTTTCATCTATGAACTATTTTATGTACATCAGAAGAAGAAAAACAACCTCAATATGCATGCATGTGTATGTATAAGCAATAATATATGTATATATGTAGTGGATGTATGTGATTTTCTATTGTCATTTTAATTCTTCAGAGATCATGATACTCTGCATGGCCAGTGGTAGAAAGGGACTATGGAATATTATCAATAATTATTTGTGCTTGAGCAATGAAATAAAAATATTAGCAAGGACATGGATGACCAGAAAAAGACAAGCCAGTTATATAGAATGACATACAGTTTTTTTTGAATGACAACTCAAATGCTACATTGATCCTTTAAAATACTAAAATATGAAACAGGGTTCTAGTATGTTGAATAAAAATAATGAAAATGAAAATAGGACTATTTATGCAGTACTTTTTAAACTCTGAAAGCATTTTCCACAAATTATTGTATTTGAGTATACTGAAAACTATTAATTAAATCAGGTATTGTTATTTGCATTTTACAGATGAGGACATTGAGATCTGGTCAATCAAGTCAACTAGCATTTATTAGCTACTTATTATATGTCGGAAATTGTGCTATAACTGATAATTTTTTTTAAAAAAAGGAAAACATAATCTCTTCTCTCAAGGATCCCACAGACTAATGGTACAAAGACTTTAAAAGGTTTCTTATTATTTCATAACTATTTGATCTCATACTGATGATTTATGGTGAAAAAAATGGAAAAGATTACAAAGGGAGAAAGAACATAGAGGAAGTACAATCTCTTTCAGGTCAGAGAGCACCCACACCAAATGAGCAACAGAACTGTCAGCTCACCAAAGTAAGAAAGGATATGTGTTAATGCAAAGAACAACATATGTGTGGTTATATTTTATGGGGGATTCTCTAATGTAATACTGTTGGATAAAACTTGTATCTATACTGTTTTACAGAACACAAAACATGTTAGGACTATGCATTTTGATAGTTTCAAAACTGTTCAAGATTCTGTGGCAAAATCCTTGGAAATATATAATCCTCATCTTCTAGATACTACTAGAAAAAAATTTAAAAGCCTTTCAGCATCCAGCAGCAAAGAATATCACATTATACAATTATTTACAGTATTCAAATCACTTCAGTACCAATAGCTACTAAATTTATGAAAAATTTTCTTTATATTAGAAACAATCTGAGGAGCTAAAAAAAAAAATTTGATTGTACAGCCTCTGAAAATTCTTGATCTGGGGGGAAAAGATCAGATCAGTACTTTAGAAAGTTATAGATTTGGAAGTTATTTGGAGGTCATAAACTCTAATCTCATTTTCAGATGAGGAAAAGAGAATCCAGGGAGATGAAGGGATGTGTCCACAGTCATACAGTCAGAAAGTGGTAGGAAATAGGAATCAAACTCATGTACAAGACCTCCAGGATCAGTGGTCTTTCAAATGAATCACAATGCCTCCATTTCTAAATTTCCTTCCAAATGGCATTTTTTATAGTCTTTTTATTCTAAAATAGCAAGTGAGTAGAAAATCACATCCCCCTGATCAGTGAAGACAGTAGGATCCAAATAGGAGGCTGCTGAAATTGTGTAGGCAAGAGATGATAAAGCCCTGAATAAGAGTGCTGCTATGTGAGGGGAGAGAAGATAAGTATTAGAGATGATACAAATCAGAATTAATTAATGTTTTTATAAAATTATTAGATATAGAAAGATCATATAATGTAAAAAGCTGAGGCTGACTATGAGGTTGCAAAAAAGGAATGACTAAGGAAGAATAGGGGCACCAAGTCTAAAACTATTGGTATATGAGTTAGGGATTTCAGCTAAATTTTGTGCTTCTCTAGATTCTTCTCCTAAAGCACTTAGCACAGTGTCTAGTATAAAGTTAGTTGGTTCTTGTCCTTTTTTTCTTAAGGAGAACCAAAATTATATCACTATGTTGGAGTCAAGGTATAGAGTGTCTGATTGTGGTTGAACTAATATGAGCTTGGGTGGTTTTACAATAGGTAAGGCATAAATAGTCCATATGAACATTTGAAGTGAACATGTCTCTAAATTTGAACATCTCACATTTCCTTTTAAAAATATTTAATTAATTTATTTAACATTTTCCCCAGTTATATCCAAAACACGTTTTTTTATTTGTTTTTAAGATTTTTGAGTTGTAAGTTCTCTCCCTTATCCCCACTTGTAATTAAGAAACCACATGTGAATTTATGAAAAACATTTCCATAAAGTTGTGAAAGAAAACATAGATCTCTAATGAAAATAAAAACTCTCAAGAAAAATCAAGTTAAAAGTAAAGTAAAAGAGAGAAATAGAAAATTCTTCAATCTATATTTAGACTCAGTTAATTTCTTCAGTCCTTCAGAATAGTTATGGATGATTGCACTACTGAGAATAACAGTCATTTACAGTTGCATTGCAATAATAAAATATTGCTATTATTTTGTATACAGTATATTTCACTGTGTTCATGGACGACTTTTCAGGTATTTTTTTTTCCCCTGAGAACATCCTGCTCATCATTTACTAGAAAAGAATAATATGTTATCAGAGAAATTTGCTTCAATTGTTTTTTTTTAATTTTTTACAATTACTATTGCTAATTGAATTTCTCCCCATTCATTCTCTCTCTCCTTTCACCTTGTTCCTCCTCAAAAGTATTTTGTTACTGACCACTTCCTCCCTTAATATGTCCTCTCATTTATCATGCACCCCCCTTCTCATATCACATCCTCCTCGTTTTTCTGTAGGGTAAGATAGATTTCTATACCCCTTTTGAATATGTATGTTATTTTCTATTAAAGCCAATTCTGATGAGTGATCAATCACTCACCCTCTCCTCCCCCTTTCCTCCACTGTAAAACCTTTTTCTTGCCTCCTTTTTATGGAAGATAATTTGTACCATTCCACTGTTCCCTTTCCCTTTCTCCCAGTATGTTTCTTTCTCACAACTTAATTTCATTATTAAAAAAGATATTATTCCTTCATATTCAACTCTCACCCATGCCCTCTGTCACTCACTGTCTCCGTCTGTCTGTCTATCTGTCTGTCTGTCTGTCTCTCTGTCTCTTTCTCTCTCTGTCTCTTTCTCTCACTCTCATGTATGTATGCATATATTCCTTCTGCTATAATAAGGATGTTTTAATGAGTTAAAGGATCATCCTCCCATGTAGGAATGTAAATAGATAAACCTTATTAGGTTCCTTATAATATCACTTTCGTGAATAATTCCTTATGCTGCTCAACTACTGTATTTGAAAATCAGATTTTCCATTTAGCCCTTGTCTTTTCATGATGAATGCTTGAAAACTCTCTATTTCATTGAATGAACACTTTTTCCTGTGAAATATACTCAGTTTTCCTGGGTAGGTGATTATTGGTTGCAATCCTAGCACCATTGCTCTCTGAAATATATCCCAAGCCCTCTGGTTCTTTAATATAGAAGCTGCTAAATCTTTTGTTATTTTGAATGTGAGTCTATTATACTTAAATTGTTTCTTTGTGGATGCTTGCAATATGTTCTTCTTGATCTGGAATTTGGCTATAATATTCCTGGCAATTTTTAATTTGGTACTCTTTCAGGAGGAGATCATTAGGAGATGATTAGTGGATTCTTTCAATTTCTATTTTACTCTCAGGTTCAAGAATATCAGTACAGTTTTCCTGGATAATTTCTTGAAAGATGATGTCCAGGATCTTTTTTTTTATCATGACTTTCAGGTAGACCAATAAATTTTAAGTTATCTCTCCTGAATGTATTTTCCATTTTGGTTGTTTTCCCAATGAGATATTTCACATTTTTTTTTTAACTATTTTTCTTTTCTTTTTTTTTTTTTTTTTTTATTTCACATGAAGTCATTAGCTTCCATTTGATCTATTCTATTTTTTAAAAATTATTTTCCTCGGGGAACTTTTGTACCTCCTTTCCCAAGTGGCAAATTTTGCTTTGTAAAGCATTCTCCTCATTAGGTTTTTGTGTTTCTCTTTGCACCTCTATAAATTTTTTCCTCTAATTTTTTTCTCTGTTTCTTACTTGATTTTCAAAGTCCCTTTTGGCGACTTCCATGGCCTGACTCCAATTCTTATTTTTTTCCCAGAGGGTTTGGATGTAGGTACTTTGACTTTGTTATCTTCTGAGTGTGTGTTTTGATCCTCCTTCTTCCATAATAATTTTCAATGGACAGATTTTTTTTTCCTACTCATATTTCTAGCTATTACTTTGCTTTTAACTATTAGTTAAAGTAGAGCTCTGTTCCCAAGGTGGAGGGTGTACTGTCTCAAGCTTCAAGAGATTTGTGCAGAGAAATCCTCCTAGGAATCTGACCAGAAGCATTCTTTTATGACCTGGAGTTATTAGAAGTGTCTCTCCCCACTGTAGCTGTAAGATCTAGTCCGCTGGTCCATACTTGGAGCTTGCTAATCGGGGTTGTGCTGGAACTGAACACCAGATTCCCACCTCATTGTCACAGATCTTCTCTATTGACTGGTGTCCCCAGACTGAGAGATCCAGAAACCTCCAGGACTGCTGCTGATTCAGAGGTCCCGCCTCCCTGATTTTGGGGTTTGTGTTGGAGCTGGAGCCAGTGCCAGGTCTGCAGTGAGATTGTACAATGATCTTGCACTCTGGGTCCACAGCCCTTTTCTGCTGACCCACCAAATGTTCTTGGGCTGAGAGGTGGTACTGACACCGGATAAGAGGTAGGACTGAACCAGGGCTAGGTCTGGGTCTAAAGCTGCACCAGCAAACTCTACTCTGGAACTTCAAATTGGACTCCCACCCTAATGTCACTGACATTTTTTGCTGAGTTTCTAAGTTGCCTTCAGCTGGAAAATGTTCTGCTCCAATTTGGAGATGTTCTGAAGCTCTAAAAATTGTTTAGAGTTATCATTTAAAGGAATCTGGAGTAGTTTGAGGGAGAGTTGGGGTAAATTCCTGCTTTTACTCTGCCATCTTGGCTTTGCCTCTCACCTTTTTTTTTGTTATTACAAATTTTCTTCCCTCATAACATAGTGACTTCTTTGATGAAGACTCTCAACCTTGCTTGAACCTTTTTCAGTGTCTCATCATACAACTGATTCCAAAGTTCTTCAAAGAGACCCTGAGATTATGCTTATATTGCTTTCTCTCACTACCTTGTGAAAACCTTTCTTGCATGAATTGTCCACAAAATAATCTTTTAGGCAATTGTATATTTGGCATTCAAACAATTTAGAATTGTTTTATCTGCAGTTGAGTTTGAATGCTTGGCAATTTCATTAGAGAAGGGAGCTCCTTGTCCAGTATCTTATCTTGCCAGATGATCTTCAGATCTTTTTAAGACAATTCAAATGGAAGCGATTCAGTCTGATGGCATAACTCTCATGTTCAGTCTAGGTTTCACAGGCAAACAATAAAAATAAAACAGCTATAAAGACTTCTCTCTCCCATATTTTCCTTAAAAGTCTCTCAAACACTGAGCTAACTCTTACAATATATTTTAACTTTCTTATCAATGTGTGTATTCCTAGAAGAAAAGTATCTTTGGAATGCAGCAAAGGTAAATAAACCTATCCTTAAGATTCAAAACTTAACCATTTAGTGAAACTGATGGTTCATTATATGGATTATATAGTGCTAGCCAGGACAGAATCTGTGTTTTATCAGTATTAAGTCAAGATTCTTATAAGCAACAACAGTCTATAGTAAAATGCATCTCAATTTCAGAGACTGCATTGAGTGTGTGATCATCTATGAACAAAAAGTCATGCATCAACTACCCAACCACTTTAGTCTTGGTTTCCAGTCTTTTCAAATTAAATACCATCAGGGAGGTAGCTAATTTTAACACAATGATCATTCTAATTGAAGACATCTGATAGCCTTGTTTCATTCAGTTGGTGACTGGGAAAGGAGGAGAGCATGATCCATTTTCCAAAACCAGAGCAAGCATGTCATTATGAAATTGTCACAAAATTCTGATAAATATCTCTGGCAATCAAATTCTGACATGATTTTCTTAAGTCCTCACAGTATTAAAAGCCTTGTCAGATTAACAAACTTTGTATACAGACCTCTGTTCTGTTCTTGCCATTCCTCCTGGAGTTGTTGGGTGGCCAACACTGATTGTTGCTTGGACATTTCTAAAGCCACAGTAGCTCTCAGGTATAAATGATCATCTTCCATGTGAACCATTAAGCTATTAAAGAAAACTCTTCCAAGAATCTTGCCAGAAATAACTGAGAGACCCCCCCCAGAACATTCTATTTCCTTTACCTATGGAGAGATGGACAATGGTGACATTCTTGAATTTCTGGGGAATAACCTCTTCTTTCATTATCACTCAGATGATTTCAGTCATATTTTGTATAAACAATGACCCTCGCCCATATTTCATGTTTCAGCTGTGATAAAATCAGCACCAGACACTTTGCCACAGGAGAGGAATCTAAAGACATTCAAAACTCCTTCCAGTGGAAATTTGGTTGGACAGGGATTGACTTAAATTTGATATAAATCATCAGTAGTTTCAGTTATGACTGATAATGTCATGCTAAAAATATCATGGAAGTATTTAGCTCAACTTTTCAGGATCATATCCTTATCTCTGATCTATGTGACTCCATAAGCACTGAGTATTTGAGATGCACCATAATTCTTTAGCTCCTTAACAGCTTTCATGGCATTATAAAACCAGTTTGGATTGTTATTATCAGTATAAAACTGAATTGAGTCTGCCTTCTTACTGAGCAGAGAATTTTACAAATCCTTAAATTGTGCTTGCATTTTATTTTTGATGAAATTAAATGCTACCTTCTTAAAGACAGATAAGTTATCCCATAGGTAAACCCTGTAGATTTCTACTTTTTTTTTAATTTAGCAGCTTCTGAAATTCTTCATCATTTTTGTAAAGACAATCTTGTTTCTAAGTGTTCTGACCCAGATGAGTAAATGCAGTGCTGTTTACCAAATCTATATTTGAAAGCTACCTATTCCTTATCTGCTCCATGGCAAACCTGTGCTGGCTTAGTTTTCTCTCCAAGTTATGAAGGAACTATTCCCTTTCAGAGAAGAGATCATAACTATTTACATTATGTCTTCTAATAGTTTTCTTCCCTTGGGGTCTTTGCTTTTGTTAAATGTGAATATTTAGCTCAGAGAGAAAGAATCCATTATTCTGTGCCATACATCACCTTCATTAATTTCACATCCTTAGTATCTCTTCTAATTTCAATGACATAGTATATTAAATGCCAATTTTCATGCAAGGGTACATCAGTGAAGTTTTGTTCCTTTTAGGACAGTGCAAAACAATGTTTGTGATGAGATCATGGGATACACAAGTAATGATTGTTGTTGTTTCTGACTCCATTCCTCCCAAGCATTTCCTGTCATGTCTGTTAGTCTATGCCTATTCTTGCATTAAAGTCACTCAGAATTGCAAGCTTGCCCTGTTTTTGGCATATTGATGATGAGTATCTCCAGGCCTTCATTAAATTTTTCTTTAATCTCAAAAGGATTTATCATGGTGGGAACATAGAGACTAATGATGATGGCATGATATATTTTCTACAAGTGGCAATTATATCGTCATGAGTCTGTCAGTCATTCTTTGTGATAGGCATACAAGCTTGTTGACTAGATTAACTTTGACTGCCAAACCTACACAGCTTCATTCCCCATCACTGCAGTCCATCTAGCAAAATGTGTATCCAGCTCTGAATTATGTAAGTTCACTCAAGGCTGCTATTTGTATGCAATACTTGTTATATTCTTTCCCATAAAGAATTGTTCATCTTTCAGGTCTATTGGATTTCATGTTGTTCATAAACATGCAAACATTTCATATACTGATGGTGAGTGGAATAATTTTTGCAGAAGATATATATATATATATATATATACATATATACATATATATGTATAGAAAGAGAGAGAGAGGGAGGGGGAGAGGGAAAGGGAGAAGAAGAAGAGGGAGAGGGAGAGTGGGAGAGGGAAAATGAGAGTAGGAGAGGAAGAGATAAGGGAGAGTGAGAGTGGGAGAGGAATAGGGAAAGGGAGAGTAGGAGAGGGAGAGGGAGAATGGGAGAGGGAGTGTCTTTTTTTGGTATTTCAATCATAGGATGCAGCATAGGTTAGATTAATAAATAATATTAATAAATAAATAAATAATGAATAGGTTAAGGTTGGGGAAAGTAGGCAATATAAGGGAACCTTTTCTAGCCCCTTACTCACACTAGGAGTCAAGCAATGCAATCCTTAAAAGTCTTCTCAGACATCTAGGGATTTTCCAAAACCCACTGCTGCTTTCAGTGAAGATGGTCTTATAGCCCAGGCCATAAGTGTGCAGGATTGTGACTATACTTTCCAGTGTATCTCTACATGCTGCTTCATCGCTTTCTCATCACCACAGGATTTTGAAATAGATAGAAATGTTAAAATGTTATGAGTGATGTCTTTTGGTTTACACAAAAATTCTATTTAAATGAGGCAGATACTGGTTGCACAAAGTCATCAGCCTCATACCCTCTTCCAGAGTCATCCAAATTAAATGACAAAGTGAAATCAAGATGACTGGTAATGGCTTGAAATGCAGAAGAGGGCTTTGGTGTCTCTAAGGTCTCCACAGAGCCAGCTTTAACCCCCTTCATAGGTTTTGGAACACATTGTTCTCACCTACCCATTACAAAAGGATGTCTTCAAGTACTTGGGATAGATACCCCCTGACTCACGAAAGGGTTTGAGACTACTTGGTTATTTTCAACTTTGGGTAGCCCATCTGCAAATAGTTTATCAGAGTATAAACAATGCACACCTACAGTTTCTTGAACCAAATACTTGGTTCAAGTAGCTCAGGTATATGTCAAAGGTTGAAAGCAGCCCTGTAAAGGGCTCAGCACTCTTTACACCAGAGATTCTAGGTCTCCACGAACACATCTTATACCCCTCTTACATAAATAAAATATGTAATATTTTACATAATAATATAAATAACATTTATAAATAAATAAATAAAATTGTATTCCCTTTACTTCTCTGTCTAACCAAACTTCTTCAGTCTGCTTTCTTGACTTTTCATCCAGGTCATACTTGGTAGTGATGAATATGTTCTGAACTTTTTTTCCTCTGCTCTTCCTGCTTCTCCCATACTCATTTGGTGATGCCATCTATTTTCATGGATTCAATCATCTTTTCTACATACATAATTATTGAATCTACTGAAAATCTCAAAATGGATATTCAGTAGACATAATAAATTCAACATGTCTAACATTGTTATTTCTACATTCATAATATTTCTTTTAATTTGCCTGCTCACAGGGCTAACTCATACAGATTGCAATGAAATAATTCCTAGATTATTCTACTAGCTTTCTTTTTTATCAACCTGACTCAAGTCTAATTAAGTCAAGTTGGAATCAGAATTTGATCTCAGCTCAAAAGTCAGTCCTGTCTACATGTCAAGAGCAAATGAAACTCATATCATACTGTGTTTTGAACCTATCTTAAGGTTTAAACAATAATAACCAAAAGGTGATGTAAAAGCAAGTATTTAAAAAGTGGAGGAAATAATTACTTGTGTGATTTTTGAAAAGTTATTTCATTTCTCTGGAGGTATGACCAGAGAGAAGAGAAGAGGATAACTCTTTATGAAGCACAAACTATGTGTCAGGTACTGTGCTAAAAACTTTATAAATATGTCATTCAATCTTCACAACTTTGCTTAGTTATTATTCCCATCTAACAGATGAGGAAACTGTGGCAGAAAAAAGTGAAGTGATTTGTCTAGCATCACATAGATAGTAAATATATCAGACTAAATGTGTTCCCAGGTCTTTTAGGGTCCAGCATTCTGGATGTTTCTCTGGAAGAGCTCTAAGAGATTATGTAGAAGGCCTCCAAGAGATAATCTAGTTCAAATGCTTCACTTTTCAAGTAAGGAAATACATTTGTGATGGGACTTGTCCAAGATCATAAAATTAGGAAGTAGTAGAAAACACATTCAAACTCAGGTGCTAAGACTCCCAAGTTCAGCCTTTCACTCCTCCATACTGTCTCCATTGCTACTATTCCTTCCAACTCAAATTTTCTCTCATTTATTTATTTTAAAGTCAGCAAGTAAGTGGATGTCCATCAGTTGGAGAATGGTTGAAAAAGTTATGGTATATGAATATAAAGGAATGTTGTTATTCTGTGAGAAATGATCAGCAGGATGATTTCAGAAAGGCCTAGAGAGACTTACATGAACTGATGCTGAAGGAAGTGAGTGGAATCAGGAGAACATTATAGACAGTAACAAAATTATGTGAGGATCAACTGTGAGGAACTTGGCTCCTTTCAGCAATTCCAATTCAAGCCAGTGGACTTGTGATGGAGAGAGCCATCTGTATCACGAGAGAGGACAGTTGGAACTGAATGTGGACCACAACATACTATTTTTACCTTCGTTGTTATTGTTGTTGTTGTTTGCTTCCTTTTTTTTTTCTTTTTCATTCTTCCCCTTTTGATCTTTTTGTTCAAGATGATAAATGTGGAAATATGTTTAGAAGAATTGTGTTTAGCATATATTGGATTGCTTGCTGTCTAGGGAAGGGGGGAGATGGGGAAGGAGGGAGAAAGATTTGGAGCATGGAGTTTTGTATGCATGGATGTTGAAAATTTTCTTTGCATGTATTTTGAAAAATAAAAAAAGCTATTATTATTTTTAAAATAAAATAAAATGTCAATATGCAAGAGATACATTCTTAAAAATAATAATAATAAAACCAGCAGGTGGGTAGAAAGCCTCTGTCTCAAACCCATGATTCTTACATTACTACCTCCATCATTCAGCAGGCTCCTGGATCAACCTCCTTTCAAAGTTGCAAGTCTCTAACATTTTTAGCAGATTTTAAAGAAGTAGAACACTGTTTCTACACATGTTTGTTAGTAAAATAATTATAACAACAAGCACCAGCAACTTCAAATGAGTTTTAGGTGGGTGGAAGAAAACAAGTGGAAAGAATCAAAATAGGGTGCACAGAGCAACAAGGTTAGCTTGTCATCAAGGGTGAATCTCCTGGTGTAGTTGAGGGTGCTGTGACAACAAGCCACAGGTGCACCCTGCATGAACCATTAAAAATGCAATCAAGAGAGGGGGTGATGACAGTTCTGAATAAATACTGGGCTCATCTTAGAACACACTTATCCATCTGTTATGCACTGGTGTATCTTTTCATTAGTGTTTTCTCAGAGTTCAAGCATTCTTCCTTTCTCAGAAAGCTCTACCAAATGGGAAGCAGCAATGGAGAAAGAAAGCTGTGTCCCAAAAATAAAAACTTATGGCCCATGAAGTGATATTTACAACCTTGGAACTGATGACAGACATTGAAGACAATAACATTGGTTTAAATACCTTTCAAATTGGGCATATACCTGTGCCTTCCTTCCATGTGATACAACACAGCTCATTTCAAAGAGATGACGTGGGTAAATCAAGTGCCGGTAATCCTAAGCCTAATACTATGTGCTTTGCTTATTGTATTGAAAATATTAGTTTTGGCAAAATGGAAAAAGAAAACAACTTCTTGAAAAACAGAATTTCTTAGATGGGAAAAAAATCCAATGAACAACACAACTCACTTAAACGTTCAAGTAGCCAAATGCAAAAGGAGACAACAAAGCTGACTGAAGAAAATAATTCATTAAAAAATCTAAATTTAACAAGTGGATGTGAATGCCTTGATGAGACATCAAGACTCAAACAAAATGAAAAAAAAAAATAGAAGAGAAAGTAAAATACCTCATAGTTAAAACTACTGACTTGGAAAGTAGATGCAGAAGAGATAAGAAATATTGGCCTTTGATAAATGGTCAAAGGATATGAACAGACAATTTTCAGATGATGAAACTGAAACTATTACCACTCATATAAAAGAGTGTTCCAAATCACTATTGATCAGAGAAATGCAAATTAAGACAACTCTGAGATATCACTACACACCTGTCAGATTGACTAGAATGACAGGGAAAGATAACACAGAATGTTGGAGGGGGTGTGGGAAAACAGGGACACTGATACATTGTTGGTGGAATTGTGAACACATCCAGCCATTCTGGAGAGCAATTTGCAACTATGCTCAAAAAGTTATCAAACTGTGCATACCCTTTGATCCAGCAGTGTTTCTACTGGGCTTATATCCCAAAGAGATACTAAAGAAGGGAAAGGGACCTTTATGTGCCAAAATGTTTGTGGCAGCCCTGTTTGTAGTGACTAGAAGCTGGAAAATGAATGGATGCCCATCAATTGGAGAATGGTTGAGTAAATTGTGGTATATGAATGTTATGGAATATTATTATTCTGTAAGAAACGACCAGCAGATTGAATACAGAGAGGATTGGCGAGACTTTCATGCTGAGTGAAATGAGCAGAACCAAGAGATCATTATATACCTCAACAACGATACTATAGGAGGATGTATTCTGATGGAAGTATATTTCTTCGACAAAGAGAAGATCTAACTTAGTTTCAATTGATCAAGGATGGACAGAAGCAGCTACACCCAAAGAAAGAACACTAGGAAATGAATGTAAACTGCTTGCATTATTGTTCTTCTTCCTGGGGTATTTATACCTTCTAAATCCAATTCTCCCTGAGCAACAAGAGAACTGTTTGGTTCTGCACACATATATTGTATCCAAGATCTACTATAACCTATTTAACATGTATAGGACTGCTTGCCATCTGGGAGAGGGGATGGAGGGAGGGAGGGGAAAAATTGGAACAGAAGTGAGTGCAAAGGATAATATTGTAAAAAATTACCCTGGCATGGGTTCTGTCAATAAAAAGTTATTTATAAAAAAAAGAAAGAAATATTGACCTACCTGAAAAACATTATGAATAAAAGGACCTAAATGATATCTTTCAAAAAAAAATCAAGGAAAAGTTCCTTGATGTCCAAGAACCAGATTGTAGAACAGCCATTGAAAAAATCCA
Organism: Sarcophilus harrisii; assembly: GCF_902635505.1. Lineage (NCBI taxonomy): Eukaryota > Metazoa > Chordata > Mammalia > Dasyuromorphia > Dasyuridae > Sarcophilus > Sarcophilus harrisii. The sequence goes on from NC_045426.1 coordinate 426,247,885, forward strand.
CCAATCATCTATCTCCCAAAAGAGAACACAAAATAAAAGGTTCAAGGAATATTGTAGCTAAATTCTAAAATCATCACATAAAGAAGAAAATACTGCAAACAGACAAAGAGAAATAATTAAAATATCAAGTAGCCTCAATCAGAATTACCCAGGACCCCACAGTGTCCACTTTAAAAGATCAAATGATTAACTAATTATGTATTATTATCATTAATTCATCATAATAATATGATATTCCAAAGGGCAAAGGAATTTGGACTGTAGCCCAAGAATCAATTAACTAGCAATATTAAGCATTATTTTTCAGGAGAAAAGATGGACATTCATGAAATAGGGGATTTTCATTTATTTTTGATGAAAAGACCAGAGCTGGACAGAAAATTTAATCATCAAATACAGAACTTAAAAGAAGCATAAAATGTTAAAAAGAGAATAAAAAACTATGCTTTTTAAAGGTTAGAATGTTTGCAACCCCATAGGGGAAAATTATTTGTTTAACTCTTAAAAATTATATCTTTGCTAGGGATATACTCAGAGGGTATGAGTTTAATTTGACTTTACTTTGATAATATAAAAAAGAAGCTGGGGTAGAAAAGGGATTGTACTGAAGAAAAGGAACGGGAGATAAAATGTCATAAATTACATCACATGAAGTGGCAAAAAATACTTATTACAGTTGAGGGAAAGAAGGGAAGGGATGAACACTGCATGAAGCTTAATCTCATGCTATTTAGCTTAAAGAGAGAATATCAGATGTATTTAGATGTATGTAGATTTACATGTATGTAGATTTAGATGTATGTAGAAAGATATTTCATTCTGTATGGATGTAGGAGGAGAAAGGGGAAAGTAAAGGGGGCATTAATAAAAGGAGAAAAAGAAATAGAGGGGACAAGGGGTAAGAAAGATAAAGGCACAGTAATAGGGGAAGGCATATTGAGGGAAATGGTGGTCAGAAACAAAATACTGGTAAGGAGGAAAGGGGTGAAAGGAAAGAGAAAACTATAGCTTGAGGAAAATAAGTTGGCAGAAAAAATAATTTAGTAATTGTAACTGTGAATATAGATGGGATGAACTCTTCCATAAAATGGAAGCAGATATCAGACTAAATTAGAAGCCAGAATCCTACAATATGTTGTTTACAAGAAACATTTAAAGCAGAGTGATACATACAGAGTAAAAGTAAAAGGCTGGAGCAGAATCTATTATGCCTCAGCTGAAGTAAAAAACAAACAAAAACAAGCAAACTTAGTGATGCTGATTTCAGATAAAGCAAAAGCAAAAAATAGAACTAATTAAAAGACATAAGGAAAGAAACTACATCTTACCAAAGGATACCATAGATAATGAAGAATATTTATTATATATATATATATATATATTATATTCATTTCTATATATTATTATAACATCAAATATTAATACCAACCATACACTTATCAAGTGGTATAGCATCCACATTCCTAAAGGAGAAGTTAAGGTAATGCAAAAAGAAATAGACAGCAAAACCATACTAGTGAAGGATCTCAATCTTGATCTGTTAGAACTAGATAAATCTAACCACAAAATAAATAAGAAAGACATTAAGGAGGTAAAAAGAATTTTAGAAAAGTTAGATATGATAGACCATTGGAGAAAATGAAATGGAGACAGAAAGTAATATACATTTTTTTTTCTCAGTGATACATGAAACATACACTAAAAATGATCACGTATAAGGGCATTAAAAACTCAAACTCAAATGCAAAAAGGCAGAAATAGTAAATACATCTTTTTCAGATCATGATGCAATAAAAATTACTTATACTAAAAACCAATTGGAAAATTTAAAAATTAACTGTAAATGGCTGGGTCAAAAACAACTCACAGAAATTATCAGTAATTTCAATGAACAGAATGAACATAATGAGACAATATAATAAAACCCCTGGGACACAGCCAAAGCAGTTATTAGAGGAAATTTTATATCTCTAAATAGCTACATGAATAAAATAGAAAAAGAGACCAATAAACTGTGTTTGCAATTAAAAAGCTAGAAAAAGTACAAATTTAAAAACTTCAGTTAAACACCAAATTTCAAATTCTGAAAATAAATATTAATAATTGTATTAATAATTAATTAATAATAAATAATTAATAATTGATAAATCAAATATTAATAATAATATTGAAAGTAAGAAAACTATTGAACAAAAACATCTAAGAATTGGTTTTAAGAAAAATTAACAAAATAGATAAGTTTTTGGTTAATTTGATTATTAAAAAGAAAGAAAAAAAATCACCAGCATGAAAACTGAAAAGAGTGAATTTATCACTAATGAAGAGGAAATTAAAGCAATAATTTAGAGCTATTTTGCCCAATTGTATGACAATAGATGTGATAATCTAAGTGAAAAGGATGAATATTTACAAAAATATAGATTGCCCAGATTAATAGAGGAGGAAACATATTACTTAAATAGTCCTATTATAGGAAAAAGAAATTGAACAAGCAATTAATCAAATCCTTAAGAAAAAATATTTAGGATCAGATGGATTTGTATATGAATTTACCAAATATTTAAAGAACAATTAATTGCAATACTATGCACACTATATGGAAAAACAGATAAAGAAGGAGTTTTACTGCATTCTTTTTATTACACAGATGTGGTGCTGATACCTTAACCAGGTAGGGTCAAAACAGAGAAAGGAAATTATAGACTTCCATAATGTCAAAACCTCAAAATAAAATATTTGCAAATAGATTATAGCAAATTATCACCAGGATAGCACAACATGACCAAGTAGGATTTATACCATTTTTGCAGGGCTCATTCAATATTAGAAAAAAAAAAACTATTAGCATAGTTCACTATATCAATAACCACATCAACAGAAATCATATGCTTATCTTGCTAGATGCAGAAAAAGCATTTTAAAAAATCCAATACCCATTCCTATCGAAAACACAAGATAACAAGAATAAATGGAGTTTTCCTTAAAATAATCAGTAGCATTTATTTAAAACCACTAGCAAGCATCATCTATGATAGGGAATAAACTAGAACCATTCCCAGGAAGATTGGGGTGAAATAAGGTTGTCTTATGATCATTACTATTCCATATTGTATTAGAAATATGAGCTTTAGCAATAAGTAAAGAAGAAGAAATTAAAGCAGAATAGGCAATGATGAAACCAAATTATCACTCTTCTCAGTTGATATAATGGTATACTAAGAGAATCCTAAAGAATCAACTAAAAATCTACTAGAAGCAATCCAAAATTTTAGCAGAGTTGCAGGATATAAAATAAATGCACACATTTCCATATTTTAGCTACAAAGTCTTATAGCAAGAGTTACAAAGAAAAATTCCAATTAAAATACTGTAGATAATATATAATAATTGAGAGTCTTCTTTCAATACAAAATCAGGAACCATGTGAACATGGTTACACAATACGATTCACACAAATAAAGTCAAATATAATCAAAGAATACCAAGTACTCATACACAGGCGGAGCTAATATAATGAAAATGACAATTCTACTTAAATTAATCTATTTATCCAGTGACATACAAATCAAACTCCAAGAAATTATTTTACAGAGCTAAAAATATATAATAACAAAGTTTATTTGGAAGAACAAAAGATCAAGAACTTCAAGGCTAAGAAATAGAGTAGTCAATCAGTGGAATAGATTAGATTCACAAGACATAATATTCAAAGAATGTAGCTATCTAATGTTTGATAAACCCAAAGACCCCAGCTTCTAGGATAAGAACTCACTATTTGACAAAAATTGCTGAAAAAATTGAAAATTAGTATGGCAGAAACCACCCAGTGATTCAGATCCAACACCATATGCTAAAATAAGGTCAAAATGGACTCATGTTTGAGAAATAAATAGTGATACTATAAGCAAATTAGAACAAAAAATACTCAGATCTGTGGAGAAGGAAGGAATTTGTGACCAAAGAAGATCTAGAGTACATTATGAAGTGCAAAATGGATAATTTTGATCATATTAAGTTAAAAAGATTTTGTATAAACAAAACCAGTGCAGATAAGATTAGAAGGGAAGCAGTCAACTAGGAAAATATTTGTACAACCAAGGGTTCTGATAAACTCTTCATTTCTAAAATATGTAGATAACTGACTGAAATTTATAAGAATACTACTCATTCTCTGATAGATGATCAAAGGATATGAATAAACAATTTTCAGACAAAAAAATCGAAACCATTTCTCATATGAAAAAGTGCTCTAAATCACGATTGATCAGAGAAGTGCAAATTAAGAAAACTCTGATGTACAACTACTTAGATTGGCTAAGATAAGAGGAAAATGTAATGAAGAATGTTGGAGGGTACATGGAAAACCTGGTGCATCAATACATTGTTGGTGAAATTGTGAACTGATCCAACCATTCTGGAGAGCAATATTTAACTATACCCAAAGGGCTATCAAACTATGCAAACCTTTGATCCAGCAGCATCTCTACTGGCCCTTTATCCCAAAGAAATAACAAAGGAAAAAAGATCCACATATGCAAAAATGTTTGTCACAGTCCTTTTTGTAGTATAAAAGAATTGGAAACTGAGTTTATTAGTCTCATTAGCTGGAGAATGATTCAATAAATGATGGCATATGAATGTTATTGAATATTATTGTTCTATAAGAAATAATAAACAATAATGATTTCAGAGAGGCCTGAAAAGACTTGTATAAACTGATGTTAAGTGAAGTAAGTAGACCCAGGAGAATATTGTACACAGTGGCAATAAGATTATACAATGATCAATTCTGATAAAAGCATCTCTTTCAATAGCAAGGTGATTCAGGCATGTTCCAATGATCTTGTAATGGAGAGAGCCATTTCCTCAAAGAGAGAACTATGGGCATTAAGAGAGAATCACAACATAGTATTTTCACATTTTTTGTTTTTTGCTTCCATTTTGTTTTCTTTTTTGAATTTTTAAATATTTTATTTTTAATTTATTTATTTTTAATACACAATGTTTATGAATCATGTTGGAAGAGAAAACTCTGAACAAAAGTGAAAAACCACAGGTGAGAGGGAAAAAAAATAAAAGAAAAATGAAGTGAACATAATATGTGTTGATTTACATTCAATCTCCATAGTTCTTTTTTTCTGGATACAGATGACATTTTCCATGCAACATTTATTGGGATTGTCTTGAAACAATGAAGTCCTGAAAAGAATCAAGTCCTTCATGTTTGATTATCACACAATCTTGATGCTCCTGTAGTATTCTTTTTTCTGCTTGTTTTGTTGATTATCAGTTTATGGAAATCTTTCCAGGCCTTTCTAAAATCAACTTGTCCATCATTTTTATAGAATAATAATATTCCATTACCTTTATATACCCCAACTTATTCAGCTATCCCCCATCTGATGTGCATATATTCATTTTCCAATTCTTTGCTACCAAAAAAAGAGCTATTACAAATATTTTTTGCACATATGAGTTCTTTCCCCTTCTTTATGATTTCCTTGGAAAACAGACCCATTAGTGCTACTGCTGAGTCAAAGGGTATGTACAGTTTTTTTAGTCCTTTAGGTATAGTTCCAATTTGTTCTCTGGAATAGTTGTGTGATTTTACAACTCCACTAACAATGGATTAGAGTTCCAGTTTTCTCACATCTCCTCCAACATTTATCATTATCTTTTCCTATCATCTTAGTGAATTTCAGAGATGTGAAGTACTACTTCAGAGTTGTTTTAATTTTAATTTCTCTAATCAATATTATTAACAATTTTTTTTCATATGAATATAGGTGACTTTAACTTCATCATCTGAAAATTATTTATGTCTTTTGACCAATTGATTGTTTTTTTAATGAGTTATTTTACATTTTCTTCCATTTTTCATTCTTGTTATTTTGTTTGATTTTTCATGTTTCATAAGGTCATTAGCTAGTAAAAATTCTAGTTTTTAACGTGTGATTTTCTTTAGTTACCATTTTATATATCTTTTTCCTTTTGATTAATTCTGCTTTTCAAGGTGTTTTCTTTGGTGGATATTTTTTTTTTTTTGCATTTGGTCTATTTTTTTTTTAAAGTAACTGCCCTCCTTTCCTAAGCTGTTGGCTTTCTCTTGCACACCTCTCATTTCTTCTTCTCTCTCCCTTATTTCACTTTTAAAGTCTTTTATGAGCACTTCCAAGTAGCTTTGAGGTTAATTTATATCACTCTTTGAGATTGCCTCTGTGGACATTTTGTTCCCATCTCTCATCTGAGTTAGTGTTTGATCTCCCCTTTTACTATAGTAAATTTCTTATAGTCAAGGTGGTTTTCTGTTTTTTGCTATATTCTTTCCTTTTCTTTTTATATTTCCTCTTTTTTAAGTTTTATGGTTGAGGTTTGCTCGTAGGGGAAGGGGGGGCACTTTCCCAAGCTTCCCATGCATCTCAGCTTGACTTTGAGCATAGACAACTCTTGTGATTGCAGGAGATAGCTTTGCCTGCCCTTTTCAGAAAACAACTTGGTTCCCCAGAATTTGCCTTATGAGCTGGGACTGTTTGGCCATTGAGCCAGGACCCAGGGTCTCAGTTGCTGGTTTGCCATGATCAAAACCCTCACTGACTTTTCCTCATGCTGTCTGAACTGGGCTCAACACCCTTTTCAACCCAGTGAGACTGACTTTTCTTAAATTTTTTCTCATTTATTTTGAACTGGAAAGAGGCTTTATTTCATCAGAATCTGTTCAGAGACTTGATTTCATGAGGTTTTTTAGGGAAACTGGGAGAGCTCAAGCAGTTTCTTGGCTTTACTTTCAATTTTGCCTCCACTCTAGAAGTCCTTGACAACATAGTTTTGAAAATATATTTTTAAACCTCACCCCCCACAAAAATCCAGTGAACTGGGGAGTTAATTTTCCAGCTGAGGAAGCTAAAACTCAGAGAATTTTAATGACTTACTTGAAATCACCTGTCTACTGTCAGTGTCAGTGGTTGAGACTCTAAGACCAATGTTCTTTCAATTACATTGAACCAACTTGCTTCTTAGACACTTTCTATATATGAGATGCTGTTAATATTATTCTAAAATGCATCAAAAGTCTACAAATTATTACTAATTAAGAAATATGGAGTGTATAAATATAAAAGATGTCATCAGAGTAAGGTTTATTTAGAAGAGGAGATGAGAAGACTATCAAGAAAAAAGTAAGAGATGATCAATTCTCACAGTGTCAGGGAATCTTATGAATCTTATGTAAGACTCCAAGAATGTTGGATGGGGTAGAACATCAATGTAGAGTACAGAAAACTGGATGCATTGTTATCTGTATGATGGAATGGATTACCAATATCAATGAGATTGAATCCTAAAACATAATGAAAATAGAATATTAAGAACATACATTTAATTTAAATATCAAAAAACATAATTGTTCTTGCACTTCAACCATTCATATATTTCCTCTTCATTCATACAGTAAATAGCTATGCCACCAAGAAGTGTGGTGGAGTTTCCCCTAACAGTTTTGAGAGATTTCATCATAAATTTTCAGTATGAGCACACTTATACCTTCAAGTTAGGGCTCACTTTACAGATTTATTGATTATTTAGAATTGATACTGTTAATAATACTGTTTAAAAGTCTATATACACATTTTATTTTCAAAGAAATTGGTTGTTAAATATTTATCAGCTCTATAATTATTCTTTGTGTTCAGTAGGAGGTTGGTAGGAGACTCAGGGGATGAAGTTATCTTGTCACAAGAATGGAGACCTGATGGCTGAAAGATAACTAATCAATATTATTCATTAGTAGTTGTAGCAATAATGATAATACTAACATTTACATAATACTTTAATGTTTCAAAACACTTTACACCCATTATCTCATTTGAACTTTCAAACATTCTCATTCCTAACTGATAACAAACAGTAGGAAGAATGATTGCAAATAATAAAAAAAAAAAAAAACTGAGACCTTTACAAATAGTTTTAATGCCTTATTGATAATAACCTATCGGAATTGGATAATTAATCATAAATGAAGCAGCAATGACATTATATACATGCCCTTGTTACATGCTCATTTGGCATTGTGTATATTTAGGAGATAATTTCCATTTTGCTTTGTATTCTCATTACCATTTTGGTAAATCTGTATTGCACTAACAGTCCTAAAACTACACTTTATAACACTAAGCACAAAATTACTTTCACAGCTTCCACTGGTATAACTTGCAGCACTATGGACAACCTGCTGAGCTTTTATCCTCAAATCTCTCTAAAACAGACTAGAATAACTTCTGTCATAATTTTCCCTGTCTCTAATGGTATTAATCCTGTTCTTTCAAAGAAAGTTCATGTTTATTGAAAATTTGATCTTTTTTCTTCTAAACTGGTTAAATAACCCATCTCTCCTCCCCCCAAAGAAGAAAATTTCTGATTTGAGAATTTATCGCATGTTAAATACATATTCTTTCTTCTATATGAAACTTAAGGGCATATTTTCCTCACATGCATTGCTGGAAACAATGCTACATGATAGAGGACATCATAATCTTAAGTGATTTAGATAATTTATTGAAATGGGAATGTGGACCTTGTGTGTGTATTTATGTGTGTCTCTGTGTAACAACATAGATGGCATAGATATTTTCAATTAGATTCAAGTGATTTGCCAAGGTAAAAGAACAATGGACCTGGAATTAAGAAATCTGTCTTCTAATGCTGTCTCCAAGAGAGAAAGACAGAGTCAGAGACAGAGAGAGACAGAGACAGAGAAACAGAGAGATAGAGAGACAGAGACAGAGACCAATACAGAGAGACAGAGAGAAAGAGAGACATAAAGAGAAAAGAATGAATTTGGAATTGAGATCCAACTTCTGTCTTGATAATAGATAGATTAGATAAATAGATAGATTTCATATAGATATACATATTTCGTTGGACAAAGATTTCTTTTATAAACACATATTTTACATTTGATTTTATATAGACTTACCTACATAAAATTTAGTTGTATATAAAATCTATGTCTACATATAGATATATTATAGGAGGCCAGAAGAATGAATGGGATAAGCAGTCTCAGAAGTAAAGAATAGTTTATATTTACATGTAAAAATAATATTTTCAAACTGCTTTACACATGTTGGTATGTTGGTACCTCACAACAATCTTGCAAAGCAGGTACTACAATGTAGGTGATTAAGGCTTGGTATTAATTGAGGCAAAGAATATCCTCTCTTACCTAATTAAAAAATATACATAAATAAATTAATTAATCTAGGAAGGAAAAATCCTCAGGTTTTCTGGCTAAAGCAGACATGGTTGCTATTTACATTCAATCTGAGTCAATTTGGACCCAAAGACCAAATAGGACTTGGTCTAGTACCTATTAATATCTAATCAAAGAGAATCATAGTAGTTTGGATTTAAAGCATAGTGCTTAAGAAAGAAATCTAGATAGTAAACCCCAAGATATCTTGGCAGGGTTCAGAGATGGCTCTGGAGGGAAAAGTGAGGCAGGTGATCTTGCATAGCTCTTCCTCACTTAAATTCAATTCTTTTGCATGTCATGGCATCACTTCCTTGATGTCATGGGCCTCTTCAAGTAGGAAGGAAAAACAACAATAAAAATGTGTTTTGTGCAAGGTTTAGGTAGGTTGGACAACTCAGGGGGCATTCCATTTAGTCCTAAGGAAATATGCCTCCCAATGTGACCAACAGCCCATAATAACTTATGTTATTATGATCCCAATTTTACAGATGATAAAACTATGTTTTGGAAAGATTAGATTATTTGCTCTTAGCAAGGGAGATAGTTAATATCAGTTCAAACCCTACGATTTGCACTCAAGTTTTCATGACTCCAAGTACCTGATTCGTTCATCTCATGTTGCATTGAGAGAATTTGCAGCATGATGAATCACAACTTGTAAGTGAATTGTTGTATTATGGCAATATATTTCTACTGTCAGAGCAGCTCTTTCCTTTGATAACACAATGTTCTTTTTTGGTCCCTTTCTAAACTCCAATAGAATAAATGTTGATAGATCACAGAGAGATTTTTTTTCCAAGAAAATTAAATAAACTCAGTATCCCAGCCAACATTGCCATTCTCAGTAAGTTTCAATAAAAAGGTTCTGGCTGAGCTCTACTAAGTATCTAATCATATTTATCTCTGATTCCACAAGGGGCATAATTCCTGTTATAGGACTTATTATATATTAGAATACATTTTGACTGCAAATACAGTGTGCAAGTCTTGGTTTAACAAATCCATTTTGAATACATTTGGAGAGGTTGTAGAATATGTTGCTCATTTGCAATATCTTAAAAACATTACTTAGATTTATTGAGGAATCCTTCCCCAGATAGCATAGGGATGATTTTATATCTTAAAAATTATAACTTCCTTTATATCTATCTTAAGATAAGACATCTAAAAATTAAACCCATAACTGATGCACTATGATGTAAGTACAGAAAAATTCACTCATGGCCTTGTGTTCAATACTTTTCATATATAGGTATGACTTGCATCTATGAAATTGATCAGAAGATAACAGAACTAGAATGGGTTCTATCACAATGGGTCAGGTTAAGAAGTTATGATACCTTTGACTAATAATATTTCGAGCTGAAAGGAGACTTGGAGACCATATAGTCCAATTTACTATATAAAATGATTTTCCTGAGAAAAATAGTAGAGGAGATGATTGCAAGTCCCATCTTTTGGCTCCAAATCAGTATTCATTTCTTCACAATATTCTGTCTAGAGTCATGCTTTGGAGTCTCAAGATAGGTTAGGGAGAATTAAGTGGTAACTCAAATTCATTGCATGAATAAACTGGCAATTTGGGTTACTCTTTGTTGTTGTTGCTGTTGTTTGCTTGTTTTATGAGCTCATGATCATCAGTTCCAGGAGTTACTTGAAAGTGTGGTCAAGGACATGAAGAGTAGAACTCTCTTCAACTCACTTCAACAGCCCAAACATGGGCTCATAATTTCCTTTGCCCCATCAACTAGCTAGAATGCTTAAGGATTCTAGAGTTTAAATCTACAAAGAAAAGTAGCTCCCCACCTCTTCACATCATCTCCTTTCATGCCTGAGTGTAGGTAGAGATTTGCTATGCATCTCAGACTTACAACTGCATTTAGTTAGAAAGTGTCTGTAGTTTGCAACTCTAAATACTTATAAAATCAGAATTCATTCATCTGAGTGGATTTTTAAGTGCTACCTCCTTCAACCTATCCATCTACCTGCCTTACCACCCTTTTTTCCCCATAATTTCACTTTTTAATCTATCCATCATCCTGGTAAGTTCACAGATCATAACATTCTGCCCTAGCTCTATGTGCTCTATGTAGTTCAATAAGAATTAAGCTCAGAGGGGACAGAGACTATCTTTGTATCTCCAGCATTTGTGCTTCTTACCACATATTAAATTAGGTTTTACACACAAGCACACAAGCACACACACACGTGCGTGCACACACACACACACACACACACACACACAATCTATTCATTTGCAATGAAGAAAGTGAACTGAAACTGTCAACCAACCAGTCAACTCATTCCACTTAAAGTAATAAACTACTTTAGGTGGGAACAAGTCAATTTAATCAATCAATCAAAAACATTTAATGATGCTCAAATAATATAATTAATCATGTTGGAAATGAGATGAGTGTTTCAAGCCATCTAATGAAATGAAGTTGTTTTACATAGGAAGTTCATTGTTATTGGGTGAAGAAGTCATGCCAATGGAGCTCATATAAGCCATAAGTAAGCTCAGATTTAAGCCTTCAAGTATCAGAGTGACTTAGTGGTAGAAACTGCCAAATCACTGGAAGGTAATTAACTTGGAGAGTAATATGAACTTTATAAATTTGGCAGATTTGTACCTCTTTCCCCCATGGACCTTCTCCAAGTCTACACATAACAGTGGCTTATAGCAGCATCTATATCACCATTCAAGGATAAATTAGGTTCACTGAAAAAAAAATCAGCATTATACTAGGAACCCAGCAGCAGATACTTTCAATGTATCCTTGAGAAGTTCATGAATATCCATCAAAGGAAGTAAAAATATATTTCCAGCAAAAGAACTTATAAGAACTATAAGTTACATATTTCTCCTTGAAACTCACCAAGATCAAACCTACATTTTTTTTCCTGAACTCCCTCTGTATATACTTGTGGGAAAATGGTGTCCTTGGTTTTGCTATTGTTTGGAATTATTTGTATGTATGTGTTGGGGGTGTATTTTCTTGTAATTTGTTTTTACCATACCACCTTAATAAATATTAAATTTTAAAAGCGAATTAACTCAGGCTAATTGATATCAGTTAATAATTGTTATGGTTTCAGATTGCCAACATTTTTTGAGCAATAATATTTGAAAGGGACACATTTAACTCAAAAAAAAAAAAAAAAACTTAAGGGTGAAGTATTCCAGCTTACCTCTGGTACCACACCTGCCAGTGAAAATAGGGTGGAGATATAGTTTCAAAATCTGTAGTATACATCCATTCATTAATTTGTTCATTTCTATGTGGGTATTTTTATGATTTCTCAATTAGTCTTTACCTACCCTACCTCTCAAATTCAATATTATCATAGTAGCATAAGAAAAAAAAATAAAACTAGAAAGAACCTTAGAAGTAAAATGATGAGAAATTTTAGGCCCAGAAAAGTTAAGTGACTTAGATTAAGTGACATAAGAAATAGATATCTGAAGCAGAATTTGAATCCAGGTCTCTCTGACTCTCATCTGGCATTTATTTACTTCATTACACTGTCTCTTACTTGTATAATATTTACAATTTACTTGTGTGTATATGCATGCATATATGTATGCATTGCATAAGTATACTACGCACATAAATGTGTATATTTGTTATATATACATATATAACAAATATAAATTATATATATACATTTATACACATACATATATATGTCACATTTCATCATAAATGGACTATAATGTAATATAAAAAGTAAGTGCTTTGAGAATAGGAATTTTCTTTCTAAAATATTTTGTTGTCAAATGATAACAACTTCATAGATTCTGGCACAAAGGAGACACTTATTATTAATATTCTTCAGTTTTTCAGTCATATCTGACACTTCATGATCAATCTGGGGTTCTCTTGACAAAGATACATGAATCCTTTGTTATTTCCTTCTGTAGCTAATTTCAAAGATGAGGAAACTGAGACAAAAAGGTTTAAGGGACTTATGTGAGGTAATACAGCTAGTAAGTGCTAGAGGTCAGATTTGAACTTAGGAAGATGAGTCTTCCTCATTCTAGGCCTTGTATTCTTCCTTACTGAACCAACTTAGCAGACACAGTACATACTAACTAAATGTTTCCTGAATTATTCAGTCAATCAATCAACCAACCAAACAATGAGTCTCTATAATGTGCCAGGAGCTGTGTATAGAAGCACAAAGAATAAGACAATCATCACTCTCTTGGAACTTATATTTTTGATCAGTTCATACATATACATTTCTCTGGATTTCTCACATTTACTAAACTTTAAATGTAAAACTAATAATTAAAAATAGCTACCATTTATATCATGTTTCAAAGTTTGCAAAGTGGTTTAAGTTTGTATGTCATTTGATACTATTGTCAGTCCATGAATGAGTACAACTATTTTGGAAAGCAATTTGGAATGTGGCACAAAACATTACTAAAACATGTATGTCTATTGACCTGTTATGACTGTTAGGCCTCTACCCAAAAAGTGATCACATAAGTAAGAAAATATACTATATGTACAAAATATTTATAGCAGCTCTTTTTCTGTTGGCAAAATGTTGGAAATGAAAATTATTCCAAACAATTGAGGAATGGCTGAATAATGAAATATATTAATATTATCACAAAGTACTATCCTATAAGAACATAGATCATTTCAAAGAAACTTGAAAAATACATATGTATTGTGGAAGAGTGAGGTGAACAGAAACAGAAAAAAATCTTATTATGACATGAATATTATAAAAACAAAACATTTCAAAAACTTTTAGAAACTAATGAGAAATAAAATGAACAAAATCAAGAGGAAAAATGCAAATGGCTCAATAAATTATGGTATATGAATATTATGGAATATTATTGTTCGTAAGAAATGACCAACAGGATGATTTCAGAAAGGCTTGGAGAGACTTACATGAACTCATGCTGAGTGAAATGAGCAGGACCAGGAGATCATTATATACTTCAACAACAATACTATATGATGATCAATTCTGATGGACCTGACCATCTTCAGCAATGAGATGAATCAAATCAGTTCCAATGGAGCAGTAATGAACTGAACCAGCAACACCCAGTGAAAGAACTCTGGGAGATCACTAAGAACCATTACATTGAATTCCCAATCCCTATATTTTTGCCTGCCTGCATTTGTTTTTATTTCCTTCACAGGCTAATTGTACAATATTTCAGAGCCCAATTTTTTTTATATACAGCAAAATAACAGTTTGGACATGTATACATATTTTGTATTTAATTTATATTTAACATGTATTGGTCATCCTGCCATGGGGGGGGGTGTGTGTGTGGAGGAAATAACCTTTTGTTTGGCAATTGTCAGTGTTGTAAAATTACCCATGCATATAACTTGTAAATAAAAAGCTATTAAAAAAAAAAACTGCAAGAAAAAAAAATGAAAGCTGAGAAAACAATGAGTAATACAATGATCATTTGCTGATCTCAGATAACTGAATATGTAACATACTGTCTATCTCCTGACAAAGAAGAGATAGGTTTTAGGTACAAAATGAAACATTTATATTTTAGATTACAATGTATAAATTTGTTTTGCTTAACTATGTATATTTATTAAAAGATTTTTTTTTGTTATCCTCAGATAGTAAAAAAGGTAGACTGTTAGATAGAAAGATACATACATACATATGTAATGTTCTGGCTAGCTTTCTGGAGGTTCTCCAAATGGGCCTTGGTTTCAGGAGTATAATCACCATGTGAATAGTCAGGAATAAAGTCCAAAGTCTTTATTATCTCCTTCACAGTCTGTCTCCTTCACCTGGGGCCGGGCCAGCTTTCTGGAGGACCTTCAGATGAGCCTTGGTCTTAGTGGAGGAATGCAGAAGTCAAGAGAGCCACCAGGATGATGGGAGATGGAATGTCTCCCTTCCAGTCCTTGGTGGCTCTTATATACCTTATTGTAATTACATCATTACAGCATACTAATTATGTGTGAACTTAGAGAACCATTACATCACCATGCTAAGTACTAAGTATATATGTAAACTAGATAACCACTGTCTCATCAGTTCCCCTGAGTTTACACATTGTTTCAAAGATACTTCTCCAGAGTTCTGGTCCATTACATACATACATAGGTATAGACATATATTTTACATAGCCAAGTGAAGGGGCTGTATATGTGAAGACTACATAAATTGATTTCTTTTATATAGCACAGGTTTTTTTTAGCCACTCTCCAATCATAGGCTCATACTTCCTATAAGACTTAATTTAGGTTTTGCTAATGGGTAGAGGGGGAGGCATATCTTGCTATTGATAGTTTGGGGCTCTTTATTTAACCCTTTGGAATATATACTCAGTAGTGAGCTAGAGGATGTAAACAAATTAGAGACTCTGAATTTTTCCAAATTATTTTCAAACAAGGCTAGATCAATCTACAGCTCTACCAATATTTTCATTGATAAAACATAGTAAAAAAAAATAGACAGTCTCTTCTCAGAGCCATTCTACCTTTGAATCTTTCATTTATTTTTTGTTCCTCAATCTAGGCCAATTTAATGAATGCAATATACAACTTCAGTTGCTTAGTTACAGTCAAAAATAAGTAATACTTACTTTGTCCTGGATCTACTCCAATATCATCTGCTGCTATCAATCCTTAAATTGAGTGATTTTTTTTTTCCTTATGGGGATGGGAACTATATCCAATCTGGGAAAGAAAGGTCAATAATTATGTGCATACTATATCTGACAATTTCTGACAATCAATATTTTTTGGACAGAAGAGATGATAGGAAATGTAGAATTTTAGATTTTAAAGAAAATGAAAAGCAACATAAAGTAAATAAACTAAAATAGTACATACTATGCTCATAAACCAATAAATAAATGTTAGATAAATGTCTAATTAACCGCCATTTAATCAGATGCATCATGGATATATTAATTACGATTCCTCCCTCAGATGTACTGTAATGACGGGAAAAAGACAAGGAAAGATAATTTTTGGAGAAGTTTTAAGTACCAGGAGAGGAATCAGGTTAATGATCTTGCTCTGGCTTGACTTTACCAGGAGGCTCCTGGTGCGTTCTGGGACCCACAGCTTAAATAATTGTGGATGTTCAGAAGAAGACAATTATGATGGTGGGAAGTGCCGTTGAGTTTGTGACATGGTAGGATCAGTTGAAGAATATGGGAATGTTTAGGTTGGGGAAGAGAGAGGGAATCATCGTAGACTTGGAGATGCAGTCAGATTAGGGAGGGATTAGTTCTATTTGACCCTAGCCTCTGGGCAGAAATGGGAACCAAGGAAGGAACATGAAAAAAAGGTCTTTTGAGGTTGCTCAGAAAAGAGTTGCCCCTGATTGTTGGGTAGAGCTCTATGAAAGGGAGTGAACTCTCTATAGAGGGGGCAGTCTCCTTTGTTGGAGGTCATCAAGAGGCTGGACAAACCATTGGTCAGATGATGTAAGGAGGCCATCACTGCCTTACATATGTTTTACTAGTATGTTTCATATGTTTCAGCTAGTATAATCTAAGCTTTTTTTGCCCTTCCTATCAGTCATCAGTATTTAAATAGCTTTCAATAATAACAAGCTGCTCACTGAACCCATTTTAGTATGATGTTTTTATACCAATATCTTTTCAATAAACCAAGTTTTTATATCACTGTGTTTCCAGTGGTGCTCCATACCTACATAAAAATAGGACACTATGATATCAGAAGAATCAAAGCTCTGAATCACAGAACATCATAACTGGATATGATTTAAAGATTTCATCTAGTCCAGACTATACTTGTATACTTAAACAAACAAGCAAAAAAAATTTTTTCTCCCTAACTTTCTTTTTTTTTCTTTTTTTTTTATTTAATAGCCTTTTATTTACAGGTTATATGTATGGGAAACTTTACAGCATTAACAATTGCCAAACCTCTTGTTCCAATTTTTCACCTCTTACCCCTCACCCTCTCCCCCAGATGGCAGGATGACCAGTAGATGCTAAATATATTAAAATATAAATTAGATACACAATAAGTATATATGACCAAACCGTTATTTTGCTGTGCAAAAAGAATCAGACTCTGAAATATTGTACAATTAGCTTGTGAAGGAAATTAAAAATGCAGGTGGGCATAAATATAGGGATTGGGAATTCAATGTAATGGTTTTTAGTCATCTCCCAGAGTTCTTTCTCTGGGCATAGCTGGTTCAGTTCATTACTGCTCCATTGGAAATGATTTGGTTGATCTCATTGCTGAGGATGGCCAGGTCCATCAGAATTGGTCATCACATAGTATTGTTGTTGAAGTATATAATGATCTCCTGGTCCTGCTCATTTCACTCAGCATCAGTTCGTGTAAGTCTCTCCAGGCCTTTCTGAAACCATCCTTTTGGTCATTTCTTACAGAACAATAATATTCCATAATATTCATATACCACAATTTATTCAGCCATTCTCCAACTAATGGGCATCCACTCATTTTCCAGTTTCTAGCCACTACAAAGAGGGCTGCCACAAACATTCGTGCACATACAGGTCCCTTTCCCTTCTTTATGATCTCTTTGGGATATAAGCCTAGTAGTAACACTGCTGGATCAAAGGGTATGCACAGTTTGATAACTTTTTGAGCATAGTTCCAAACTACTCTCCAGAATGATTGGATTCATTCACAAATCCACCAACAATGCATCAATGTCCCAGTTTTCCCACATCCCCTCCAACAATCATCATTATTTTTTCCTGTCATCTTAGCCAATCTGACAGGTGTATAGTGGTGTCTTAGAGTTGTCTTAATTTACATTTCTCTGATTAATAATGATTTGGAGTATGACTAGAAATAGTTTCAATTTCTTCATCTGAGAATTGTCTGTTCATATCCTTTGACCATTTTTCAATTGGAGAATGGCTTGATTTTTTATAAATTAGAGTTAATTCTCTATATATTTTGGAAATGAGGCCTTTATCAGAACCTTTGACTATAAAAATATTTTCCCAGTTTATTGCTTCCCTTCTAATCTTGTCTGCATTAGTTTTGTTTGTACAAATCTTTTCAGTTTGGTATAGTCGAAATTTTCTATTTTGTGATCAGTAATGATCTCTAGTTCTTCTTTGGTCATAAAGAAACGTAACTACTGATAATATAAAATATTTAGGAGTCTATCTTCCAAGGGAAATTCAGAAACTTTATGAGCAAAATTACAGACCACTTTTCACACAAATTAAGTCTTATCTAACCAATTGGAAAAATATTAAATGCTCTTGGATAGGGCAAGCAAATATAATAAAGATGACAATATTACCGAAACTAATCTATTTGTTTAGCATTATACCAATCAGACTCCCAAAAAACTATTTTAATGACCTAGAAAAAATAATAACAAAATTCATATGGAAAAACAAAAGGTCAAGAATTTCAAGGGAATTAATGAAAAATAAAAATCAAATGAAGATGGCTTAGTTGTACCAGATCTAAAATTATATTGTAGAGTAGCAGTTACCAAAACCATTTGGTATTGGCTAAGGAATATATTAGTTGATCAGTGGAATAGGTTAGGTTCAAGGGACAAAACCGTCAACAACTATAGCAACCTAGTCTTTGACAAACCCAAAGACCCCAGCCTTTGGGATAAGAACTTACTATTTGATAAAAATTGCTGGAAAATTGGAAACTAATATGGCAGAAACTAGGCATTGATCTACACTTAACACCGTACACCAAGATAAGGTCAAAATGGGTTCATGACCTAGGCATAAAGAATGAAATTATTAGTAAAGTTAAGGTCATAGCTTGCAATTGGCATGGTAGAGGATGGCTATCATTAAGCAATAACACAGTTTTAAAGACTTGTCTTGATATATGATGGAAATATAATAATTTCAGAGATTAAAGTTACCTGAAAGGCTACCGAGTCCAACTCTGGAATTTTACAGATGAAGAAATTGTGTACCAAAGGCTATAAATAACTTGTCTTGAGTTCACACAGCTAAATATCTGAGGCAGAATCTGCACTCAGTACTTCTTGAATCCAACTCCAGAGACCTATCTGCTAAATGAAATAGTTCTTCCCTCCATTTATTTAAATATCATTTTCCATTAGTGATAATATAACAATGTAGGACACAATGTGAATCACTGACAAAAGAATCATTTAAACAATTGGTTTTGTAAAATATTAAGTATATATTAAACCTGTTCATGTCAGGAGTATAATTTGAATAAACTATAAGGTTATTACTTTCATTTTCGCTGAGGCAATTGGGGTCAGGTGACTTTCACAGGGTCACACAGCTAGGAAGTATTAAGTATTTTGAGCTAGATTTGAACTCAGGTCCTCCTGACTTCTGGGCTAGCACTTTATCCACTGCACTACCTAGCTGACCCAAGGTGATTACTTTCATTAAATCAATAAGTCCTACTATATCTGGAGCCATCTCCTTTTGTCCTGATCTACATTTAATCATTGGACCCAGTTGGCTCTGTTGGAGAGAATAAGACTAGTGACTATGCAAAGCCCTTCCTCACTTAAATCCATTTCACTTGCAAGCGAATCCTTCTTCATGTCATCTTATTCCTTGAGAATGAAGAACAAATAACCTGTGAATAGTAGTAGCTACTCTAAGGAGGAATCAATTAGCCAGTTCCAAATAGATAATGTAGCTCCTTCCTTCTGTCTTTTCTCCTTCCTTCCTTCCTTCCTTCCTTTTGTTTTTTTTTTTCTTCCTTCCTTCCTTCTATCTTTTCTCCCTTCTCCCTTTGTCTATGTAGGAATCATACTTATCTATGGATGCTCTATCAAAAAGAATGCAAATTTTGATTACTGCAACCTGGCAAAATATCATCAGGTTCATAGGCAAAAATTGTTTTATTTTTATAGACCATGATTTAAGTCCAAATTACTGTGACTTTCATTTATTGGCCAACAATGGGTCCCAATCCAAGCCTCACCTGGTATTTGTTGTTGTTTTTGTTTTGGACAGAAACACTGAGGCTCTTCTCCTCCCAGATTGATCTTATTTAATTTTATTTTTGATTAGATAAAAAAGGCATTTTCTCTCATTTTTTATCTTAATCACTGAATGGGCATTGTCTCAGATAAACTGAGATTTGAAAAGATCTTATCTTAAAAAGAACAAGTCTTCCTACTGCACCTGAAGGCAATCTCTAGCCCTTACTAAATCCAGATGGTTCTAGAGAAGAAAGTGAAGCTGGTGACATTCCACACTCCTCCCTCATTTCAATCCAAGTTATTTTCAAGCCATGACATCTCTTTCTTGATGTCATGGTCCTCTTCAAGAAGAGACAAACAATAATGACAAGTGCAAATAACTTTGCTTGCAAACATGGTTTATTTTACAGACAAAGAAATGTCTTTTAACAGCTTTCTGAAGGCTATGCTTCTACCACCTGCTGTTATACTTGTTTGCATTTTCTTGGAAAATTTGTTCTTTTATGACATTAAAACAGAGAGGCATGTAGGCAGCCCACTTGGAGCTACTGTCTAGAGATGTTTGCAAGGCACATTTCTTAATGAACACTGTAACTTCTTGCATGTTTCTTAGTAGTAACTAGGAACAATAGGAAGCTCTTGGTGTCTCAATTGTACCTCATCTTATTTTATCTTATTTTTTTTTATTAGTAATATTAGCTGCCTTGCAGGAAAAGGAAATTTCTACCAATTTTGTTGAGGGTGCCTTGCTGGCAGGATGTGTGACTCTGTGTGACTTCTGTAAACATGGATTTTCCTGTGAAATAGTGATTTCCTTTTATTTTACTTATGGGCCATTCAAAAGGACTTGGGGACCATTAATGGCATGACATTACATTCATCGACTACTTGGCAGTCATTTCTATTCCTGCAAATAAGATGATGCTTATCATAACCTTTTTTCCTATTTCTTTAGCTGCCATGTAGATGTATTATGGCACCCAAAGTAGAGTGATGGTTTTAGAGATATAAATTCCTATAGATATATGCAACTTTTATCACACTCCATGATAGACATTGTTTATTGGAGTAAGATTTCCAAGAAGGTAAAACAATGATTAGACCATACTTTATCAGCCTTTGTCTACTTGACCTATTTCTTAGGAACTATTAGGTTTGCTTCTACAGCATGATCCTAGCTTCCTTTTTTCTTTCTCATCAGCTCTAAATGAAATTCTGACTATGGATTTGGCAGGGAAATCAAGAAGGAACAGATTGGGTAAAATTATGTTTGAAGTCAATTCATTTGTTATATTTTAGGGCTAAATCCTAAGCTCCTTCTGCCCACAAAACTCCCATAGGATAGGATCAAAAGAGTCCCAGACATAAAAGGAATATCTCCTGCATCATTTGGGAATAGTTTCCAAAACCCACATTTGATATCATGCTGCTATTTATTAACTGTGTAAATCTCATATGTAAAATTCTGTGTGTTTGTGTGTGTGTGTGTGTGTGTGTGTGTGTGCATGTATGTGTGTATGTGGTATGTAGGGTTCAGTTAGTAGAGGATAGCAACTAAAAGCAATAGCTTGCCTAAAATAATGTAAGTATACATAAATAAAGTCAATTTTAACAAAGAGCGAGTTTCATGAAGATTGGCAAAATGTTATTTTTTTTCATGAATTAATAGGAAACGGCAGCTTTTTTGAAGTTTAATAACTGTAAATAAAAATGTTTTAAATTGAATTTAGAAAAACCAAAATATTCCCTCCAATCCACATTAACTTTGAGATTTAATGAAAAATAAGTCAAAATAACACAAAAAGAATAAATTATTTATCCTTTTACTAAAAATTATATTTCATTTCATTTTAACACATAAATGTTTAAGGCACTAGAATAGACTATAGAGACATAAACACATATATAATTCACACCCTGTTTTCAAACAATTTACAATCTAATAGGAGAAATAAAATTTACAAATAACTAGAAGAAAAGGAGAATAGGCCAAAGAAAGGTACTTTTTGAAATTTAAGATAGAAAAGAATAGTTAATGTTTAAATTGGGGAGGCAAATAAAAAATTAGTATCTGACATCAGTGCTGAGGAAGGGAAATAGTTAATAAATGGAGAAATGATGTAGTTCATTTAATATATTTGTTCATGCTAAATTAAATAAGCAAGAGGGAATTAATGAACACTTTTGACTAATATATGGGCATGATTAGAGAAGTTCATTAAGGTAAATATCTATGTAGCAGTTTAAAAGATAGACTAGAAGGTGTATAAAATGTTGGCAGTAAGAGCAATTATTAAGGTATTACAGAATAACATAAGAAAATAAATGAGAACACGCAATGGAAACAGATATTGAAGTTAGAAATAACAAGAAATGGTAAATGAAGGATGCATCAAAAGTGACTCAGAGGTAGCAAGTAAGATTTATTGGTATTTTTATAGATAATGTTACCCTCTACAGAAATCAATGTCACAGAAAGAGACACATTTTGGGGGAAATATCAGACAGTTTAAAATTGGGAAACAAAAGTTTTCAGGAAGAGTAGATTATGAAAATAGTTATTTGAGAGTATTCTGCAAAGAGATAATCAATGAACTTTTAAAAGCAATAGAAATAAGGGGTGAGAAATTAGGGGCACTCATTTTTAAGAAGAAAGATGAGTATCTGCTAATAGAGACAGAAAGGCCAGTGAAGTAGGAAAACCAAAATAATGCACTATAATAAAAGTCAAAGTGAGAAAAAAAAATTAAAAAGGATGAAATGAAGAAAATGGTTAAATGCTTTACAAAAATCTTGGAGGATGGAGATTGAAAAAGGGAAATTGGATGCAGTAAAAAAAAAAAAAAAAAAAAAAAAAAAAAAAAAAAAAAAAAAAGGAGCCATTTATAATATTGGAGATTGCAATTGATTTAGAACAGGGTAAATGGAAACCAGATTGCTTTGTAGGTCCAGGGGTGAATATTTGATAATAGTTCAAAGTGTAGATATTTTCAAGATGTTAAAGGGAGGAAAGGAAAGATGACAGCATGAGATAATAGTAGATTCGAAAGAACCTTTGCTTAAGATAATGGAAATATTCATAGGTTTATAGAATGAGAAGAAGAAAATAGAGAGATGGATATCAATATGAAGAAGAGAACTGTTATGGGATGATATTAAAAACAATAGTTAGATGTGAAGATCACGTATTTTAAAATCAACCAGAGTCAGAAATTCAGGTTAGGGGAAAATCATCTATCTTTATTCTCAGTGAAGAAGGATCGGAGGTGGAAGAGAATTGGCGATAGCAATGTGTGCAGCTGAGTCAAGAAGCTAGCTAGACCAGCAGCCACACGACCAGCAGCTAGGAGTATGGAACCCAGGCCCAATCTCTCTCAGCTTCTCTTCCTGTCTCTCTCTGCCTCCACCCACCAAAATCGTCATTTCCTATACAACACATCAGGACTTGCACAGAGAGTGGGCAGGGACCATTCTTTATCCAATCATGTATATTAATAGAATATAACCCAATTACTATTTAGCCTCACGTACTTGGGACCTCAGTGCATCAACTCAAAAATCAGCCCATTACAGTTAGAATTTATATAAATTCTTTAAACTTTTCCAAAAACTTTATATATAGTATTTGATCCTAACAACAAGCACAGCAAAATGGTATTATTATAGATAAAGAAACATGTTTAAAGAAATCAAACAACTTACCCTAAATCATAGAGCTGGTAAGTGACAGATGAAGGATTAAACTCAGAGATTCCTAACCCCAAATATAAATTTTTCTATTCTGCCCACTGGCCACAAACTGGTCATATGTAAAGAAAGGGAGATTACAGATAGATAGTGTAATGTCCGGACTGGCTCTCTAGAGGACCTCCACATCAAGCAAAGTACTTGGTCATAGGGAGGAGAAGTGAAGGAGACAGGAGAGCCCCATGTGGCTGATCTAAGATGGAATTTGGAGTCTGGAGTCTGGAATCTGTAGCCTGACGTCTTCTGTGGCTAAGAGCTGTGGTTGAGAAAGAGAGCACCCTCTGTCCCTGGAACTCCCCTTAAATACTACATCACCATACCACATTGGGCATGAGGAGCTGTAGAACATAATATCACCACATTAATCTAAGTATTTGTCAACTAGAATGATGACATCATTACATTACATCAAGTATGTGCTTAGAGAACTACAATTTCACATTGTATAAGTGCTTCAGTACAAGCACACTGCTGTCTTAGATTCAAGTACACTCTTTCAGAGTTCCGGTCCCCTATAGATAGATAGATAGATATTTACACACACAGACACACACACACACACATAAATATGTATGCATATTTATATGCATACACAAATTATTTTCCCACATTATATCATTTTACCCTTGCCCACATTCAAGGTTAATTACTATTTCCTATACCCAATGACTGGTTATATCTCTTGATATAGCCATTCTTTTGTCATCCACAAAAGCTCAAAGATATTTATAAATTTAAATATTTCATTGCAAACTTCTTCTAGATAATATTCAAAGGTTTTATTGTAAACTACTTCTAGCAGTGTTCTCTGGAAACCTTCATTATGTATATTTGTAAGCCCACTTTACATATTGAATTCTGCCTTCTGGCTTGACTTCAAATCTCAAAATAAGTTGCAACTTCTGCAAGAAGCCTTTCCCAGTCCTTAATTTTAGTATCTTTCCTCTAAAATAATTTAATACACATTCCATATATATTTCATTTCTACATAACAGCATATTTTTAGCTATTAGATTTGAGTTTCTTGAGGACAAGAATTTGTTTGGGAATTTTAAAAGTTTTATTGTTGGTGGTGTTTTTTTTGGGGGGAGAGTTGCTTGGTTTGTTTTGGTTTGTTTTATGTTTCTTGAGTTCTCTGAACTTAGAACAGTTGCTGGCACATAATAGAAACTTAATAAAAATCAATTGATTGACATTCTTAATCCAAATATTATGGGCTAAAGATAATAATTAATTTATGACAAAATTCCCCTTATCTGAAAGAAAATTTTTATTTTGATAACATTTAAAATTGAATATTAAACTGGGATTTTTGAAAATCTACATCAATTGTATCCACTGTTTTGTTTGTCTGCCTAAATATCTATCTATCTACCTATATTTGCTCAAATATGAAGTTTCTCTATATCTGCTAAAACCCAAGATGTTTTCATTTTGTGCTGAGTCCAATCTTACAATGGATTTCAATTTGGGAATTGGTATTTTCACTCTAATAAAATCATTCTATATAGACAACCAATATTCATTATTTCATAAAACTAAACTTTGAACTGAAATGAATGAATCAGAAAATTACAATCATATGTCATCATATGTCACATAATCATAGTCTATCCAACCAGAAAGGGAATTAAGAAGTCATTTAATTCAACTTATAGAATAAAGTATAAATGTGTTCTACAGCTTTAAACATAATATTATAATGCTAAATAGGGAGTGTTGCTACATAATTTGAGATAATAAGTTTTATGGTATAAAATTATTCTATTATTTTTCCTTTCCATTTGCATTCCCCACTAGTGTTTTTCTCAGATATTTTTTTAAATATAAAAATATCATGAGAAACAACCTAATGAGACTGCCCATTCAACATTTAGCTTTGTCTCTGATTTCTTTTTTGAAAATACATTTTTTCTCTTTCTTTCTCTAGATAGCAAGCAATCCAGGGTAGGTTAAGCATGTGCAATTATTCCAAACATATTTCCATATTGTCATGCTACACAAGAAAAATCAGATCAAAAGGGGAAAAAAGAGCAACAAGCAAACAAACAACAAAAAAAGATGAAAATACTATGCTTTGATCCACATTCAGTTACCATATTTCTCTCTCTGGATGTAGATGTCTTTTTCCATCACAAGTTCACTGAAATTGCCTTGAATCATCTGATTGTTGAAACTAGCCAAGTTCAACGCAGCTGATCATCACATAATCTTGTTGTTGCTGTGTACAGTGTTTGTTTGGTTCTTCACACTTCACTTAGCATCAGTTCATGTAAGTCTTTCCAGGCTTCTCTGAAATCAGCCAGCTCATTATTTGTTATACAATATTACATTTTTAAGGAATTATTTGCCTTTTCCATTTAGTCAAATTTATTTTGTAAGGAGTTATATGTTTTTTCCATTTCATCAAATTTATTTTAAGGAATTTTCTTCAAATAATTTCTGTTTTTCTTTTTTCAAACTTTCTTGCCAAATTTTCATTTCCTTTGTCCATTTTTCTTCTAACTCTCTTTTAAGATCCTTTTCAATTCTTCCAAGAGGGTCTTGTGAAATGGGAACAGATTCATCTTACCCTTTGAGGCTTCATCTGAAGATGATTTACCTTTAGGATCCTCAGAGATTGAGATCTTTTCTTCTCTTTCTCCATAAAAGCTATTTATGGTCAGAGTTCTTTTTGCTTTTTGTTTTTTTTTTTTTTTTGAGGCTGAGGTCTGCTCTTACAGGAAAGTCATAGCTGCTTTAGCTTGCCCTGGGGCCAGTGCTGCTCACTGACTTCAAGTTCTAAGTAGCTGTGGCCAGATAGTTTTTCTGGGGTTTGGAAGCTTATTATTTATTTTTTTTTTTTTTTAATATTTGCCTTGGATGCCTCACAGCTAATATGCTGATTCACTAGCTTGTAACCAGGACAGAATAGCTTAAGATTCTCCCAGCAGATTTTCCCATACCAGACATTGCAAAGCCCTGGCTCCCTGACCTGGGTTCCTAGCAATGCATCTGCACTTGTCAGCTTCTCCCCTGCCCAACTAAAATAGACTTTTTCTGAATTTTTTCAAAGTATTTTCCTCTGGAAATTTATTAAATTCCAAGTATTTGTGAGCTTTGTCACTCCAAAACCAGTTCAGATGCTTAAACTGTGTTGAGCTGAGGGACAGTAACAGGAGCTCAGATAAAGACTTGTCTACTCTCTGTCATCTTGGCTACACCACCCCCCATTATATTTATATACCATAACTTATTCAGCAATTCTCCAATTGATGGGTATCCACTTAATTTCCAGTTCCTTACCATGTTAAGAACAGCTGCTACAAACATTTTTTGCACATATGGGTCCTTTTCCCTTTTTCATGATCTCTTTGAGATACAAACCTAGTAGAAATACTGCTGGATCAAAGGATATGCACAGTTTGCTAGTCCTTCAGGATAGTTCCAAGTTGCCCTCTAGAATGGTGGGATCAGTTCACAAATCCACCAAAAATACATTAGTGTCCCAGTTTTCCCATATCTCCTTCAACATTTATCATTAACTTTTCTTGTCATCTTAGCCAGTCTAAGAGGTGTGAGAGGGTACCTCAGAGTGGTTTTAATTTGCACATATCTGTGTAATAGTGATTTAGAGCATTTTACATGATTAGAAATATCTTTAATTTCTTCATCTGAAAACTAGTCATTTCTGTTATTTCAAAAGTTCTCCCTTTTTATAACAGAAATTACCCTCCCAGGTGATCTGGACATACTGGTTCTATTAGCTTTGTTTGTCCCAGTAAGAAAAATAAATCAACTCTAGACATAGAGCTCTAAAACTCTGATGACCTATATGATGCCTAAGGAGTTCAGTTACAGAAAGAATCCTTATATTCCCACATATGCATAGCAGTTCTCTTTAAGACATCTCATGGAACACTAATTACCATCAATCAATCAAAAAAGAATCTATTAAGCATTTAAAATATCCCGGGCATTATCGCATTATCGTATATAAGCACTAGGGATACAAAGACAAGTCTTAAAGGATGTGCATACATAAGTATATATATATATATATATATATATATATATATATATATATATATATGTGTGTGTGTGTGTGTGTGTGTGTGTGTATGTGTGTGTGTGTGAATGTGTGTGTGGATAAGATATATATATGTGTGTGTGTGTCATATATATATGTGTTTTATATATATATATATATATATATATATATATATATATACATATGACATCTGCAAATCAAATGCAAAGTAACCTTTGTTGGAGAAAACATTATTAACTGAGAAGAATGAAAGCAAATTAGGAAATTTTTCATGAATAGTATGACACTTCAGCTGACTCCTGAAGAAAATCAAGATGTCTAAGAGGTGGAAAATGGAAACTATTCAGATAATTGTTAAGTCTAAACTTTCTCTCTGGAGGCCTCAGGATCAGCCAGAGTCAAGATAAGTAAAAATCCTTGGTCTTTAGGGGGAAAAGTGAAAGAAGCAGGCAAACTTCCAGGAGTTTGGCCAAAGATCTCTTCTTGATTCTGCAGTCCAGAATCTCTATCTTTCTCCTCCTTGTCCTGCTGTCAAGTGACCCTGGCCTGTCTCACCCCACCCTCTAATTCTTGCCTAAGATTATCTTAACACTAAACATTGAGTCAGCATCAACTGTGAGAAGAACCATTTATCCTAAGAAATGCTAATAGAGTCATTGTCTCATATCTAACAGGTAATTAGCCTTAAGTGCTCATTTGCCTGATTCAAGTACACCTTTTCATAGTTTCAGCCCTTTACAGATAACTGTTACAAAGGTATGGATATAGGAGATGGAGCACAATATGCTAGGAACAGGAAAAATGCTTATATGTCTGAAATCTAGACAGCATAGAAAAGAATAATGTATAAGTGGACTGAAAAGAATAGAAATGTATAAAATAATAAGATCTTTAAATGTTAAATAGAGGAGCTACTATTTGATCCCAGGGAACATAGTAGTCACTTTCCTTTCAACAATCCTGTGCAAAGTACTAAAGTACTTGCAAAGACATTCCTGATACCTGTTACCTGAAAAATTAATGAGTACAACATATAGCCCCTCACTCAAATAATGGCAGAATGCCTAGCAGAATAGGGCTAAGAATAGTCGATGAAACACCCTAATTATAGTAGAAACCCACTTGTAAGTTGATGTCAATCAATTAATCAACTTTCTTTTGTCTTGACTATTCAATTAGTTAAGAAGCTGTCTCAGTGTGTCATCATCCTAACTTTATCTCCATCTAGACCAAAAGGATATGTCCATCACTTTACTAAAATTCAGATATATCTTTTTTTTATTTTTTATTTTTTTTTTATTTAATAGCCTTTTATTTACAGGATATATACATGGGTAACTTTACAGCATTAACAATTGCCAAACCTCTTGTTCCAATTTTTCACCTCTTACCCCCTCCACCCCCTCCCCTAAATGGCAGGATAACCAGTAGATGTTAAATATATTAAAATATAACTTAGATACACAGTAAGTATACATGACCAAAACATTATTTTGCTGTACAAAAAGAATCAGACTCTGAATTATTGTACAATTAGCTTGTGAAGGAAATCAAAAATGCAGATGTGCATAAATATAGGGATTGGGAATTCAATGTAATGGTTTTTAGTCATCTCCCAGAGTTCTTTTTCTGGGTATAGCTAGTTCAGTTCTATTACTGCTCCATTAGAAATGATATGGTTGATCTCGTTGTGAGGATGGCCTGATCCATCAGAACTGGTCATCATCTAGTATTGTTGTTGAAGTATATAATGATCTCCTGGTCCTGCTCATTTCACTCAGCATCAGTTCGTGTAAGTCTCTCCAGGCCTTTCTGAAATCATCCTGTTGGTCATTTTTACAAAACAGTAATATTCCATAATTTTCATATACCACAATTTATTCAGCCATTCTCCAACTGATGGACATCCATTAAGTTTCCAGTTTCTAGCCACTACAAAAGGCTGCCACAAACATTCGTGCACATACAGGTCCCTTTCCTTCTTTATAATCTCTTTGGGATATAATCCCAGTAGTAACACTGCTGGATCAAAGGGTATGCACAGTTTGATAACTTTTGAGCATAGTTCCAAACTACTTCTCAAAATGGTTGGATTCGTTGACAACTGCAACCAACAATGAATCAATGTCCCAGTTTTCCCACATCCCTCCAACAATTATCATTATTTTTTCCTGTCATCTTAGCCAATCTGATAGGTGTGTAGTGGTATCTTAGAGTTGTCTTAATTTGCATTTCTCTGATTAATAATGACTTGAGCATCTTTTTCATATGACTAGAAATAGTTTCAATTTCTTCATCTGAGAATTGTCTGTTCATATCCTTTGACCATTTTTCAATTGGAGAATGGCTTGATTTTTTATAAATTAGAGTTAATTTCTATATATTTTGAAATGAGGCCTTTATCAGAACCTTTGACTGTAAAAATATTTTCCCAGTTTATTGCTTCCCTTCTGATCTTGTCTGCATTAGTTTTGTTTGTACAAAAACTTTTCAGTTTGGTATAATCGAAATTTTCTATTTTGTGATCAGTAATGATCTGTAGTTCTGCTTTGGTCATAAAGACCTTCCCTTCCACAGGTCTGAGAGGTAAACTATCCTATGTTCCTCTAATTTATTAATAATTTCATTCTTATGCCTAGGTCATGAACCCATTTTGACCTTATCTTGGCTTACGGCGTTAGAGTATGGATCAATGCCTAGTTTCTGCCATATTAGTTTCCAATTTTCCAGCAATTTTTATCAAACAGTAAGTTCTTATCCCAAAAGCTGGGATCTTTGGGTTTGTCACAGACTAGGTTGCTATATTTGTTGACTGTTTTATCCCTTGAACCCAATCTGTTCCACTGATCAACTAATCTATTCCTTAGCCAATACCAAATAGTTTTGGTAACTACATTCAACAAAAAGTTAGGGGAAATAGACCAAAAGTAATTGGAAACTAAACAATCTCATCTTAAAAAATGATTGGGTGAAGCAGCAAATTATAGATACAATTGATAATTTCACTCAAGATAATGACAATGATGAGACATCATACCAAAATTTGTGGGATGCAGCCAAAGCGGTAATAAGAGGGAATTTTATATCCTTAGAGGCTTACTTGAATAAAACAGAGAAAGAAAAGATTAATGAATTGGGCTTCAACTAAAAAAACTAAAAAGACCAAATTAAAACCCCTAATCAAATACTAAATTGGAAATTTAAAATTAAAAGGAGAAATTAAAAATATTGAAAGTAAAAACTATTGAACTAATTAATAAAACTAAGAGTTGGTTCTATGAAAAAGCCAATAAAATAGATAAGCCTTTGGTAAATCTGATTAGAAAAGGAGGGAGGAAAATGAAATTAGTAGTCTTAAAATGAAAAGGGAGAACTTTCCACCAATGAAGAGGAAATTAGAGAAATAATAAGGAGTTATTTTGCTCAACTTTATGCCAATAAATTTGATAACCTAAGTGAAATGGATGACTACCTCCAAAAATACAGACTTCCCAGACTAATAGAGGGAAGAAGTAAATTGTTGAATAGTCCCATTTCAGAAAAAGAAATAGAACAGGCAATTAAACAACTCCCTAAGAAAAAATCCCCAGGACCAGATGGATTTAATGTGAATTTTACCAAACATTTAAAGAACAATTGGCCCCTAATGCTATATAAATTATTTGATAAAATAGGGAATGAAGGAGTCCTACCAAATTCCTTCTATGACACAGACATGGTACTGATACCTAAACCAGGTAGGCTGGAAAACAGAGAAAGAAAATTATAGACCAATCTCCCTAATGAATATTGATGCTAAAATCTTAAATAAGATATTAGCAAAAGACTACAGAAAATCATCTCCAAGATAATACAGTATGATCAAGTAGGATTTATACCAGGAATGCAGGCTGGTTCAATATTAGAAAACTATCAATATAATTGGCCATGTTAATAACCAAATTAACAAAAACCATATGATCATCTCAATAGATGCAGAAAAAGCATTTGATAAAATCCAACATCCATTCCTATTAAAAACACTTGAGAGTATAGGAATAAATGGACTTTTCCTTAAAATAATCAGCAGCATCTATTTAAAACCATCAGTAAGCATCATATGTAATGGAGACAAACTGCAACCATTCCCAATAAGATCTGGAGTGAAACAAGGTTGCCCACTATCACCGTTACTATTTAATATTGTATTAGAAAAGCTAGCTATAGCAATAAGAGTTGAGAAAGAGATTAAAGGAATAAGAATAGGCAATGAGGAAGCCAAATTATCACTCTTTGCCGATGACATGATGGTATACTTAGAGAATCCCAGAGATTCTGCTAAAAGTTATTAGAAATAATCCACAACTTTAGCAAAGTTGCTGGTTATAAAATAAACCCACATAAGTCATCAGTATTCTTATATATCACTAACAAAATCCAACAGTCAGAGTTACAAAGAGAAATTCCATTTAAAGTAACTACTGATAATATAAAATATTTAGGAATCTATCTGCCAAGGGAAAATCAGAAACTTTATGAGCAAAATTACAGACCACTTTTCACACAAATTAAGTCTGATCTAACCAATTGAAAATATTAAATGCTCTTGGATAGGCGAGCAAATATAATAAAGATGACAATATTACCTAAACTAATCTCATTTATTTAGCGCTATACCAATCAGACTCCCAAAAACTATTTTAATGACCTAGAAAAATAACAACAAAGTTCATATGGAAAACAAAAGGTCAAGAATTTCAAGGGAATTAATGAAAAAAAAAATCACATGATGGTGGCTTAGCTGTACCAGATTCAGATATATCTTACCTTAATATGCTAGTCTTATGACCATATTAAAGAGAAGACATTGCTTACCTTTCTTGATATCTCTGAAAATATTAAATCAATATAAGAAAATATGACTTTCATCTTAAAGGCTTATCAATAGACAAAGAGAATTGAATTGTTCAGTTCAAATATCTGACTAAGAACCTTCCTTATAATAATGTGGCAGGTCCATTTTAAAAAAAAGATATATGGAATGCCCTTTAGACATCCAATTCTATTCTTTGAATTATATATACTATAACTGATTTATTAATAATATAGGCACTTGTGCATTTGATTGGACATCCAAGTAACAAAGCTATAAATGGATTATGAATCATAAAGGAAACCAAAGAGCATGAGGAATAACATAGATATCCTAAAAAGAACCACTTATGACTGCAGTCAGTAGAGCCCAGCTATGTCTTTACTGATCATATCCACATGCCAACTATTACTCTGAACTCTTCTAACACAGATGATTAGCTATCCTAGCTGGTATGTCAATGGTTCACTTTTTCAGCATGAATTCATTACCTTGTAGTTGCTGAAAAAACAGCATGAAGAAAAATGGCTCACTCCAGAGTGTAAGGTTAAAAGTGTTATTTCAGAATAATATCCCTTAACATCAGCAGGACATGTACAAAATAGTTTGAAGTGACATCTCACTTTCAAATTAGCCAAAGGCAGGTAGAAAAAAAGTGGCTATCAGGTTTTTGACAAATTTCTGTTCACTGTTAATTGAGTGTACCCCATCCATTGTCTTTCTATTAGTAAGGAAAAAGAAGTGGAGTTAAAAAATGTACATATCACAAGCTTGTCCACAATCCCAAATCACTCTTCCTAATATGTCTTTTCTTAAATATCCTTATAGGTTGTTATAGTGTTGAATGAGAGCATTAGATCTCATTTATTTCATTGTGCTTACAGACAACCTGACGTTACTTTAAAATTATAATAATGTAGATATTTCTACTTTGAAGTAGTATGATAAATTTTATTTCATATGAAAAACAGCTAGATCTAAGCTGAACAAGGGAAAGCATCTGTTCAATTTGCTATGATCAATTGATAATTAATATGTAACTTTTTCAAAAAAGGAATATTTTAAGGAAAAAAAGTCAGTTGCTGAACTTGCTGATGGTATTGTTCATGCCTTTCAATTATCTCCTAACTTGGTATACCTTTATAAGTCTCCTAAATTTGCTCATCTCTCTCATATTATACTTGCATTAGTGTCATTTGATTTTGTATATTCACAAAATACTAAAATTGTGCAATTATAAACTCAGATGAAGAGGTTAACTAAGACATCTGGATAGTATGTTCAGGGTTTGATTTTTCTCTCAAGGCCAGATTTAAATATAATATATTGGTTCAGCCAGAAAATAAAGAGTACTGATTCATTTTTACCATGTAGGTAGGAGATACTATATTCTATATAGAAGAACTTAGCATTCTGAAACAGAGAAGCAAGATTCAAAACATGATATTTTTATTTGCTAATCTTTGTCATACTTATTTACTAATGATGGCCTTAGTCAAATTACTTCATTGAGTATAAGTTTCCTCATTTATAAAAATGAAACAGTGAAACTAGTTGATCCCTGAATGAATTTCTGTGCCCAAATTCTATGATCTCTCTCCTATATGAGCAAAATTTTCCTCCTCTATCCAAAGAATTAATTAAAGAAGAATTAAAAATAAGATATATAGGGCATTCAAAGTAATTCATAACCTAACCCACCACTCACCATTTTACCAGTCTTCTCATATTTTACTCCCTTCAATATTTCTTCAATGCAGTAACACTAGTTTCCTTGTTATTGCATGAACAAATTACTTCATTTCTAGACTTCAGGCTTTTTTACCCCAGCTATTCTCTGATATCTAGAATGATGATCTTCCTCAGCTCTGCCTCCTGGTTTCCTTCAAGATTTACCTAAAACCAATCTTCTAAAGGAACTTTTTCCTAATCTCTTTTAATTCAAATCTCTTACTCATTTAATTACTTCTTATTTATCTTGTATATAATTTATTTGGAATTTATTTTAGCTTGTTGTCTCCCCCATTAGACTGTGAACTTCTTGAGGACAGCCATTGCTTTTTGCTTTTTTATGTTTTCCCAGTCTTAGTATAGGGCCTAGATCACAGTAAAATTTTAACTAATACTTATTGACCAATTGTATCTCTGTGTAAGTGTATGTGGGTGTATGTATATATTCATGCACACATTATACACAAACACAATATTTGTACTATTTCACAGGATTATTGTTAGGAAAGTACTTGAAAACTCCCAAAGTAATATGTAATATACAATCACATATATATCATTTGGGAGTTTTGGTACCTTTCCTTACAACAATGGTGTGAAGTAGTGTAAATATTATAATGCTATTTTTATATTTGAAGACAGGTGAGATGACAACTATGGTCACAGAGCTGATATTTTTTTTTTGAAATGAGACAAGTACTTATCACTTGACTCTAAGTCCTGCCCTCTTTATACTATACATCATGGTGCTTCTCATGAGGAAACTGAGGCTTTGCCCAATGACATTGATGAAGTTAAAAAGACATACTTGATAGAAAATGAGCAAGGCTCAATAACACATTGCTTACAACTTCATGAGAGATAGTACCTACTTTGTTAGATGGAATGAGATGGAATTTTGTCAATAAATTAAAACCTGTGTTCTGGGAAGTAATGAGGAATCCGGTAACCCTCTAATTCTGTGACCATGGAGAGGATTTATGGATAAGAAAGTCCTTGGTGGCTGATAAAGTCAAATTCCTTTCTACCTCTTCACATTTTCTTCTCCTGCCAATGAGAGTAATTTGGATCCCTTTCAGAAGTAGTTTTACCCTGGAACATTTTATCCAGATGCTGTCATAGTTAAGCATTGAATCAATTTGTTAACCAAATACTTCAAGCTGATGCTGATCATATTATATCTCACAATGACCTACAGTATCTAAGATAACATCTGTATATGTTGAAAGGCACAGTTTAGATGAATAAGTTTGTATGGGTTCCCATTTCCTAAAATTTAATTGATAAAAACCTTTAACTGTTCATTATGTCTTTTCCAACTTTTTTCAGTTATCTAGTT
Source organism: Sarcophilus harrisii (assembly GCF_902635505.1). Taxonomy (NCBI): domain Eukaryota; kingdom Metazoa; phylum Chordata; class Mammalia; order Dasyuromorphia; family Dasyuridae; genus Sarcophilus; species Sarcophilus harrisii. The sequence goes on from NC_045426.1 coordinate 426,283,763, forward strand.
AATTTTTCAGTTACTGAAATCAAGACTCTTTAAAATAATTGTCTACTCAAATCTGTTGGTGGAATAATCCAATTCAATTGAACAAGTTTTTAGCAAGTGGTTTTGTTTATGCTTCATTTTCAAAGAAATGACACCATAAGGTGATATCTTAATTCCTGCATGAACAGCATTAACTGGATTTAAGTGAGGCAATTGAACAAAGTTATCAGTCTCATTCTTTCTTCCAGTCATCAAAGTCCAATGACAAGAGAAGAGTCAAAATCACCAGCTGTGATCTTGTCTGCTATAGTAGATGCTATTTCAATGTGAGTTATTATTATTCTCATTACAATTAATACTACTTCTATTACTATTTTGGGATAGACTCAATAAGAATAATTGACATAGCACCTGCTTCAAGCTGCTTTCAAGAATATTAAAACAAATTATTCTTCGCTCATTCTATCAGGAGAAGTTTTTACAAGCTTGAGATAAACAGTCACCTTACTCACTGATAGGTTTGAGACCTCTTGATCATCCTCAAACTGGTTTAGCCTCTCTGCAGAAATGCTTTTATTAGGGTTTGGCTTCTGTTCATGATACAGCTTCTTGGTACCACAGACAGGATTTGGACAGTAAAGATGAATGAGCATCAATCAAAAAGGCTCAGTAAGTCCTCAGACTATGGGTGACAGAACTCACTAAACACCTCATAAACCCTATTTAATAAATATTTGCTGCTTGCTAGGAACAGTTCTTAGTTATAGGACTACAAAGATAAAATAAAATAGGCTAATCTACTTGAAGCATACAATACCACTTGGAGTATACGTCATGCTTGCCTCAGATTTCAAATCAACAAAATGAAATTAAGAATACCATCTACCTCCCAGGTTTGTTGTGAAAATTAAATGAAATAATAATTGTAAAACTCTTAGTACATTGTTTGGAGTATTGCAGTTGTTTAGTCATTTTTCTGGTCTTTTACCCTTTCAGATCCTATTTGATGTTTTCTTGGCAAAGATAGTAGAGAGATTTGCCATTTTCTTCTCCAAATCATTTAACAAATGAAGAAACTGAGGCAATCAGGGTTAAGTGATTTACCTAGCGTCACATATCTAGTGTCTAAGGACATATTTAAACTCAAGTCTTCCTGACTCCAGACTTAACACTATCTTCCTGCATCCTCTCTCTCCCACCATCACCTAATATAATAAGAGTTAAGTCAATGTTAAATTGTTATTATTGTTGTTGTTGTCATCGTTGTTGTAGTTATTGTTATTACTATAATTACAACAACTACTTCTATTATTTTGAGGTAGAATAAAGAATTCTTGTATAGTAGAATAGTTGAATAGGACAATAGACAATAAGTTCCTAAGGGCATTCAATGAAAGATAAGGACTTGGAATATAAGTTTTGCAGGACACCACTGATTTGATGAGGATGCTCACTCATTGTCTAACCTCAAGATATAGTACATTATCTATGTAAATCTGGAGTATCTGGAGTACATTATCTATGTAAATGAAATTCCATTGAAAGGATTGGTAGACACAGGTGCAGATCATACAGTCATAGAAGTGACACTCTTCCCCCATGCTATGGTCCAATCAGATTGGTCTTAGTAATCCTCACATACAAAGCTACACTTGCTATTTTTTTTTAAATTTTTAATGTATTTTTAACACACAATGTTTTATGAATCATATTGGGAGAAAAAATCCAAGAAAAATTGAAAAAACATTGAAGAGATTAAAAAGGAGAAAAAAGAAGTAAATATAGCATGTAGTGTTTTACATTCACTCTCCTTAGTTCTTTATCTGGATGCCAATCACATTTTCCATGCAGAGTCTTTTGGATTTGCTTTGGATCACTGAACAACTAAGAAGAATCAAATCTTTCATAGTTGATTATTGTGCATTCTTACTATTATTATGTACAGTGTATTACTGTTTCTGTTTGTTTTGATCAGCATCAGTTCATGTAAATCTAGGTCTTTTTAAAAAATTGGATTGTTCGTAATTTTTTATATAACAATAATATTCCATAACCTTCACCTAGCATAACTATGTGCTATGTGAATTTACGGATTTTCCAATTCCATGCTACCACAAAAAGAGCTACTACAAACATTTTCCCCATGTGGTTCCTCTGCTTTCTTTTATGATAACCTTGGAATATAGGCCCAGTAATGGCATTGCTGTGTCAAAGAGTATTCACAATCTTATAAGTCTTTGTCATAATTCCAGACTGCTTTCCAGAATGTTTGATCATTTCACAATTCTACCAACAATATATTAGTGTCTCAGTTTTCCCACATTCCTTCTACTATTTATTATTATCTTTTTCTGTGATCTTAGCCAATCTGAGAGCTGTCAGGTGGGTCTTCAGAGTTCTTTTAATTTGCATTTCTCCAATCAGTAATTATTCAGAGCATTTTTCATATAACTACAGATGACTTTAATTTCATCATCTGAAAATTGTCTGTTCAACCTCTGGAGATTTGTCAATTAGGGAATGACTTGTATTTTTGTAAATGTGACACAGTTCTTTATATATTTTAGAAATGAAACATTTATTAGAAGCACTGGCTATAAGATTTTTTCTTAGCTTTGTATTTCCCTTTTATCTTGTTTCTGTTGGTTTAGTGTATGTAAAAAATTTAATTTAATGTAATCAAACTTGTCCATTTTATCTTTCATAATGTTATTTAGTTCTTCTTTGAGCATAAATTTCTACCTTCTCCAAAGATTTGATAGGATCCATTGTTCTCCTAATTTGTTTATGGTATGATACTATAAGCCCAAGTCATGTATCCATTTTGACCTTATTGGTATATGATGTGAGATGTAGTTCTATGCCAATTCTCTGACATATTTTCCAGTTTTCCCATCATTTTTTGTCAAATAGTGAGTTATTATTCCAAAAAGTGGAGTTCTTCAGTTTAGGTAGTACTAGATTGCCATAAGCCTTGAATATTGTCAGGTCTATCTACTCTATTCCACTGATCTACTGTAAAGGGCTGAAACTCTTAAAAGGTGTGTTTGAATCAGATAACCAAGCACTTATGGCTAATTACCTATTGCACAATAACTCTATTAGCATATGCTTGGAAAAATGGCCCTTCTCACTATTCCATGCTGGCTTGCTCTTTTGATGTATATAGATAATCACAGAAGAAAGAGGAGAAAAGTGTGGAGATTCTGCACTCTAGATCCTTAGTAAAATGCCTAGCAGTTTTGTCCCTCTCCTTTATTCCTCCCCTTAAAGACCAAGGACTTCTCCTAATCCTGACTCTGGCTGACCCTGAGGCCTCCAGGGAGCTAGCCCAGACTTCACAATCCACCAGTATATAACTTAATCAGTACAAATGATTTTTATGACTGCTGTTTTATAATAGAGTTTTATGTTTGGTACTATTAACTTTTTGAGCATAGTTCCAAATCATTCTCCAGAATGGTTGAATATATTCACAGTTTCATCATCAATGTATCAGTATCCCAGTTTTCCCATATCCCCTCCAACATTCGTCATTACCTTTTCCTGTCATCAGCAGCCAATCTGAAAGGTGTGTAGTGGTGTCACAGAGTTTTCTTAATTTGCAATTCTCTAATCAATAGTGATTTGGAGCACCTTTTCATGTGGCTACAAATAGTTTCAATATCTTCATTTCAAATTGATGTCTCTTTATATCCTTTGACAATCTATCAATTGGAGAATTGATTGAACTATTACAAATTTGAGTCAATTCTGTATATATTTTAGAAATGAGGCCTTTATCAGATCCTTTGGATTTAAATGTTTTTCCCTTCTAATCTTGTCTGCATTAGTTTTGTTTATACAAAAACTTTTTAACTTAATATAGCTAAATTATTTATTTTATGATCAATAATGATCTCTAGTTCTTCTTGGTTCATAAATTCCTTTCTCCTCCACAAATCTGAGAGGTAAACTATTCTATATTCTTCTGATTTGTTTATAGTATAATTCTTTATATCTAGATTATGAACCCATTTTGACCTTATCTTGGTATATGGTGTTAGGTGTGGGTCTCTGCCTAGAAACTGCCATAATAGTTTCCAATTTTCCCAGGAGTTTTTGTCAAATAGTGAATTCTTATCCCAAAAGGTGGGGGCTTTTGGTTTGACAAATTCTAGATTGTTTTAGTCATTTGCTTTTTTGTTCTGTGATCCTAACCTATTCCACTGACCAACTCTATTTCCTGGCCAGCACCAAATGGTTTTGATAACCACTGCTTTATAATATAGTTTTAGATCTGGTACAGGTAGGCCACCTTCATTTGCTTTATTCTTCATTAACTCCTTTGAAATTACTGACCTTTTGTTCTTCTAGATGAGTTTTCTTGTTATTTTTTTCTAGTTCAGTAAAATAGTTTCTTGGGAAATTGATTGGTATAGGACTAAATAAATGGATTAATTTAAGGAGTATTGTCATCTTTATTATATTTGCTTGACCTATCCATGTGCCATCTCCACCATCTTGCCTCTGCCCCCAAAAGCCTTCACTTAGTTTTTGTATCATTTTTTTTTCCATTTGGTTAATTCTACTGTTAAAGTAGTTCTTTGTTTCAGAAATTATTTTTTCTTTGCCTTTCCAAGCTGTTGACTCTTTCATGCATACCTCTCCTTTCCTTTCTGACTTTTTGTTCTTTGTCTTCTTTTTTTACAATAAACATGATAGGAATATATGTTAAATTCAATACATTCACACACACATACACAATTATCTTGCTGCACAGAAAAATCAAATCAAACTGGAAAAAAGGAAAAAGAAAATAAAATACAAATAAACAACAACAAAAAGTGTGAAAATATTATGTTGTGAACTGGACTCAGTTCCCATAGTTCTCTCTCTTGAAATTCTTGATCTTTTGTTCTTCTAGATGGACTTTGGTATTATTTTTCCTTGATTTATAAAATAATTTCTTGAAAGTTTGATTGCTATTGCAGTAAATAAGTAGATTAATTTAGGTAGTATTGTCACTTTTATTATATTTGCTGGACCTATCCAAGGGGGCTAGATATTTTCAAATGTTTATATCTGACTTTATTTATGAAAAGTGTTTTGCAATTGTGTTCATATAGTTCCTGATTTTGCCTTAGAAGGTAGACTCCCCAAAATTTTATATTATGGACAGTTATTTTATATGTAATTGCTCTTTGTATCACTTGCTGCTGTACTTTGCTGGTAAAATATAAAAATGATGATGATTCTTGGGGATTTATTTTGTATTCTACAGCTTTGTTAAAGTTGTGAATCATTTCTAGTAGTTTCAAGTTGATTCTTTAGAATTCTCTAAGTATAATATATCTGCAAAGAAAAATACTTTGGTTTTCTCATTACCTACTCTAATTCCTTTCATTTATTTTTCTTCTCTTATTGAAAACCCTAACATTTCTAATACAATACTGAATAGAAATGATGAAAGTGGGCAACTTTGTTTCACCCCTGATCTTATTGAGAATGGTTCTAGTTTGCCCCTCATTACATATGATACTGATAGTTTTAAATAGATGTTACTAATCAATTTAAGGAAAAGACCATTTATTCTTACATTCTCTAGTGCTTTAAATACATATGGGTTTTGCATTTTATCAATTTTTTTGCTTGCATCGAGATAATCATTTTTTTTTGTAAATTTGGTTATTGACATAATCAATTATGGTAATAGTTTTCTTTATATTGAACTAGCCTTGCATTCCTGGTATGAATCCTCTTTAATCATGGTGTATTACCCTGGGGATGACTTTCTATAATTACTTTTCTATCATTTTATTTAAGATTTTTGCATCAATATTCATTTGGGAAATTGGTCTATAATTTCCTTTCTCTGTTTTCATCCTACCGGGTTTAGATATCAGTAAAATTCCTGTGTCAGAAAACGAATTTGGTAGAGGTCCTTCTTTCCCTATTTTTTCAAATAGTTTGCATATTATTGGAGTTAATTGTTCTTTAAATGATTGGTAGAATTCCCAAGTAAATCAATCTGGCCCTGGAGACTTTTTCTTAGGGAGTTAATTAATAGCTTTTTGTATTTCTTTTTCTAAAACGGGGCAACTTAATTATTTTATTTCCTATTATGTTAATCTGGGCAATCTATATGTTTGTAGGTATTCCTCCAGTTCACTTAGACTATCAAATTTATTGACATAAAGTTGGACAAAATTATTCCCGATTACTGCTCTAATTTCCTCTTCATTGATGGAAAATTCTCCTTTTTCAATTTTGAGACTAAGAATTTGATTTTCCTTTTTCAAATCAAATTAACTAAAGTTTATTTTGTTGAGTTTTTTCATAAAATCAAGTCATAGTTTTATTTATTGATTGATTTAATACTTTTCTTACTTTTAATTTTATTTATACCTCCTTTTATTTTTAGAATTTCAAATTTGGTATTTAATTGGTGGTTTTTAATTTGTTTTTTTCCTAGCTTTTTTAGTTAAAAGCCCAATTCTTTGATCTTCTCTTTCTCTATTTTATGCAATTAAACATTATAGAGATAGAAAAATTTCCTTAATCACAGCTTTGGCTGCATTGTACAAATTTTAGTATGTTGTCTCATTATTGTCATTCTCTTGGATGAGATTATTGATTATGTCTATGATCTGCTGATTTAACCAGGGTTGAATAGGGTTAATTAATTAGTTTCCTAGTAATTTTTGTTCTATTTTCTCCTGGCCTTTTCTTGAATGTAATTTTTATTGCATTGTGATCTTATAAAAATGCATTTATTATTTCTGCCTTTCTGAATTTGATTTTGAGGTCTTTGCCCCCTAATATATGGTGAATTTTTGTATGAGTTCCATGACTGATAAAAAAAGTAAACTCCTTTCTGTCTCCATAAAATATTCAAATATTCATCATACATAACTTTTCTAAAATTCTATCTGCCTCCTTACCTTCTTTCTTATTTATTTTGTGATTCGATTAATCTAGTTCTGTGTGAGCAAGGATGAGATTCCCCACTAGTATATTCTTACTATCTATTTCTTCTTGCATCTCTCTTAACATCTACTCTAGAAACTCGGATGCTATTTCACTTGGTACATACATGTTTGATATTGATATTGCTTCATTATTTATGGTACAAATATAATTTAGTAAAATATAGTTTTTCTTCCTTATCTCTTTTATATAGATGCATTTTTTATTTTGCTTGATCTGACAGAAGATAACTGCTACTTTTTATTTATTTTGCCTGAAACATAATAGATTCTACTCTAGCCTTTTTTCTTTTACTTTGTATATATCACCTTACTGTATATGTGATTCTCTATACAAAATATTGTTGGATTCTGGCTTTTGATACAGTCTGCTATCTGCTTTTGTTTTATGGGAGATTTAATTCATCCCATTCACAACCACAGTTAAAATGGCTAATTCTATATTTCCCACCATCTTATATTCCCCAACTTAAGCTTTTGTTCTTTCCATTGTCCCTTTCTCTCCTCACCAGTATTTTGCTTCTGACCATCACTTCCCTCAAGGAGCTCTTCCTCTTAAAAACCCTTTCCTTGTTTTTATACCTTCCCCCTACTACTTTTGTTTTCCCTTCTATTAGCCTCCTCCTTTCTTTTTCCATTTCTTCTACAACTTCTCTATAACATGCAAGAATTCTCTCTGTGAAACCAAATATGTCTAATACTCTCTCTTTGTCATATCTGATGATAACAAGATTCACACAATGTTCATCCCCTCCCTTTTTCTCTCAATTATCATGTCTTCTTTACCTCTTTATGAAATATAATTTCCCTCATTTTACCTTCATTTTCTTCTTTGTCCAGTACAATCCCCTTTCCACTTCTAGTTTCTTTTTTATGTTATCACAGTTAAATCAAATTAAAACTGCATTCTCTATGTGTGCCCATAATAGAGATATAGTTTTCAAGAATTCTTTGCTTTTTACATTTTAATGTTTCTCTTGAGTTCTACATTTGGAGGTCAAATTTTGTGTTCAGATCTGGTCTCATCATTTGACATAAATGAAATTCACCTCTATCATTGAATGTCCATCTTTTTTCTCTGAAAGATAATATTTATTTTAGTTAGAGAGTTTATTCTTGGCTGCATTCCAAGTTCGTTTGCCTTTTGGAATATGTAATTTCAGGCCCTTTGCTCTTTTAAAGTGGAAGCTGCTAGGTCCTGGGTAATCCTGATTGGGGCTCCTTTGTTGTCTGAAATGTTTTTTTCCTGTATGTTTGCAATATTTTCCCCCTGATCTTATAGTTCTGAAATTTTGCCATCATATTCCCTGGAGTTTTCATTTTGGCTCTTTCAGGAGGTGATTGGTGAATTCTTTCAATGACTATTTTACTTTCTTGATTCTAGGAGATCAGGACAATTTTCCTTAATGATTTCTTCAAAGATAATGGTTAGGCCCTTTTTTTCATAATAGTGTTCAGGAAGTCATCAGGTTGTCTCTTCTAGATCTATTTTCCAGGTCAGTTATTTTTCCAAGTTGTTCTTTTCCATTTTCTTCTGCTTTTTCTTTCTTCTTTTGGTTTTGCTTGATTGAGTCATTCATTTCCATTTGTTCATTTCTAATTTTTAGTGAATAATTTCCTTCAATTACCTTTTTTTTTTAGTTCTTTTTGTATTTTGCCAATTGAATTTTCAAATGAATTGTTTTCTTCTATGAATTTTTCCATTTCATAAATTCTGTTACTAATAGATGGTACAATAACATGACTTTCCAAAAAGCTTCTCCTTAGCCATGACAAATGTAATGTGCTAAGCACCAAATCTAACACATAGTAAGCACTTAATTTTTTTTCATTCCATTTTATTCATTCATCTTTCATTTTTGGAACTGATTCTTTGAACCAAAGTATAATGATTTTCATTTATATAACATTTCATCTTTTTCAATTGTCTATATAGGCAAGTCTAAAGTGTTTTTGTTTTTGTTTTTTTAATTTTGTTCCTCTCATACAGTGGCTAGTTTTGCATCATATGCAAATTTTGAGAAAAAATCTGTGCCATTTTCCAAGTATTTCATAAAAATTTTAATTGGCATAAGGCTAAGCACAGATTCCTGATGTACCCCAATGTACATTCCTTTTCAAGTTGTCATCAAAATATTAATGACTATTCTTTGGTTCAAACCATTCATCCACATATTAAACCATCTAATATTTTCCCATAAGAATAGTTTGCAAATTTTTATAAGATAATTCAGCATAACTCAGGTAAATTTAATCTTTATTTTTCTCCTGATCTACTAAATCAGGAAGTAAATTATCCTGACATTATCTTTCTTGATGAAGAAATGTGTTTTGACACATGTCCCTTTCCCTCCTTTAAGTTCCTTTGGGATATAAGCCTTGTAGGAACACTGCTAGGTCAGAGGATATGCCTAGGTTGATAACTCTTTGGGTATAGTTCCAAATCTCTCTCCAGATAATTGGATCCATTCACAACTCCACCAATAATGTATTAGTGTCCCAGTTTTCCTACATCCTACCTATACAACATTCATCATTATCTTTTTCTGTCATCTTAGACAACCTGAAAGGTGCATAGTGGCATCTCAGAGTTGTCTTAATTTGCATTTCTCTGATCAATAATGATTTAGAGCACCTTTTTATATGACTACAGATGGATTTGATTTCTATATCTAGAAATTGTATGTTCATATCCTTTGACCATTTATCAATTGGAGAATGGCTTGAATTCTTACAAATTTGGGTTAATTTGTTTTTTTTTTTTTTTTAATTTAATAGCCTTTTATTTACAGGATATATGCATGGGTAACTTTACAGCATTAACAATTGCCAAACCTCTTGTTCCAATTTTTCACCTCTTACCCCCACCCCCTCCTAGATGGCAGGATGACCAGTAGATGTTAAATATATTAAAATATAAATTAGATACACAATAAGTATACATGACCAAAATGTTATTTTGCTGTACAAAAGAATCAGACTCTGAAATATTGTACAATTAGCTTGTGAAGGAAATCAAAAATGCAGGTGTGCATAAATATAGGGATTGGAATTCAATGTAATGGTTTTAGTCATCTCCCAGAGTTCTTTTTCTGGGCATAGCTGGTTCAGTTCATTACTGCTCCATTAGAAATGATTTGGTTGATCTCGTTGCTGAGGATGGCCTGGTCCATCAGAACTGGTCATCATATAGTATTATTGTTGAAGTATATAATGATCTCCTGGTCCTGCTCATTTCACTCAGCATCAGTTCATGTAAGTCTCTCCAGGCCTTTCTGAAATTATCCTGTTGGTCATTTCTTACAGAACAGTAATATTCCATAATATTCATATACCACAATTTATTCAGCCATTCTCCAACTGATGGACATCCATTCAGTTTCAGTTTTAGCCACTACAAAAGGGCTGCCATAAACATTCGTGCACTTACAGCTCCCTTTCCCTTCTTTATAATCTCTTTGGGATATAATCCCAGTAGTAACACTGCTGGATCAAAGGGTATGCACAGTTTGATAACTTTTTGAGCATAGTTCCAAACTACTCTCCAAAATGGTTGGATTTGTTCACAACTCCACCAACAATGCATCAATGTCCCAGTTTTCCCGCATCCCCTCCAACAATCATCATTATTTTTTCCTGTCATCTTAGCCAATCTGACAGGTGTGTAGTGGTATCTTAGAGTTGTCTTAATTTGCATTTCTCTGATTAATATGACTTGGAGCATCTTTTCATATGACTAGAAATAGTTTCAATTTCTTCATCTGAGAATTGTCTGTTCATATCCTTTGACCATTTTTCAATTGGAGAATGGCTTGATTTTTTATAAATTAGAGTTAATTCTCTATATATTTTGGAAATGAGGCCTTTATCAGAACCTTTGACTGTAAAAATATTTTCCCAGTTTATTGCTTCCCTTCTAATCTTGTCTGCATTAGTTTTGTTTGTACAAAAACTTTTCAGTTTGGTATAATCGAAATTTTCTATTTTGTGATCAGTAATGATTTCTAGTTCTTCTTTGGTCATAAAGACCTTCCCCTTCCACAGGTCTGAGAGGTAAACTATCCTGTGTTCCTCTAATTTATTAATAATTTCATTCTTTATGCCTAGGTCATGAACCCATTTTGACCTTATCTTGGTGTACGGCGTTAAGTATGGATCAATGCCTAGTTTCTGCCATATTAGTTTCCAATTTTCCCAGCAATTTTTATCAAACAGTAAGTTCTTATCCCAAAAGCTGGGATCTTTGGGTTTGTCAAAGACTAGGTTGCTATATTTGTTGACTGCTTTATCCCTTGAACCTAATCTATTCCACTGATCAACTAATCTATTCCTTAGCCAATACCAAATAGTTTTGGTAACTGCTGCTCTATAATATAATTTTAGATCTGGTACAGCTAAGCCACCTTCATTTGATTTTCCCTTGAAATTCCCTTGAAATTCTTGACCTTTTGTTTTTCCATATGAACTTTGTTGTTATTTTTTCTAGGTCATTAAAATAGTTTTTTGGGACTCTGATTGGTATAGCGCTAAATAAATAAATTAGTTTAGGTAATATTGTCATCTTTATTATATTTGCTCGCCCTATCCAAGAGCATTTAATATTTTTCCCTTGAAATTATTGACCTTTTGTTTTTCCATATGAACTTTGTTGTTATTTTTTCTAGGTCATTAAAATAGTTTTTTGGGACTCTGATTGGTATAGCGCTAAATAAATAGATTAGTTTAGGTAATATTGTCATCTTTATTATATTTGCCTGCCCTATCCAAGAGCATTTAATATTTTTCCAATTGTTTAGATCAGACTTCATTTATGTGAAAAGTGGTCTGTAATTTTGCTCATAAAGTTTCTGATTTTCCTTTGGCAGATAGATTCCTAAATATTTTATATTATCAGTAGTTACTTTAAATGGAATTTCTCTTTGTAACTCTGATTGTTGGATTTTGTTAGTGATATATAAGAATGCTGATGACTTATGTGGGTTTATTTTATAACCAGCAACTTTGCTAAAGTTGTGGATTATTTCTAATAACTTTTTAGCAGAATCTCTTTGGTTCTCTAAGTACACCATCATGTCATCGGCAAAGAGTGATAATTTGGTTTCCTCATTGCCTATTCTTATTCCTTTAATCTCTTTCTCAGCTCTTATTGCTATAGCTAGCGTTTCTAATACAATATTAAATAGTAACGGTGATATGGGCAACCTTGTTTCACTCCAGATCTTATTGGGAATGGTTGCAGTTTGTCTCCATTACATATGATGCTTACTGATGGTTTTAAATAGATGCTGCTGATTATTTTAAGGAAAAGTCCATTTATTCCTATACTCTCAAGTGTTTTTAATAGGAATGGATGTTGGATTTTATCAAATGCTTTTTCTGCATCTATTGAGATGATCATATGGTTTTTGTTAATTTGGTTATTAACATGGCCAATTATATTGATAGTTTTCCTAATATTGAACCAGCCCTGCATTCCTGGTATAAATCCTACTTGATCATAGTGGAATCATCTTGGAGATGATTTTCTGTAGTCTTTTTGCTAATATCTTATTTAAGATTTTAGCATCAATATTCATTAGGGAGATTGGTCTATAATTTTCTTTCTCTGTTTTCAGCTAACCTGGTTTAGGTATCAGTACCATGTCTGTGTCATAGAAGGAATTTGGTAGGACTCCTTCGGTTAATTTGTATATATATTTGAAATGAGGCCTTCATTACAACCCTTGAATATAAAAATGTTTTCCTAGTTTATTGCTCCCCTTCTAATCTACATTAGTTTTATTTGCACATTTTGTTTAATTTACTATAATCAATATTATCTGTTTTGCAATCAATAGCAATCTTCAGTTCTTCTTTGGCCACAAATTTCTTCCTCTTCAACAGATCTGATAGGTAAACTATGCTATGTTCTTCTAATTTGTATATGATATCTTTCTTTTGTCTAGATCATGAAGCCATTTCCACCTTATCTTAATATACAATGTTATGTGTGGGTCATTGCCTAGTTTCTGTCACTAGTCTCCAATTTCTCAGCAGTTTTTATCAATAATGAGTTCTTATCCCAAAAGCTGGAGTTCACAGGTGAAAATAGTCTATGACTCTAACCTATTCCTCTGATCAACTACTCTCTTTCTTTGCCAGTACCAAATGGTTTTGATGACCATTGTTTTATCATATAGTTTTATTTCTGGTAGAGCTAAGCCACCTTCATTTGCATTTTTCATTAATTCCCTGGAAATTCTTGACCTTTTGTTCTTCCAGATGAATTTTGTTATTGTTTTTTCTAGATCTGTAACATAATTTCTTGTGCGTTTCATTGGTATAGCACTAAATAAATAATAACTTTAGGCAGTATTGTCATCTTTATTATATTTGCTAGACCTATACAAGAGCATTTGTTATTTTTTCAATTGTTTAGATCTCATTTTAGAAAGAATTTTGTAGTTGTGTTCATATAGTTCCTGACTTTTCCTTGGCAAATAGATTCAAAAATATTTCATAGTATGATAGCTATTTTAGATGGAATTTCTCTTTGTATCTCTTCTTGTTGGAATGTTTTGGTGATATACAAAAATTCTGATTATTTATGTGGACTTATTTTCTATCCTGCAATTTGCTAAAGTTGTGGATTGTTTCTAGTAGTTTTTTAGTTGATTCTCTAGAGTTCTCTATATATACCATCATATTATCTTCAAAAAGTGATAATTTGATTTCCTCATTACTTACACTAATTCCTTTAATTGCTTTTTTTTTTTTTTTTGCCAAAGCTAACATTTCTCACACAATATTGAATAATAATGGTGATAGTAGGCAAGCTTGTTTCACCCTTGATCTTATTGGGGATCATTCTAGTTTATCCCAATTATATATGATGTTTGTAGATGGTTTTAAATAGATACTACTGATCATTTTAAGAAAAACTTATTCCTAAACTCTAGTGTTTTTATTAGGAATGGGTGTTGAATTTTTTACACACATTTTCTGAATCTATTGAGATAATCGTATGTTTTTTCTTAGTTTGGTTATTGATATAGTCAATTATGATAATAATTTTTCTAAAATGGAGCCAGGCCTGCATTCCTGGTATAACTCCTCCTTGGTAATGGTAATGACTTTTTGTAAATTTTGTAATCTTTTTGCTAATATTTTATTTAAGGTTTTCACATCTACATCGATTAGTGAAATTGGTCTCTAATTTTCTTTCTCTGTTTTTAAACAGTTTTGCTATTTATTTCTTCTTGTAGCTGTCTTAACTTTTCCTCTAGGAATTTAGATGTTATACCACTTGGAGCATGTGTTTCATATTGATATTGCTTCATTATCTATGGTATCCTTTAGCAAGATATAGTCTCCTTCCTTATTATCTCTTTTAATTAGATTTATTTTTGCTTTTGCTTGATCTGAAACCATGATGGCTACCCCTGCTTCTTTTACTTCAACAGAAGCATAATAGATTCTGCTCCAACCTTTCACCTTTGTGTTATATATATAACTCTGCTTTGTCTGTTTTTCTTATAAACAACATATTGTAGGTGTTTGGCTTTTAATTCAGTTTGCTATCTATTTTTGTTTTATGGGAGTTCACTCCATTCACATTCACAGGTAAAATGACTAATTCTGTATTTCCTGCCATCTTATTTTCTCAAAATTATGCTTTTCTATTTACTTTCAACCTTTCCCTCCCCCCCCTAGTATTTTGCTAATGAGCTCCATTTGCCTCAACAAGCTCTTCCTCTTTTAGTCCCTACCCCTTTCCTACAACTTTATTCCACTATTTCTCTTTTCTCTTCTATGAGCCTGCCACTTTCCTTTTCCTTTTCCCCTACAACTTCTCTATAAAGTGAGATAAGTTTCTCTGTGAAACCAAATATGTCTAATATTCTCTTTTTGAGCCTAACCTGATGAGATTCACACAATGTTCATCCCTTCCCTTCTTTTCCTCAATTCTAATAGGTTTTCTTTGCTTCTTTGTAAGATATAATTTCCCTCATTTTACTTTTACTTCCCTCTTTTTTCAGTACAAACCCCTTTCCACCTCCATTTTTATATTATAATAGTAAAAATCAAATTATATATGCATTCTCGATGTATCCTCATAATAGAGATATAGTTCTTGAGTTCTTTTTCTTTTAACCTCTTTACACTTCTCTTGAGTTCTCTATTTGGAGGTCAAATTTTATGTTCAGCTCTTGTCTTTTCAATTGAAATAAATTAAAGTTATCTGTTTCATTGAATGTCCATCTTCTTCCCTGAAAGTAAATGCTCAGTTTAGTGGGGTAGTTTATTCTTGGCTGCATTTCAAGTTCCTTTCCCTTTTTGAACATCAGATTCCAGGTCTTTTTATCCTTTAATGTGGAAGTTGCTAGGTCCTGCCTGATCCTTATTGTGGCTTCTCCATATTCCAATTGTTTCTTTTTGGCTGCTTGTAATATTTTTCCTTAATCGAGAGTTCTGAAATTTAGCCACAATATTTCTTAGAGTTTTCATTTGGTGTCTCTTTCAGGAGGTTTATTGGTGAATTCTTTCAAGGGCTATTTTACATTCTGATTATAAAACATTGGGCAGTTCTTGTTGAGGAGTTTCTATAAAATGCTGTGTAGGTTCTTTGTCTCATCATCGTTTTCAGGAAGTGCAATGATCATTAGGTTGTCTCTCCTACATCTATTTTCCAGATCAGTTGCTTTCCCAAGTAGGTATTTTTTCTTCTATGTTTTCAATTTTGTGTTTTTGATTAACTGATTCCTGATGTCTCATTGAGTCAGTCATTTCCATTTGTTCAGTTTGGATTTTTAGTGATTGATTTTCTTTATTTACCATTTTTAGTTCTTTTTATATTTGGCCATTTGAATTTTCAGATGTGTTTTTTTGTTCTGTGAATCTTTTTTTTTTTTTTTTTCACTTCACAATGTCTGTTTTTCAGGGGGTTGTTTTCTTTTTCCACTCCACAGATTCTTTTTTTCAGGGAGTTATTGTCTTTTTTTCCATTTCCATTTTCCAATAGTCACATCTATTTTTTAAGATATTATATGCTTTTTTTCCATTTCACTAAATCGATTTTGTAAGAAGTTTTCTTCAGATAATTTCTTTGTTGTCTTTTCCAAACCCTCTTGCAAAGTTCTCATTATCGCTCCCCCCTTTTCTTCTAGCTCTCTTTTAAGATCCTTTTTAATTTCTTCCAAGAGAGCCATGTGAGATGGGTACCAATTTATATCACACTTTCAGGCTTCATCTGGAGACAATTTGCTTTTAGTGACATCAGAGTTTAAAATCTGTTCTTCTCTTTCACTATATAAACTATCTATGGAGAGAATTCTTTTTTGCTTTTTTGCTCATTTTTTTAAAGTTAAGATTTGCTTTTAGGGCAAGGAAGATTGTCCAAGCTTCCTCTTACAAGCAGCAGCAGTTCTGCTGGGTCAGTGCTGATTGACTTCTGGTGTGGATGGGCATGTCCAGGTCCCCTGAAATTCTGGTGTTCTGGGTTCACTATTTACCTTTTGTGTTTGTATTGGATGTTTTATAACTTCTCTGCTGATCTACTGGCTTACAACCAGGGCACAGTAGCCAACACTGCTGTAGATTGCTTCCCATAGACTCACTGGCTCAGAGACCCCACACTGACGGGGGCTATGTGTTGCCTGCACTCAATGTTTGTGCTTAGCCTGCTTACATTTGGCCTGCCTCCCTCTGTGCCCAATTGAAACAGACCTTTACTGGAAATCTTCAAAATTATCTTCTGATATTAATTTGCTATACTCCCAATGCAATATTTATAGGTTCTATCAGTCCAGATATAATTTAGAGACTGGATTTTCTAGTTAGTCTGAATGTCATGGTAAGAGTTCAGAAAAAGATGCGTATTTTCTCCTCCATCACCCCACTGCAAAGTAATCTTAACCAATACCTAATGAAACACAGGACTCTATTCATTCCCCCAAAAAATTATGGAGCCATAACAGAATGTTCCTGAGAACTTTAGAGAAATGAGCATCCTGAAAAAAATTAAAAGGGAACAAATAGTCAAATTTATGTCTGAACAACTGAAACATTAGTACAATAAACAAAAAAAAGTGCCTCCAATAAGTCAACATGATTTATAGACATGAATTACAAACACAACACTTCAAAATCTTTTTCTAACAAGAGTTGTTTTGATGAGATAGGCATACAAAGAATAAACATTAGAGGATAGGACAAAATTTATATTAGATCAGATGACTTATAAAAGATAGAAATTGTCATTATGTAATGAGACAACAAAAAGCAGAAGTCACAAAGAAAATAGATATGAAGATTGAATTATTCTGAAAGGAATTGTAAACAGATTAATAACAATATCAAACTGACATACTCCTAATGTCATAATATCTAAATTAAAAAAATAAAAATTAAGAGAATTACCTGAAGACAGAAAGAGCAACACAATAGTTGTAGGAGAATTGAATGTCTCTTGGTTTTTGACAAATTAATCATAAATATAACCAAAAAAGAAAATATATAACTAAATAAATTAGTGGAGAAATTTTATAAAAATTATGAGGTATCGCAAACAAATGTAAAAAGTTATTTCTTGAATATAATGCTTAAATAAGTTATCTTAAAAGAATATAATGGAATATTACTGTGCTTCAAGAAATGATGAATACAGTGAAGCATGGAAAGATTTACAAAATCTGGTATAGAGTAATGAAAGCCAGGAAAACAATACTCCCAGTAACTACAATGTGGCAAGTGAAAAGCTAAATACAATGTAATCAAAAGTAATTGCTCTAAAATATTAAAAATATTAAAATATTAAAAAAATCATAGATAAAAAAGAGATAAGAGAAGACACATCATCTTCCTACTTCTTTGCAAAGGTGGGACAACCATAGGTGTGGACAATTGAGTTTTTGTTGTTATTGATGTTGTTCAGCCATGTTTTTAATTGTTTTAACTTCTCCCTCTTTTTTTTTTTTCTTAAAATTGTTGTTTTTATATGGGATAGTTCTCTAGGATGAGAGAATACAAGAGAAAATTTAGGGAATGTATAAACTAAAAATATCAGTATTATTATTTAAAACCTTTATAATATATTCAAATACTAATATATAGATATATTTGTGTTATAAATACATACATATATGTGATGACCGTGTATTTTAAAATCAGCTGGAGTCAGGAATTCAGGTTAGGGGGAAATTGTCAATCATTATTTTCAGTGAAGAAAGAACGGAGATGGAAGAGAATCGGTGATAGCAACATGTGCAACTGAGTCAAGAAGCTAGCTAGACCAGAAGCCATGAGACAAGCACCACCAGAGTAGAACCCAGGCCCAATCTCTCCCAGCCTCTCTTCCTGTCTCTCTCTGCCTCTACCCACCAAAATCATCATTTCCTATACAACACATCAGGAGTGGGCGGGGGCCATTCTTTATCCAAGCATGTATATTAATAGAGTATAGTCCAATTACTATTTAGCCTCACGTGCTTGGGACCTCAGTGCATCAACTCAAGCCTCAGACCATTATGTATATATATATTAAATAGGTAATATAAATAAAAATATCCTTTAAAAATAATGCTCCTACTGTATCTAGTATAAAATTAAGACTCCTCATCAAATCTAACTTTGATTTGTCTTTCTAATGAAATTTCATACTGTTTCCACTCATGCATTCTATTTTCCAGGGAAATTTTTGTGCTCACACAAATCATTGTACATCCTCTCTGACTTTTCAATTGTCTCTTCTCTAAGTCAATCAATAAACATTTGTTAAATGCCTACTACTGCATAGTAACTTCTAAATGTTTAGGAAAATAAAAAAGAAGCAAAAAAAAAAAAAAAAAGCCTTTACCCTCAAGAAGTCTCATTAACTACTTCTTATTGACATGCTTATATTTATCAAGGTTTAGCTCAAATGACACTTTCTGTGCCAGACTTTTTCTAGTTCTCCCAGTTCTTAGATATTTCTATTCTCAAAAAATAATTGCATACTGATGTATTTTATGCTTATTTATATTGTTGATGTTTTCATAATTCCTAATTAAATTGTATCCTTACAATTTACTTTAATACAACTTATAAAATGGGAATATGTTAATATTAATACAACTTTTGCTGCTGCTTCTCCTGTTTTATAACAAATGGAATTTCCTTTGGAAGAGGAATAAAACTTGATCACATATAATAAATGACTCACTAGGAATTGTGAAATGGAATAGAATGACATAACCAAGGCTAACTTGATATTCTTGACAACCAAATTCTAGCACTACCTAGGGAGTTAGCGTCTAACAGGCTGTTACTCAAGTCCCTTAATCATAGATCCATTGATTGTTATAATAGATTAGTATTATTTTTCTTCATTTCTTGATTGTTATACAACAAAGCTGGGCAGATAGGCATGTTATACCTGAAGTCAGGAAGACTCAAATGTGTGAGTTCAAATCTAGTTTCAGACACTTAGTAGCTGTATTACATTAGACAAGTAATTTAACCCTGTTTGCCACCATTTTTTCATCTATAAAATGAGCTGGAGAAGGAAAAGGTAAATCATTACAGTATTCATTGCCAAGAAAACTCCAAATGGCACTATGAAGAATCAAAGACATCTGGAATGGCTGAATAATAACAGATATCAAAGGTGGTTCTTTCACCTTCATCAAAGGCTCAATGTTACTCTTTGGCTCAAAATTAGCCTCTGTCACAAATGTCATATTTTTTAAGTCATAAACATTCAAGTCCATATATGTCTATATGCTAAACTATATTAGCCCACTTTCATGCCCTGAATTTGTCAAATCAAAAAAGTACATGGTAAACAAGGTAGATGTTTAATTCATAGCTATTGTTAAACTGATTGAATTATGAATTTACCTGTCTAATAAGCAAAAATTTTCAAATAATCTCTACATGGAAACACAAACTGAATTATAGCTTCATTAAAAGACATTAAAAGACTGCGGATAGAATGGGAAATTTTGAATCAGGAATCTGTAGGCATGTAGCTCATTGGACCAGTGGACTAATAAATCAACCTTTGTTTTCTATCTGAGTTTAAAAAAAAAAAAAAGGTCAGCAGAATTCAGTGATTTTTTCATACCCATCCAACTCTAGATAGAATATTTAAGTGAGCCCAAAGTCAGGAAAATCTGAGTTCAAAACCAGTCTCATACAGATCCTAGATCCTGAGAAAATCAAAACCTCTCTCTGTCTCAGTTTCATCTGTAAAATTGGGATAGTAATCATCTTCACCTCCCAGGGTTGGTGTGAAGATAAAATGAGATAAAAATTATACAGTTTCTTGCAAATCTTAAATGAAAAATATAAATGTTAATGGTATTGTGATAGTATTATTAATTTGAAACAAGCTTGAAAAAACAATTTATAACAAAAAAGTTTGTAACTTGAAAAAATACAGGGCTCATGGAGCAGGGCTTAATTTGTAGAAATTTTCAAAACATTTAATGTCCCAGACTAGATGACATCAAGAAAAATTAGTTTGCACTTCTGCTTTTGTGATCTTGTTACTAATTACATATGACTATTTAACTACTAAAATAACACTTGTTTATGTATTTCTATAAATTCCTTATATTTATTGTATATTATCAATTTATCAGATATGTTTCTTATAAAAATTCCAACAATCGGGGACTTCTGGCCAAGATGGCAGCGAGGAGGCACACAGCTGTGTAAGCTCTGAGTTTTCTCTCAGAATCCATCTCATTACAAGCCTCTGAATTAATGCCTGACTGAAAAAAAAAAAACCCACAAACAGTTACCAAGAGAAGACATCCTTGAGATTCGCCAGCAAAGGTCTGTTTTTGCTCAAGGGCAGGACAGTTTTAGATCGGGCACAGGCTGAGGGCAGCGGTAGCAGGAGCTCAGCAGGCAGCTCACAGCCGAGCAGACCAGAGGGGGTTGGGGTGCAATCTCAGCCGTCTCTGCGGGGAGAGCTTCACCACAGGACTGGATACTTTGCTCTGGCAGCAAGTCAGTAGCCCAGCAGAGAAGCTAAAAACACTGTGGGTGAAGAATACAACCCCAAACAGCTGGAGTTCCTTGAGACCGGCCACCCCTCCCCCACAGCGTCTCAGCACACTCTCAGAGTCTCAAAGCACAGGCACAGCACAGTCCTGCTAGTGGCTCGCTGCTGCCCCCGCAGTCTGTAGAGGAAGCTTGGTAATGCCACCCAGCCCTCCCCAAAAAGCAGATTCCATTTGTGGGTTTTTTTTTTCTTTTTTTTTCTTTGCTAGTTTGTCTCTGATTCTTCTCTGACAAAATGAGCAAAAAGTTAAAAAGGACTTTAACGATTGACAGCTTTTATACAGAGAACAGACTCTAAACCCTGAGGAGACTAAAAACAGATTATCTTCAGGTGGAACCCCCAGGAGATCATCTGTTCCTCAGCACAGATGAATCTCATAGAAGAAATTAAAAAGGCTCTCACAAGAGAGCTACAAGAAAAATGGGAAAAGGAGAGGAGGCGGCAGAGAGAGTCTGGAGAAGTCATCCCACTCACTTAAAAGACAGAATGGATAAAGAAATAAAATCCTTGAAAAATAGGATTAGTGAACTGGAAACAGAAAAGAGCTCACTAAAGAATCAAAATGGGCGAAATGGAAAACATTCTATAGAACAAATTGGACAATTAGAAAAGATATAAAAAGTAAGTGAAGAAAACACTTCACTGAAAAATAAGAATAGAACTAAGATGCAATTTATGACTTAAGGAGATAAGAAGAATCGAGTCAAAGCAAGACCAAAAAAAACCGAACAATGGAGAAAAATGTGAAATATCTTCTGGGAAAACAACAGACCTGGAAAAACAGGTCTAGGAGAACAATCTGAGAATCATTGGACTCCCAGAAAAATACGATGAAAAAAAGAGGCCTGACACTATTTTCCAGGAAATTATCAAAGAAGAACTGCCCAGAAGTCACTAGAAACAGAGATAAAATAGACATTGAAAGGATTCACCGATCACCCACTGAAAGGGATCACAAAATCAAAACTACCAAGAAATATAGTGGCCAAATACAGAACCCTCAAACAAAGGAAAAACTCAAGCGCAAGAAAACCCTATTCAAATATAGAGGAGCCACAAAAGATCACCAAGATCTAGCAGCATCCACATTAAAGATAAGGCCTGGAATATGATATCGAAAGGCTAAGGAACACATATGCAACCAAAAATAACTTAACTAGCCAGAATGAGCATCTTTTCCAGGGAAGAAGATGGTCATTCAACAAACTAATAATTTCACCTATTTTTGGTGAAAAACAGAACCTAACAAGAAGTTTGATCTGCAAATATAGAACTCAAGAAAACCAAGGAAGAATCTGGGAACTATATTTATGTAGAAGATGTATAAAATCATGATCCTTGTTCTAGAAATCAGGTGGAAAGGACAGTATCAGAAAGGTAAAGTGGGGGTACTATATCTCACAAAGAGGCAAAGGAATACCTATGATACTGAGAGAAAGAATGGAGGGGATGAATATAGTGGGTATTTCAGCATAGGGAATTGACTTTAAGAGAAAAATGTTAGGACATATTCAATATGATGGTGAAACTTCTCCATCTCACTGAAAGTGGTAAGGAAAGTGAAATAAGGGAAAAGAATAAGCTAAGCAGAAGGGAATACATGAAACCAGAGGAAAGAGCAGATAGGGAGAGGAACCTCAAGGTGGGGAGGAGGGATCACTAAAAAGGGAGGGCTGTGAGAAGCAAGTGGTGAATCACAAGTTTAATACTGGAAGGGGATAAGGGGAAAGAAGGGAGAAAAGCATAAATAGGTTAACAAGATGGCAAGAAATAGCAGAATTGGTATTTAACCATAAATGTGAACAGGGGTAAACTCCCATAAAGAGGAAGCGATTAGCAGAATGGATTAAAAGCCAGAATCCTACAATATGTTGCTTACAGGAAACACACCTGAAGCAGGGAGACACATGCAGAATAAAGGTAAAAGGATGGAGCAAAATCTCCTATGCTTCAGGGTGAAGTCAAAAAAGCAGGGAGTAGCTATCCTGATCTCAGATCAAACAAAACAAAATTGATCTAATTAAAAGAGATAGGAAGGGCACTATATCTTGCTAAAGGGTAGCAAATAATGAAGCAATATCAATATTAAACATATATGCAACCAAGTGGTGTAGCATCTAAATTCTTAAAAGAGAAATTAAGAGAGCTGCAAGAAGAAATAGATAGCAAAATATATATAGTGGGAGATCTCAACCTGTACTCTCAGAATTAGATAAATCAAATCACAAATAAATAAGAAAGAAGTCAAGAAGTAAATAGAATACTTAGAAAGGTTAGATATGATAGACCTCTGAGAAAACGAAATGGAGACAAGAAAGGAGTACACTTTCTTTCAGAGTTCAAGGCAGAAATAGTGAATGCAATCCTTTTCAGAACACGATGCAATCAAAAATTACACTCAACAAAAAGTCTAGGAAAGTAGATCCAAAAAATAATTGAAACTAAATAATCTCATACTAAAGAATGATTGGGTGGAAACAGCAAATCATAGACATAATTAATAACTTCACCCAAGAAAATGACAATAATGAGACATCATATCAAAATGTGTGGATGCAGCCAAAGGTAATAAGGGAAATTTCATATCCCTAGAGGCTTACTTGCATAAAGTAGAGAAAGAGAAGGTCAACGAATTGGGCATACACGAAAAATGCAGAAAAGGAACAAATTAAAACCCCAGTCAAACACTAAACTTGAAATTCTAAAATAAAAGGAGAGATCAATAAATTGAAAGTAAAAAAAACAAACTATTGAATTAATTAATAAAACTAAGAGTTGGTTCTATGAAAACCAACAAAATAGACAAACCCTAGTAAATCTGATTAAAAAAGGAAAGAGGAAAATCAAATTGTTAGTCTTAAAAATGAAAAGGGAGAACTGCACACTAATGAAGAGGAAATTAGAGCAATAATTAGGAATTATTTGCCCAACTTTATGGCAGTAGTAATTGACAACTTAAATGCAATGGAAGAATACCTTCAAAAATATAGCTTGCCCAGATTAACAGAGAGGAAGAAGTAAATATCCTAAACAGTCCCATCTTAGAAAAGAAATAGAACAAGCTATTAACCAACTCCTAAGAAAAAGTCCCCAGGACCAGAATAGATTTACATGTGAATTCTACCAAACATTTAAAGAACAATTAACCCTAATGCTATATAAACCATTTGAAAAAATAGGGACTGAAGGAGTCCACAAACTCCTTTATGACACAGACATGGTACTGATACCTAAACCAGGTAGGCTGAAAACAGAAAAGAAAATGCAGACCAATCTCTCTAATGAACATCGATGCTAAAATCTTAAATAAAATATTAGCAAAAAGATTACAGAAAATCATCCACAGGATTATACATTATGATCAAGTAGGATTTATACCAGGAATGCAGGGCTGGTTCAATATTAGGAAAACTATTAGCATAATTGACTATATCAATAAGCAAAATAACAAAAAAACATATGATCATCTCAATAGATGCAGAAAAGCATTTGATAAAATCCAACATCCATTCCTAATAAAACCACTTGAGAGTATAGGGAATAAATGGACTTTTCTTAAAATACTCAGGAGCATATATGTAAAACCATCAGTAAACATCATATGCAATGGCGAAAACTGGAATCTTTCCCAGTAAGATCTGGAGTGAAGCAAGGTTGCCCACTGTCACCATTACTATTCAATATTGTATTAGAAACACTAGCCTCGGCAATAAGAGTCGAGAAAGAGATTAAAGGAATCAGAATAGCAGTAGGAAACCAAACTATCACTCTTTGCAGATGATATGATGGTATACTTAGAGAACCCTAGAGATTCTACAAAAAAGCTATTAGAAATAATCCATAACTTTAGCAAGTTGCAGGTTATAAATCAAATCCCCATAAATCCTCAGCATTTTATACATCACCAACAAAATCCAACAGCAAGAGATACAAAGAGAAATTCCATTCAGAATAACTGTCGACAGCATAAAATATTTGGGAATTTATCTACCAAAGGAAAGTCAGGAATTATATGAGCTAAATTACAAAAACTTCCACACAAATAAAGTCAGACTTAAACAATTGAAAATATCAATGCTCCTGGATAGGTTGAGCAAATATAATAAAGATGACAATACTCCCTAAACTAATCTATTTATTTAGTGCCTATACCAATCAGACTTCCAAGAAAAATATTTTAATGATCTAGAAAAATAACAACAAAATTCATATGGAGTAATAAAAGGTCAAGAATCTCAAAAAGAATTAATGAAAAAAAATCAAATGAAGTGTGGCCTAGCTGTACCTGACCTAAAACTATATTATATAAGCAGCAGTCACCTAAAATCATTTGGTATTAGGCTTAAGAAATAGATTGGTTGATCAGTGGAACAGGTTAGGTTCACAAGACAGAATAGTCAACTATAGCAATTTAGTGTTTGACAAACCCAACGATCCTCACTTTTGGGATAAGAATTCATTATTTGACAAAAACTGCTGGATAACTGAAATTAGTATGGCAGAAATTAGGACATGGACCCACACTTAACACCGTATACCAAGATAAGATCAAAATGGGTCCATGATTTAGACATAAAGAACGAGATTATAAACAAAATTTGAGGAACATAGGATAGTTTATCTCTCAGACTTGTGGAAAAGGAAGAAATTTGTGACTAAAGACGAACTAGAGACCATTATTGATCACAAAATAGAAAATTTTGATTACATCAAATTAAAAAGCTTCTGTACAAACAAAACTAATGCAAACAAGATTATAAGGGAAGCAACAAACTGGGAAAACATCTTAACAGTTAAAGCTTCTGATAAAGGCCTCATTTCCAAAATATATAGATAATTGACTCTAATTTATAAGAAACCAAGCCATTCTCCAATTGACAAATGGTCAAAGGATATGAACAGACAAATTTCAGATGAGGAAATTGAAACTATTACCACTCATATGAAAAGAGTGTTCCAAATCATTATTAATCAGAGAAATGCAAATTAAGACAACTCTGAGATTCTACTACATACCTGATTGGCTAAGATGACAGGAAAAAATAATGATGAGTGTTGGAGGGGATGTGGGAAACCTGGGACACTGATACATTGTTGGTGGAGCTGTGAACGAATCCAACCATTCTGGAGAGCAATCTGGAATTATGCCCAAAAGTTATCAAACTGTGAATACCCTTTGATCCAGCAGTGTTTCTACTGGGCTTATACCCCAAGGAGATACTAAAGAAGGGAAAGGGACCTGTATGTGCCAAAATGTTTGTGGCAGCCCTGTTTGTAGTGGCTAGAAACTCGAAAATGAATGGATGCCCATCAATTGGAGAATGGTTGGGTAAATTGTGGTATATGAATGTTATGGAATATTATTGTTCTGTAAGAAATGACCAGCAAGATGAATACAGAGAAGCTTGGAGAGAATTACATGAACTGATGCTAAGTGAAATGAGCAGAACCAAGAGATCATTATATACGTCAACAACGATACTGTATGAAGATGTAATCTGATGGAAGTGGATTTCTTTGACAAAGAGACCTAATTCAGTTTCAGTTGATCAATGATGGACAGAAGCAGCTACACCCAAAGAAAAAAAAAACACTGGGAAATGAATGTAAACTGTTTGCATTTTTGTTTTTCTTCCTGGGTTACTTCTACCTTCTGAATCCAATTCTCCCTGTGTAACAAGAAAACTGTTTGGATCTGCACATATACATTGTATCTAGGATATACTAGGACATATTCAACATATATATGACTGCTTGCCATCTAGGGGAGGGGGTGGAGGATGGGAGGGAAAAATCGGAACAGAAGTGAGTGCAAGGGATAATGTTGTAAAAAAAAAAAAATTACCCAGGCATGGATTCTGTCAATAAAAAGTTACTATAATAAAAAAAATTCCAACAATCCTATGAAAGAATGTCCTAAATTATAAAAAGAAATGCAAATTGAAACAATTGTGGTTTTATATCACTCTCATAAGATTGGAAAATATGGCAAAGGGGAGATCAAAAACCTTTTACTGAGGTTGGAAAAGAATACAGTATTGACAACATTGTGGATTGGTCCAATTGTTTTGGGAAACAATTGGGAAATGTATCAAGACAGATAGATAGATAGATAATGTAGATATAGATATAAAATATCAAAACAATCATAGATCCAAAAAGAGATGTGAGAAGACAAATTTCCTTCATACTTCTTTGCAAATATTTCAAAATACTTTCAAATATTTTTAAGTATCTATATCAATCTATATGTATATATCACACAAACTCTTTGTCCTAACAACATCCCTACTTGCCATATAATCCAAACTGATCAGTAGCAAAAAAGAAAGTATATCTCTCCATCCATCCATTCCTCTATCCATTCATCTATCTTTTTATCAATCTGTCTATCTATGTATCTATCTATCTGTCTGTCTATTTATTTTACAAAATGTACTGTTTGTAATACAAAAATTGGAAGCTAAGTAGACATTCATCAACTGGGGAATGGATGAATAAATTAACTATGTAAGGAAATATATAAATAAAAATGTTGTTAAATAATAATGAATAGTTAAAATTCAGAGATCCTTAGAAAGACTTGCATAAACCTAAGCAAAATCAGGAAAAAATGTAAATGATGATGTCAATAACATAAAGAAAACAACACTAAACATTATTAGTTCAAGAATTTTCTTTCAAATTTATTAATATTTCCTTTAATTTTCAAAATTTCTAATTTGGTAGTCAATTTAGGATTTTTAATGTTCTTTTTCTAGCTTTTTAATTGCATGCCCAATTCATTAATCCCTTCTTAATTTTATTCATGTAAACATTTAGAGACACATTTTCCTTTAAGAACTGCTTTGATTGCATCTGATACATTTTGGTATATTATCTTATATATTTTTATTCTTTTTGTTGAAACTATTGATTATTTATTTGATTTCTTATTTGACTCATGTGTTCCTTAGGATTTGATTATTTAGTTTATGATTAATTTAATATGTATTTCCATGCCCTTTAATACATATAATTATTTAATACATATATAGATACAACAAACATGCATGTATGTGTGTAATATGTGTTTATATATGTAGAGTGAATTAGTAGATGGTAACATATTGGGACACAGAAAATCCCATAACCCCTAAAAACCATAAAAATGGGTTTAGCCTTGCACCACCTTCCTGGGCCATAGAATTATCTTTGCAATTTATCAATATACCTTCACCCCACACAGGAATTCATGGAGGAATTGAGGTATTCTTTAGAGATTCTAGAATAGAAATGAGCCAGAGCAGATTAAGAGCCAAATACAAAACAAATCACACAAGCAATTAATTGGAACCCAGAGTTCAGCGAAACTGAGTTTCCTTATGATCAATCTTAATGAGTACAAGAGAATAACTGTAGAGTGTTTGGGGGGATCAAGCAACTTACTTTCTATACAAGCCAAAGTGAGGTCTTAGTCATCTCCAGATTTGGGTCTGGCTGTTTAAGATAAAATCTAATGGAATCAGCCTCAAGTATTTTAAGTATATCCAGCTTAGTGTTCCTGGAAATGTAACATGAGGTCCATCTAATGTCAAAAGGCTGCAAATATGCCCTAACCTAACTGAAAGAGCAGCCTTAAAGAGTTTCAGATAGGGTCCAGGGGGACACCAGGGTCTTCAATCAAGCTGTAGGAAAAAGTAGCTCTAGTAGTCACTAAAAACTGTAGTGGAAATCCAGCAAGGGAGTAACTTCTGAATATGCCAGAGAGTGAGGGTGACAAGCAGAGCACATAGAAGAGAGAAATCCAGAGCCCAAATTTGAGAAAGCCCTTTAGCAGAGACCAGGAGTCTCTTTGAGGAGGGGCTCAATCTGGCCCATAAAATTCTGAATCAGGTAGGTCTTATCCACTTACAGACCAGAATCTAAATGCAAATCTCCTATGAGAAATTCAAGGAAAAATTTTATAACCATAAGGATATACATCTTGGTTTGAGAGATGCTTAATGGAAAAATCTTGAAATATATAACACCACTGCAACATATGCAAGAAAATATTCAAAGTTAAAAAAACTACCCTGCATAGGGACTACAACAACATTTAGAGGAAATGTTACAATAAATAGAGAATGGAAAAGTTAAAAAAGAAAGAATGTCTACTAAATGGAATTCAGAGCATACAGATAGAAAACCTCTTTTAGGAAAGGAATGCCTTGAAAATTAGAATAGGATAGAGAGAAAGTAAAATTTATCATATAACAAGAAAAATCAAAATCAAAATATATAAAAGAAAATCTATAAAAATAATGCCAAAAGCAAGATTCATCTGGAAAACAAGTCAGAGAGAGACAATATAAGGATTTGCAGAAATTTTGAAAATTATGATAAAAAATAAATGTCTGGATACCATAGGAAAAAGTGTGAATTAGGGACGAAATAAAGATTACTTCAATGACCTTTACCATTGTGTCATGAGCACAGAATAGACTCCTCCTTCTCATGTGCTGTTTATTTTTCTGCCTTTTACATTAGTGAATTGTGTTTTTCTTCAAATAGAAATCCTTTATTGTGCTCTTAAACTCTCTAATTATTTAGCATAATTGACTGCCCAACATCATAGAATCAAAGTAATGTCAGTTTAGCCATCAGAATCATATATCAAATATTGAAAGCATTATGGGACAACATCATGTCTTAATCAGATCAAGTTCAGCTGAATACTGAACCACTGGTTTTTATGGTGTCTAGCAAAATACATGGTGTGATAGAGCATAGTATGATGCACTACAATGCACTATGAAATATCATCTGGAGACATTAATTGATGATAAATCATAAGAGAGCTCCTCTACTATTACATGATGTTTATATAAACTCTATAGTAACTTATTGTGTGTGTGGCATAATTCCAGTTTCTAAAAATCAAGTGCTAATTTATATCATAATTAAAAGAACAAATCAAGTCATACATAAGTATGTTTTATATCAGTAAATAGGTGATGGTTCTAAGGTAAAAAACTTAGAGTCCATTTTCTACATATATTTGTTCATCTCTGCAGTAACATGATTTCATGTTAAATTTTGAAATGAGGAAAAGTTTTAAAATGAAGCATATATATTGTCCTTAAATATTTTCTCACAGGAAATCTATTCTCCCCCAGAAAATAATGAAAAGAGAGCATTTCTTTAATTATTGTTTCATAGCTATCGAGTGTCCCTTGCTGTCTTCTTGAGTCCCTAATGCTATACTCTTAGAATAATTGCATCCTTGATACTGAGTTATTCTGCCCCATCCCTGATGCTTACAGTATTTTTACAAATACTGCTTTCTGGGGTTTTGGGGAAGAGAAAGTAGAAGAAACCTATAATAATGGACTAAAAATAAGGGTATGCAGCCCCACTTCGAATATTTCTAACAGTACTTAAGCCTTAAGAGTTAAAGGAGTAGGATTAATGTTAGTTTTTTGCTTCTTGTATATATATTCAATGAACTAACAGCCATATTATATGTAGGAAGGTAGAAGGAAACAAGTTTATTAAGTGCCTACTTTGTGGTAGACACTGTCCTACTTTACAATTTTTTTTCATTTGACCCCTGGCAACCCTGCTACTATTATCACCATTTTAAAGATGAAGAAATCGAGATAGATATTATCATCTTCTTCATCACCATCATTACCACCACCACCACCATCACCATCATCATCATCATCATTTATTTAGCTCTTACTATGTACCAGCTCTATGCTAAGTATTTTTTCTTTTGTATAAAATGTTTGTTCCTTGTACTAAGTAAAAAAGTGGATGTTATCACTATCCTTGTTTTCCAGATGATGAAACCAAGACAACTAGAGATGAGATTAAGTGTTTAAGTTTACTACCTTAGTAAATGTCAAAGTCTAGATTTGAACTTAGATCTTCCTGACTCCAGATACACTTATGTATTCATCTGTCACTCAGAAACAAACAAAAAAGATGACTTACTACTCTACCAGCCCAATAAAGTACATGCATGTAGAAGGAAATGAAAAGTTGTTTGTCAAATGGTGATTTTTTTTTCATAGAATCATCTTGTATTTGCATTCTATTCCTCAAACTTGGACTGGAAGTTCATCTAAGAATCAATGGCTTTTAACTTTTGTCTACAGTAGTCTATTTCATTCCAAACTTTTAACAAAAAAAAATGTTCAATTCTTTTACCCATAATACTAGAGGGGAAAAAATGTCCTTTGAAAATATGGTAACAGTTGCTTTTCAGCTATTTTGAGCAGTATTTCAGATAACAACCTGTTGAAAAACATTTTACATGGTAAGCTGGTTTGGTAGGGATCTCAATGTGGAAAAAAGGCAAAGGAAAACTTATAATGTATAAGTGAATGAAAACAAAATAAATGCTGGGGGAAAGGAAAAAAAGACTCAAAAATATGGGAGTATAGAAAAAAAAACCTTCTGAAAGATTTGTAAGGGAAATGAACTTAAACGTTAAGAAAAAATAATTGGATAAACATTTCTGAAGAACAGGAATATCTGACACAATCCCTCTGATCAAGGAAAACTGCAAGTAAAGGTGGGGGCTAGTGACAAACTCAATCAGCAGTACTGTGGGTAGGGGATTATAAGAAACTAAATAGAATTTGAGCTGAAAAAGTTCTTAGAAGTCATTTTGTGCAACCCACTTATTTTTATTGGGGAAACTGAGAATCAGACAGGTTAAATTATGTGCTCCAACATCACCCAGGTAGCCAACAATAAAGCCAGGATAATAACACAATTTTCTTTCCTCCAAAAACAATGTACTTTTACCACAGTCAGAGAAATATTATTTGCCTGCTGAATCAATCACATTCTTCTAGAATAAGGGTGAATTTCTATCATCTTTAGTCCAAGAGTCCAAGTAAGTAACTAAGTGTCCAAGATTTTTTTTTTTTTTTTTTTTGCTGAGGCAATTGGGGTTAAGTGACTTGCCTAGGGTCACACAGCAGGAAAGTATTAAATATCTGAGACCAGATTTGAACTCAGGTCCTCC
Source organism: Sarcophilus harrisii (assembly GCF_902635505.1). Lineage (NCBI taxonomy): Eukaryota > Metazoa > Chordata > Mammalia > Dasyuromorphia > Dasyuridae > Sarcophilus > Sarcophilus harrisii. The sequence goes on from NC_045426.1 coordinate 426,315,744, forward strand.
TGAATTCAGGGCTAGTGCTCTATCCACTGTGCCATCTAGTTGCCCCAATACTATGGGATGATAATAAGATGGAACAGGAAACAGGAATATACTAGCTTCATAAACTATTTATTTTTGCTGAGACAATTGCGGTTAAATGACTTAACCAAGGTCACAAAATGAGAAAGTGTTAAGTGTCTGAAGCCAGATTTGAACTCAGGTTCTCCTGACTTCACGGCTGGTGCTCTATTCACTACACCAACTAATTGCCCCAAGTCTCCAAGAATTTATTAGAGACTGGTGCTGAAAGATTAATGCAAGATTAATAGGCATGAGAGGTTAATTATTATGCCTCATTACTTATTTGCAAAGTTGTTATAGTTGTTCTTTTGTCTTTAATTATAGATAGATAATTTGGGCCTGGAACTGCTAAACCTAAACTTAACTGACCAGCTCCTCTGGTTTCTTAAGAAAATCTGTAACAATCAGTGTTCTGCAGCAGAAGTACCATATTTAGAAGAACAAATCAGGTCACACAGAAGAAAATACAAAAATTTTCTATGACTTTGGAAACCATATCTTTTAATTACAATTTATCAAAACTATCATAGGCTTAAGATTGAATAGGAGTTTCAGGAGGAAGGCAATGTGCTAGACCATAGATATCTTTTTTTAAATTAATTAATTTATTTTTAAGAAACATTGCTTTATGAAATTTGTTTGGAGAAAAAAATGAGGAAAAGGGAAAAATCATGGGAGAGAGAGAAAAAAAAATCACAGTAAGCAGAAGTGCTTATAGGATGTGTTGATTTACATTCAGTTTCCATAGTTTTGTTTTGTTTGTTTTATTTTTTTTATGGATGCAGATGACATTTTCTATCCAAAGAATATTGGGAGTGTCTTGGATCATTGAACTACTGAAATGAACCAACTCTTTCGTAGTTCATCATTGCACATTCTTGCTATTACTGTGAACAGTGTATTCAAGTTTCTCCTTATTTCATTCAGCATCAGTTCATGTGAATTGTTCCAGTTCTTTATAAAATCAGTTTGTTCCTTGTGTTTTAGAATGATGTTCCATTATCTTCATATATTACAAATTGTTTAGCCATTTCCCAATTGATAGGCATATACACATTTTCAATTATTTTTTTTTGCTACCACAGAAAAATGCTGCTACAAATATTTTGTCACATGTGGGTCCTTTTCCTCCTTTTTTGATTTCTTTGGGATACAGAACAAGTAATGGCACTTCTGGGTCAAAGGATATGCACAGTTTTATAGCCCTTTGAGCATACTTCCAAATTGTTTTCCAGAATGGTTGGATCATTTCACAACTCCACCAACAATGCATTAGTGTCTCATCTTCCCACATGGCCCACAACATTTATCATTATCTCTTTTAGTCATCTTAGCTAATTTGAGAGGTATTAGATGGAGCCTCAGAGCTGTTTTCATTTGCATTTCTCTAATCAATCAATAGTGATACAGAATTTTTTTTCCATATGACTAGAGATGGTTTCAATTTGATCATTTGAAAATTGTTGCTTAGGAATCTATCTGCCAAGGGAAAATCAGAAACTTTATGAGCAAAACTACTAAACGCTTTTCACACAAATTTAAGTCTGATCTAACCAATTGGAAAAATATTAAAATGCTCTTGGATAGGGCAAGCAAATATAATAAAGATGACAATACTACCTAAACTAATCTATTTGTTTAGCGCTATGCCAATCAGACTCCCAAAAACTATTTTAATGACCTAGAAAAAATAACAACAAAGTTCATATGGTAAAACAAAAGGTCAAGAATTTCAAGGGAATTCATGAAAAAAAAATCAAATGACAGTGGCTTAGCTGTACCAGATCTAAAATTATATTATAGAGCAGCAGTTACCAAAACCATTTGGTACTGGCTAAGGAATAAATTAGTTGATCAGTGGAATAGGTTAGGTTCAAAGGACAAAACAATCAATAACTATAGCAATCTAGTGTTTGACAAACCCAGAGATCCCAGCTTTTGGGATAAGAACTTACTGTTTGACAAAAATTGCTGGACGAGGAGATCCTTATATACTTCAGCAACAATACTATATGATGATCACTTCTGATGGACATGGCTCTCTCCAACAATGAGCTGAACCAAATGAGTTCCATTTGTTCAATAATGAAGAAAACCAGCTACACCCAGTGAAAGAACTATGGGAAATGAGTATAAACCACAACATAGCATTTCTACTCCCTTTGGTTTTGTCTGCTTGTCTTTTTGATTTCCTTTTCAGGTTATTTTTACCTTTTGTTTTAGTCTGATTTTTCTTGTGGAGCAAAATAACTGTATGGATATATAAACATATATTGTATTTAATATATATTTTAATATATTTAACATATATGGGTCTACCTGCCATCTAGGGGATGTGGTAGGGTGAAGGAGGGGAAAAGCTGGAACAGAAGGTTTTTGCAAGGATCAATACTGAAAAATTACCCATGCATATATCTTATAAATAAAAAGATATAATAATAATAATAATAAAAGTACTTTACAAATATCACTTTATTTTATCCTCACAACATCCCTGGGAGGTAGGTGCACACATTACATACATTTTACAGATGAGAAAATTGAGAGTAACAAATTGACTTGCCCAGCATCCCAAAACTAGTTTGGATCTGAAGCAAGAGTTGAATTTAGGTCTTCCTCATTGGAGGACCAGTCCTCTAATATAGCTGCCTATAAAGTAATATTAAAATATTTTATCTTATCATTTAAAGACTTCCCAATCTGATTCCACTTTATTTTATGTTATTACACACCAGCAAACTGGACGATTCATCATTTTTTGGACACCCACACACATACACATTCCCATACTTTCTAACTTCTATGCAGTTTTGTACAGTTATCCAAAACAGAAATATCACTCATTTTACCACACCATTATCTATTATGACTTAAATGAAATGCTGATTCTTTCAGAAGGCCATATTTTATTTTTTCCCTTTGTCAAAAGGGACAATTATTTAGTAAAAGGAACTACAGATAAAATGAAGAGATAAAATAGGCATCCAGAGTGTTAAGCATGAAATAGGTTTGGAAGAGCAGTAGGGTTACCAAGGAAAGGACTTTCAAAGAATCCATTAAAGGGATATTCCATTAGGCCTAAGTAAGCTATTGAATGGCAGATTAAATCTATAGAGGAGTTTAGCAGACTAAACAGAGCCAGGTATAGAAAGGAGAAAGATGTTATTAAAGAAAATACATTATAAGGCAGACAAAGAAAGTATTTCACAGTGGACTTAGTCCTGAAAAACACTTACCTGCCATATTGAATTGAACTAGTTGGTAATATGGTTGTTTTTTTTTTTTTGTTAGACTTAATATGAAACTGGTAAAAAACATAACAAAACAAAACAAACAAACAAACAAACAAGAAACCTACTGTCAATCAATTTGCAACCTTACCTCTTTAAGTATTCATTAACCAGGGGAAAGTTCTTGGGGGAAAGTCACAAGACAGTCACATTAACTACCCAACAGTTATTACTCATAAGGAAGCCATGTGAATTGGTAATGAGAGCTTAACAAATATTTACTGAATGACTGACTTAGCTGAAGACAACAAATAGAGGATTTAGCTACAAGAAAAATTTGAAAAGCCCTCATTTTTTATAGTCTGTATCATTGATACCAAACCCTTTAAGGAAAATTGGGAGGGAAATAAGGAAATATTTAGTAAGCTTCTTCTCTGGATCTTGAACTGGGTGAGTGCTGATGAGGCAATGATTCATGCAGTTATAGAAGCAGATCACATCTCCACAGGTCACATCTCCACAGAGACTGATTCCCAGGATTATAGGTATAGAATTGTTATTGGAAGTAGGGATCTGACTACAGATATTTTAAAATGATGGTCCTTGTCTGACAGAAGGTGTTAATCCAATTGGTGAGTGATTTACCAGGTATATGCTACCTCTTGTCTTTCCTCAAAGCACTTTCCTACATTAACCAGACTGATATGCTTTCCTTGTGAGTGGTGATTAGTACTTGACAAGAATGGCTAGTCACTTTTCCACAAGCATTTTCCCCCTGGATGATGACTGTGTAAAGGTATAGTGTTAGGAATTGATTTATAACTTTTTTATCTCTTCTAGCATAAATGAAATTAGCAATATTGAAGAAACTGTGATGCACAGGTACAAGACTGGATTCTGTCAAGTGCAAAATCATGGTTTGCTTAGATGCTCTTGAATTCTATTAGGATGACACATATCTAGAGATGGAGCTTCTTTGTAACCTAGGTATGAGTTTTCTTAGTACAAATAAGGAATGGATTGCCTCACAAAAAGGTTTTAGTAAATTCCTATCATGATAAAATTAAGCAGAGCTTAAGAGATAATGGGCATTTTCTTATACCCCATCTGAAGAGAGTATAAAAGCCCATATTTCTTAAATGTCTTTTCTAGAATCTTGACAATGTCATAACATAAAAAATGAAAATCAGAAAGGAAGGAACTAAAGCTGAGTACAAATGCTCAGATAAGATGAAATGCTCAAAATACAAAAAGCCAATGCCTATTCCCACTCCAAAACAACTAAAAGGAATAAAAAGAAGTCTTAGGCTAAACTTGAGCTGATTTCCCAAGAAGATGTCAAAGATTTATATAGTAGCAAAAACTTTATACTTTCTTTAAATTTAATTTTTCTTTCCTCTCCGTATTGTCAAATAATTAGTAATAAATATTTATTAATGCCTCTTTGTGTGCCAAGCACTGTGGTAGATGCTAGAGATCCATTTTAAATTAATAAAATGAACCCTGTTCATAAGGAATTCAAATTCTAATGGGAGAGAAAATAAGGGGCAGGTGGAAGGAGGAGAGGGAGAGAAAGAGAGGGAGGGAGGGAGAAAGGGAAGGAGGGAGATGGAGATGGATATGGAAAGGGAGAGGGAGAGGGAGAGGGAGAGGGAGAAGGAGAAGTAAAAGGAGAAGGAGAAGGAGAGGGAGAAGAAGGGAGGGATGGAGGGAAGGAGAAATAGAGCAAAGGGGAGAGAATGAAGGAAGGAAGGAGGGAAAGAGGGAAGGAGAGAAGCAGAGAGGGAGGAGAGGTGGAGAGGGAGAGGGAGAGAACAAAATAGAAGAACTATTTCTTAATTTGAAACAAAAATGAAGGAGATAATGGTGAAGAATAGATCTAAATGATAATAGATAAGGAGAAAGAAGAAGTGGGAGGTCTTGAAAAGTAACCTCACTTTTGTTTTCAATGATGATTATGGTGAAATTTTCAGTTGAGGGCCTGGGTGTCAATGGAGGCTAGAGGAGAGATGAAAATATATTTACTATTGCTATACAGAATGAGATAGTGAATCAATTAAGGAGGTAGTTGGTGTTTGCCTTCTACAGTGAGGGATCAACTGAGGTTTCATAATATACATATATAAAAACACATATATCCGTATATGTATATATGTGTTTATATATGCCAGGGAGCAGAACTTTGTAATGTTCTCTATTTTGGCAGCAATTGTGAAGAGGAGCAAAGGATCAGGAAAATGGGGATAATCCAGATTTGGAATTTGGCATAGTATGATCAGTGATGGAGTGTGAGGAAGAATAAGGGGGGAAATAGCAACTGCATTTTGGAATGGATCCAAACATTCTGGAGAGCAATTTGGAGCTATGCTCAAAAATTTATCATGGTGTGCATATCCTTTGACCCAACAGTTCTTTTGATGGGCTTTTATCCCAGGGAGATCTTAAATGGGGGAAAGGGACCTGTATGTGCAAAAATGTTTGTGGCAGCCCTTTTGGTAGTGGCAAGAAACTGGAAACTGAGTGGATGCCCATCAGTTGGAGAATGGCTGAATAAATTGTGGTATATGAATATTATGGAATATTATTGTTCTATAAGAAACAACCAACAGGATGATTTCAGAGAGACCTGGAGAGACTTACATGAACTGATGCTGACTGAAATGAGCAGAACCAGATCATTTTACACAGCAACAACAAGACTATACAATGCTCAATTCTGATGGGCATGGATCTCTTCAACAATGAGATGATTTAAACCAGTTCCAGTTGTTCAGTGATGAAGATAGCCATCTATTTTAGCATATTTAACATGTATTGGACTACTTGCTATCTAGGAGAGGGAGTGAGAGTAAGGAGGGGAACATTTGAAACAGAAGGTTTGCAAAGGTCAATGCTGAAAAATTACCCATGCATATGTTTTGTAAATAAAAGCTTTAATAAAAAATAAAAAAGACAAATAATTAAATGCATGTAAGTCTCCATTCAGATTGCCCTGACAGTAATTGAGATCAATAAAAGGCAATCATGATTGGTGGTTGGATTGCTCTTCAAGTATGACTGATTCTGCCCTTTCCTACACCCAAAGAATTTCAGTTGTTCTAAGAGAAACAGTTGCCTCCAGAAATTTTGATTAGGGAAAAAATAAACAAAAACAACAACAACAACAACAACAACAAAAATCCCAACAACTGTGAACTTATTCATCTATTTTGAAAACAATCTAGATTTATGCCTAAAGAGTTATTAAATAGTCTATACCCTTTAACTCAGCAATATCACTATTGTGTCTGTTTCTCAAGAGAATTAAGGAAAAATTAAAAGAGACTATATTTTCTGGAATATTTATAGTAGTTCTCTTTCTAGTGGTAAATGCTAGAAATTGCGGGAATGCCTGTTTTATTAGGAATTGGCTAAAGTATTTGTGTTATATGATTGTGATGGAATACTTTTGTGCTATAAGAAATTATGAGCTCAATAATCTTTAAAAAGCATGGAAAGATTTTCACAAAATAATGAAAAGCAAAATGAGCAGAACCAAGAGAACATTATAAATAGTAATAGAAATATTGTTTTAAGTTGAGTGAATGAATCATTTTAACTGTCAAAAGTATCCAAGTTAACTACAAAGGACATCTGAAAGAAAATTCCATTGCCATCCATAGAAAGAAAATGATATGCAGAAGTATTATAGAAATATATATGCACATGTGAATTTGGGTGCACATATGTATAGCTGTTTGTATATACACATGTTTATGCACAATATACATATACATATACATGCATATGCATATACAAATACATAAGTGTGTATGTGTGCGCCTGTGTGTGTGTGTGTGTGTGTGTGTGTGTAGTGGTAGCCATCTCTAAGGTGGGAAGCAAGGAAGAAGAAAAAGAAAGTTACATGATAACTTAATTATAATTGTAAGAGGAATAGCAAGTTGTACACAACAGATTTTCAGTTTTCTATACAATCATCTTTTGCTCTATTTTTCTTTTCTATTATGTTATGGAATAGCTTATATAATTTCTTAAGTACTGAATAAATATTTTTTTTTAAAAAAATAGAAAACTTAAGCTAGTAGGGAAGAGCCCACATGGTTCAATGAGCTCTCTCAAATTTCCCCCTAAACAACTTTAAATGATGTCTCAAAACACAATCTGGTGTGGCAGAACTCACCAAGGGATAGGATGGGAAAAAAATTTTTTTCAGTACAAGACAACTTTGAAGGCTGGCAGGAAAGGCCTGTCACATCAGGTTACACGAGTAGCACATGTTATACCAGGAGCAGCTAAGCAAAGCAGGAGAATGGCCTGTGCATAACTGAATCTACAGAAGCTCCTTGTGGAACTCTCAGGCCATAGTGATAAGGGAGACAAATAAATGGTCAGAAGAGGATTACAGGAGTCCCTTTGTTAGCACCACTAGGACTTTGTTGTATTGTTCATGCTCAGATCTATGTCACAGTTCCAAGAGGAGGAGGAAGACAAGTGTACCACATCTTATAGCTTCAGGCATATGTGAAACATCATCATAATTCCATAATTCCAGCAGAAAAAAAGTGCTTGTGGTTATTATAGACTGTCACAGGCTAGGAATGTAGTCCTTAGATCATACCACAGTGGAAAAACTGAAAGCCTGAAAACTCCCAGAACTAACTCTCAAAACAGTACACACACATACACACATACATACACACACACACACACACACACACACAGCCTAAAGAAGCTTGGAAGACTGACTCTTCCAATTTAGAAGCCAATTCCCACTTTAAAGGAAAAAATTCTAGAAGGATTGCAGAATAGTTCAGAAAATTCCAAGATCTTCTGATCCCCCCCCTTCCCCTACTGCCAAGACAATATTATACTCCAGGACAAACACAGATTAAAAATAAGTAAAATTTGTGGCAGAATAATGGTTCTGGTAAAATGGAAGATGAACCAAAGAAAAATACCAGCATGGAGGTTTTGCCCTATGTAATGTAGCACCTACCACTGCTGAAAGTTAGTTGTGAGTCCTTGAACTAACTGGTTTGGAAAGTACCCTTGACCCCAGCCAGAAAATTGTTAATTTGACAGTATAGTGAGTTAGGGGTTTGCCTTGGGGAAGATTGAGAAAAACTCTGGTGATAAGGAAGGCCTGGCCTAGTTTTGCTGCCCAGATTGTGCCCTAGGCAAGAGGAAACCAGCACATGCCTAGTGAGTGAAGAAGCTGTGGAGCAGAGGTGTTGTAGGTTTCAGGCAATTACAAAAGGGTGGAGTTTGGGGTTTCAGTTGAGAGAAGAGAACTAAAGGAGGATCTCTAAGACCAGAGGCAACATCCCCATACTTGAGGACTGGATATGATCATTATACATTTTATATTATTTATATTATATATAACACATATATTATTTATTATAACAGGAACCTGCAAAGGAGAAAGAACACAACCACAGAAAATTACTATGGGAAGCCTGGGGTGGTTCATCTTCAGAAGAGGTTGCTTAAACATAACAAAGTCTCTTCTACCCTAAAGAGTAATATTAATGGATCATCTATATAAAAAGAATTCATAGACAAAAATCAAAAAAGACTAAAAATAAAATAAGAGAGAATTGGGAAAACTAAAATAATAAAAAAGAACAACTCAAAAATTATGTAAAGAAAGTCAATCTATTAAAAAAGGCTATTCAGAATGTTAGAGAAGAAAATGACTCCTTGCAAATCAGAATTGGAAGGCAAAATGGTAAAATATAGTCAGGAAACTGCTCAAGCTCTTCCAATTTCCCTTGAAAACCATGTGAAACCAAGGCTCTGAATGGAATGTGATGGAATGAAACCACTCTCCAAATCAAGATAGATTGGAAAATTTTCCAGAAAGGTCAGTCTCACTGAGGTGAAAAGAGTGTTCAGCCCAGCTCAGACAGACTCTGGAAAGCTAGTGAGGTCTTAATCACAGCAAATCAGCAACTGAGACCCTAAGTCCTGGCTCAATAGAGCAGTAAATCAGTGGGACACCTTCCAATTCCATCTCAGAAGGCAAACTCTGGGAAACCAGAATGTTTCCTGTAAAAAAGCAGGCTAAGCTACCTCCTGCAAACACAATAGGCCCCTGTGCTCAAAGGCAAGGGTCAGAGCTACACAGGAAGCTTGGGATAGCACCCCTTTTACCCTAGGAGCAAGGTCCACAATAAAAGTAAAAAGGGAAAAAGTTCCAGAAGAAAAGGAAAGAAGATGAGCAAGAAAAAGAAAATGATCTTGACCCTAGAAAATTACTGTGGTGACAGGGAAAATCAAAACACTAACATCCAGGACAAATGTCCATAGAGGAAATCTCCAAGAATAATAAAAATTGCTTTCAATCCTAAAGAGGCATCTGGGAAGTGCTCATAAAAGACTTTAAAGGGTAAAAAAGAGAAGTACAAGAAAAAATGAGAAAAGAAATGAATGGTGTGCAAGAGAGAATCAACAATTTGGAAAAGGAAGAATAAAAGTGAGTTAAGAAAACAGCTCTTTAAAAAAATTCAGTGGCCAAATGTAACAACAACAACATATCCACTGAAGAACACACCACCTTCAAAAATAGAACACTATATTCCAAAAGACAATGGACCTATGGTTACAACCAAAAATTAACTACCCAGGTAGATCACATATCATCTTTCAGGGAAGGAGATGGATCTTCAATGAAGTAAGATACTTTCAATCATTTCCATTGGAAAAAAAAAAACAGAAACATACAGAAATTTTAATATCTAAATATAAGACTTAATAGAAGCATAGAAAGATAAACAGGTGAAAAAGAAACAAATATGTGTGTGTATCTTTTGATATATATATCTAGTCTAACTGTTAAACTGTTTACATCCCTAGATGGGAAAATTATATCTGTAACTCTAGAGAAATGAATCTGTTATTGGGGCAGTTGCAAAGGGCATATATACATGGAGGATGTAGTTGTGAATGGATTTGGATTTAACTGGGACAAAAGGAAAGGGACAGTATAATGGCATGAATTATATCACATAAAAAATGAAAAGAGATAAGGAATATAAATCTTGTTAAAGAATACCATAGATAATGAAGTAGTATCAATACTAAAAATATACACATGAAGTAGTAAATCATCCAAATTCTAAGAGAATAAGTTAAACTAGTTACAGAAAGAAATAGACAAAAAAGTATATCATTTTAATAGAATACTAGAAAACTTAAATATGACAAACCTCTGGAGAAAATTTAATAGTTACAGAAAGGAATACACTTTCTCTCAATCAATACATAGCATATAAATGATAATTTACCATGTCTTAAGGTATAAAAGCCTCACAATCAAATGCAGAAAGGCAGAAGTATTGATGCTTCCTTTTCAGACTATGATGCAATAAAAATTATATTCTATGGAGAATGAATGCAAATCAAGACACACTTCATTTTTTCCATCTTTTTTCTCTCTTTATTTCTTTTTTTCTGATTTGTCTCTACCAACATGATTCAGAAAAATATGTATTTTTTAAATTAATGTACATGTAGGACCATAAGAATAAAGAAAATAAAAAATGAAAGAATCTATCAACCACATCCTAAAAGAGATTTTAAAATGAAAACTTCTAGTAATATTATAGTCAAATTCTGGAACTTGAAAGTCAAGAAGAAAATATTGCAAGCATCCAGAAAAAAAACCAATTTAGTAATGATAACACAAGATTTAGCAGTTTCTTCATTAAAAGATCAGAGGGCTTGCAATATGATATACTGTATTGTGATGGAGTGAGGTTTACCTACCCAAAAAACTGGATACAGTCCTTCTAGAGAAATGGTGGAAAGTCAATGAAATAGAGGATTTTCAAGCATTCATAATAAAAAGACCAGAAGTGAATATAAAATTTGATTTTCAAGTACTGGCCTCAGGAGAAGCATAAGGAGATAATCAGGAAAATGATATTACAAAGAATTTCATAAGTTTTATCTGTTTGCATTCCTACATGGGAGGATGATACTTGTAACTCATTAGAATGTTTCCATTATTATGGTAGTTAGAAGAAGTATATATAGACAGAGAGCACAGGTGAGAATTAGATATGAAGGGATAATATCTTAAATAAAATTAGGGGATGAGAGAGGAATGTACTGGGAGAGAAAGAAAGTAGAATGGTGAAAATTATCTGTTATTAAAAAAAAGAGGCAAGAAAACATTTTCACAGTGGAAGGAAATAGGAAGAGTATAAGGGAAGTAAGTGAACCTTATTGTCATCAGAATTGGCTCAAAGAGGAAATAATATACACAATCAATATGGATATAAAAATCTAACTTACCCTGCAAGAAAGTAGGAGAATGGAATATGGGACGAAAGGAAGGTGACCAAAAAAAAAGGCATTCTGTAGGAGGGAATGGTCTCTATCAAAACACTTTTGAGGAAGCACAGGTTGAAAGGAGAAAGACAATAGAATAAATTAGAATAAATGGGGTGAAATAAAGTTAACAATAGTAATTTTAAAAATAATTTGAAGCAAGTTTGTCTGATACAAGGAAATGTTTTTCAAACACAAAGGGTACTGAGTCAAATTTATAAAAAATAATAAGAGCCATGCCCCAACTGATAGATGATTAAAAGATACAATCTATATTCAAATACTATAAATTCATGCATATCCTTTGACCTAACAATACCAATATCATTCATGAATCCTAAAGGAGATTCAAAAAAGAAAAGGATATATATATGTACTAAAATATTTATAGCAGGACAAAAAAAATGGAAATTGAGGGGTTGCCCAACAGTTTGAAATGGCTAAATAAATCATGGTAAATAAATCATGGTATGTGATTATAATGGAACATTATTGTTTTATAGGAAAGGATAGAATATTATTGTTCTACAGCAGGATGCTCTCAGAAGAATCTGAAAAGTCCTCCACGAATTCAAGCAAAGTGAAATGTACTGTGTACAAAGTAATGTGATGATCAGCTGTAAATGATTTTGCTATTCTAAGCAGTAAAATGATCTATGACTACAATTCTACTCTGAAGAACTTATGATGAAAAATCCTATCCATAACTAGAAAAGGAAGATTATATTTGAATACAAATTGAAGATTTCTCTCTCTCTCTCTCTCTCTCTCTCTCTCTCTCTCTCTCTCTCAAAATATATGCAATATATATATATATATATATATATATATATATATATCCTAAAGTATATTCAAAAAAAGAAAAGGATATATATGTACTAAAATATTTATAGCAGGACAAAAAAAAATAGAAATTGAGGGGTTGTCCAACAGTTTGAAATGGCTAAATAAATCATGGTATGTGATTATACCTATATATCCTATATATATATATATCCAATATATACATATATATATATATATATATATATATATATGCATTTTTAAAGCTAAAATCCAACTTGGACAAATACATTTTTAATTTTTTTTATTCTACAATAAGATGAGAGAAAGAGGGGGGCAATTTGTTTTTTGGAAGAATAAAGAATTATATTTTGAGGAACTTCACTGCCTTCCATTAATAAGAAATCCTAGATTTTAAAAAAATGCTTTTGGTGGGGTGGAGCCAAGATGGTGGAGAGCAGACACAACTTTCTGTGACCTCCACTGAAGCTTCTGTCAAAACAACAGTAGATTAAACTTCCATACTGGTTTTGGAGTCAAGAACACACAAACATTTAGAGTAAAACACATTACCAGAAGAAGATACCTTGGAAGAACTTCAGAACAGGTCTGTTTCAAACAGTCAGGGAGCTTGTCTACAGAGCCCAGAGCCCATTGTAGGGAGTCTGTGGCAAGAAGCTGGGGTGGGAAGTCAGTATTTCAACTTCCATGTACCTAGAAATCTTCTATGAGCCTCTTAGACTACTCTGTCAAGGTTGCAAGGAGGTGGTTGGCAGATTTGCTACAAAAGGGAAATTGTAAACCACTGAGCACAGGAAGACCTAGCTGTAATTACCCAGCACCAGAAGTCAATCAGCAGAAGTGCCCCACTGCAAACTAAAGCAGCTGTCACTCTTGCTTTATGGTCAGATTTTAAGCCTTAAAAATGGGCAAAAAAAACCAAAAGAATTCTCACTATTGTCAGCTTTTATGGAGAGAGAGAAGAACAGGCTTCAAATCCTAATGTTTCTAAAGGCAAGTCAATTCTAGATGAAGCTCCAAAGGGAAATATAAGTTGGTCACCATTTCACAAGGCATTCTTGGAAGAATGCATACAGGATCTTAGAAGAGAATTAAAATTAAAAATGTGGAAAGAAAATGAAATCTTTGCAAGAAGGAATGGGAAGAGCATTTAACTTCCAACAAAATAGATGTGATTAAATGGAAAAAGCATATAACCCTTTACAAAATAGATATAAAAATATACAAATTAATTGCAAAACAAATTTGTGAAATGGAAAAAATGCAATCAACAAAACAATTCTATTGGACAAATATAAAAAAGCTTAAAAATATAACTGAAGAAAATAATACATAAAAATTAGAATTGAATAAATAAAAGTAAATAACTCAACAAGACTTCAAGAATCAAACAAAAAGAAAAAGAAAAAAGAAGAGAATATGAAATACCTCCTAGGAAAGAAATGACCCAGAAAATAGATCTAGGGAAACAATTTAAGGATTATTCTTGAATACCATGATGGGAAAAAAAAAGAAAATCATAAAGGAAAACTGCCCTGATGTCTTAGAATCAGAAAGTAAAATAGCTATTGAAAGAATTCCCTGATAACCTCCTGAAACAGAACCCAAAATTAAAACCCCATGGAATATCATGGCTAAATTTCAGAAAAAATGCACAAAGGAAAAGATATTGCAAGTAGCCAGAGGAAAACAATTTAAGTACCCAGGAGCTACAATTACAATTACCCAGGACCTAACAATTTCCAACTAAAAGGATGGAAGGTTCTGGAATATAATATCTCGAAAGTCAGAGAAACTTGGATTACAGCCAAGAATAAGCTATCCAGCTAAAATGAGCCTTATCTTTTAGAGAAAAGGATGGACATTAAATGATATAGGTGAATTTCATCTATTAAAAAGACCAGAACTGAACAAAAAAAAAAAAAGATCTCCAAACACAGAGTTCAAAAGAAGCATAAAAAGGTAAAAAGGAAAGTACTCTTGAGAACTATATTTCTGTTATGGGTATACTTAGAAAGTGAGAATATAATGTAATTTTATTGTGGTAATATGAAACTAGAGGTGGAAAGGGGGTCATACTGGAAAAACAGGAAAAAGGAGGTGAAATAAGAAAAATTACATCTCAGGAAGAGGGAAAGAAAACCTATTATAATTGAGGGAAAGAAGGGAGGAGGTGAGTATTGTGTGACTCTCATCAGATTTGTCTCAAAGACAGAATATCAGACATATTTATTTTCACAGAGAAACTTGCCTCACCTTATAGGGAAGTGGGAAGGAAAAGAAAGGGAAAGACAAATAGAAGGGAAAACAGAAGTATTAGGTGAAAAAAGTAAAAAGGGAAAGAAACTCCAAATAGGTAGGACTGTGTGAGGGAGGTGGTCATGAGAATACTGGGGGAATACTGGGGAGGAGGGAAGGGAGAAAGGAAAAAGAAAAGTATAATTTAGGGTAAAATGATGGCAGGAAATACAGAATTAGTTATTTTAACTGTGAATGTGAATGGGATGAATTCTCCCATAAAATGGGAGTGGATAGCAGACTGGATTAAAAGCCAGAATACTACAATATGTTCTTTACAAGAAATACACAGAGTGAAGGTAAAAGGCTGGCGCAGAATCTCCAGCCTTCAGGTAAAGTTACAAAAAAAAAAAAAAAAAAAAAAAAACAGAGATAACAATTCTGATCTGATCTCAGATAAAGTAAAAGCAAAGGTAGATCTAATTTTAAAAGATATGGAAGGAAATTATATTTTACTAAATGGTACCATAGATAATGAAGCAAGATCAATACTAAACCTATATGCAACAAGTGGGATAGCATCAAAATTGCTAGAGGAGAAGTTAAGAGAGATGCAAGAAGAAATAGAGAGTAAAACTATACTAGTGGGGGACCTCAATCTGGCTCTCTCAGAGCTAGATAAATTGAATTACAAAATCAATAAAAAAAAAAAGTTAAGAGGTAAACAAAATCTTATGTCTTTGGAGAATATTGGAAGAAAAGAGAAATGAATTTATTTTTTTGTCAGTGGTTCATGGACCCTATAAAAAATTGCCCATGTATTAGAGCATAACAAACTTAAAATCAAATGCAGAAAGGCAGAAATAGTAAATACATTTTTTTCAGATCACATTGCAATAAAAATCACATGCAATATAAGGCCAAGAGAAAATAGATCAAAAACTAATTGGAAATTAAATAATCTAAGCCTAAAGAATGAATGGATAAAATAACAAACCATAGACACAATCACTATCTTCATTGAAGAGAATGACAATAATGAGACAGTATACCAAAATTTGTAGGATGCAACCAAAGCAGTTATTAATGAAAATCTTATATCTCTATATACTTACTTGCATAAATAAAGAGAAGCTAAATTAATTGGCCTTACAACTAAAAAAGCTAGGAAAAGAATAAATTAAAAACTTTCAATTAAATACCAAATTTGAAATTTTGTAAATAAAAGAGTAATTTAAAGAAATTGAAAATGAGAAAACTATTAAATAATAAGTAAAACTGAGTTGATTTTATGAAAAATAGATAAACCTTTACTTAATTTGATTAGTCAAAGGAAAGAATAAAATCAAATTGTTGGTCTCAAAAACAAAAGGGAGAACTTTCTACCAATAAAGAGGATATTAGAGCAATAATTAGGAGTTATTTTGCCCAACTATATACCAATAAATCTGATAATCTAACTGCAATGGAGGACTATCTACAAAAATATTATATTGCCCAAGTTAACAGAAGAGGAAATAAATTATTTACATAGTCCCATTTTAGAAAAAAAAAAAAGAAATAGAACAAGCTATTAATAATTCCCTAAGAAAAAAATCTCCAGGGACAAATGGATTTACATGTGAATACCACTAAACATTTAAAGAATAATGAACTCCAATAATATACAAACTATTTGAAAAAATAAGGAAAGATGAAGTCCTACCAAATTCCTTTTATGACACAGATAAGATGCTGATAGCTAAACCCATGTAGGTTGAAGATAGAGAAAGAAATTTAGAGGCCAATCTCCCTAATGAATATTGATGCAAAAATCTTAAATATTAGCAAAGAGATTATAGAAAGTAATCCCTAGGACAATACATTATGATCAAGTAATATTTGTACCAGGTATTCAGGATTGGTTCAATATTAAGAAAAATTTTATCATAATTGAATATATCAATAATGTGATTATCTCAATAAATGCAGAAAAATTATTTCATAAAATCCAACATCTATTGATATTAAAAACACTAGAGAATATAAGAATAAATAGACTTTTCCTTAAAATGGTCAGTAGCATCTATTTAAAAACATCAGCAAGCATCATATGTAATGGGAATAAACTGGAACCATTCTCAATAAAATCAGGAGTAGAACAAGATTGCCCACTATCACCATTACTATTCAATATTTTATTAGAAATGCTAGCTTCGGCAATAAGAGTTGAGAAAGAGATTAAAGGAATTAAAGTGGGTAATGAGGAAACCAAATTGTACTTTAAATGTTTGGTAGAATTCACATGCAAATCCATCTGATCCTGGCGATTTTTTCTTCCCCACCCTAGGGTCTTGATTAACAGGTTGTTCTGGTTCTTTTTCTAAAATGGGACTATTTAAGCAATTTATTTCCTCCTCTGTTAATCTGAGCAATCTATATTTTTTTAGGTATTCCTCCATTTCACTTACATTATCAAATTTATTACCATAAAGTTGGGCAATGTCACTCCAAATTATTACTCTAATTTCTTCTTCATTAATGGAAAGTTCTCCCTCTTTATTTTTAAGATGACCATTTTAATTTTCCTCTTTCCATTTTCTAATGAAATTTATTAAAGGTTTATCTATTTTGTTGTTTTTTTTTATAAAGTCAGCTCAGTTTTATTTATTAATTCAATACTTATTTACTTTCAATTTTATTAATATCTCCTTTTTATTTTAAGAATTTCGAGTTTGTGACAGAGGAGGAAGTAAATTGCTTGAATAGTCCCATTTCAGAAAAAGAAATAGAACAGGCAATTAAACAACTCCCTAAGAAAAAATCCCCAGGGCCAGATGGATTTACATGTGAATTCTACCAAACATTTAAAGAACAATTGGCTCCAATGCTATATAAATTATTTGATAAAATAGGGAGTGAAGGAGTCCTACCAAATTCCTTCTATGACACAGACGTGGTACTGATACCTAAACCAGGTAGGTTGAAAATAGAGAAAGAAAATTATAGACCAATCTCCCTAATGAATATTGATGCTAAACTCTTAAATAAGATATTAGCAAAAAGACTACAGAAAACCAACCCCAGGATAATACACTATGATGAAGTAGGATTTATACCAGGAATGCAGTGTTGGTTCAATATTAGGAAAACTATCAATATAATTGGCCATATTAATAACCAAATTAACAAAAAACCACATGATCATCTCAATAGATGCAGAAAAAGCATTTGACAAAATCCAACATCCATTCCTATTAAAACACTTGAGAGTATAGGAATAAAAGGACTTTTTCTTAAAATAATCAGCAGCATCTATTTAAAACCATCAGTAAGCATCATATGTAATGGGGAAAACTGACAACCATTCCCATAAGATCTGAGTGAAACAAGAGTTGCTCCAGTATCACCAGTTACTATTTAATATTGTATTAGAAACGCTAGCTTTGGTCAATAAGAGCTGAGAAAGAGATTAAAGGAATAAAAATAGGCAATGAGGAAACCAAATTATCACTCTTTGCCGATGACATGATGGTATACTTAGAGAACCCCAGAGATTCTGCTAAAAAGTTATGAGAAATAATCCACAACTTTAGCAATGTTGCTGGCTATAAAATAAACCCACATAAGTCATCAGCATTCTTATATATTACTAACAAAATCAAACAGTCAGAGTTACAAAAAGAAATTCCATTTAAAGTAACTACTGATAATATAAAATATTTAGGAATCTATCTGCCAAGGGAAAATCAGAAACTTTATGAGCAAAACTACAGACCACTTTTCACACAAATTAAGTCTGATCTATCCAATTGGAAAAATTATTAAATGCTCTTGGATAGGGCGAGCAAATATAATAAAGATGACAATATTACCTAAACTAATCTATTTATTTAGTGCTATACCAATCAGACTCCCAAAAAACTATTTTGATGACCTAGAAAAAATAACAACAAAATTCATATGGAAAAACAAAAGGTCAAGAATTTCAAGGGAATTAATGAAAAAAAAATCAAATGAAGGTGGCTTAGCTGTACCAGATCTAAAATTATATTATAGAGCAACAGTTACCAAAACCATTTGGTATTGGCTAAGGAATAGATTAGTTGATCAGTGGAATAGGTTAGGTTCAAGGGACAAAACAGTCAACAACTATAGCAACCTAGTCTTTGACAAACCCAAAGACCCAGCTTTTGGGATAAGAAATTACTGTTTGACAAAAATTGCTGGGAAAATTGGAAACTAATATGGCAGAAACTAGGCATTGATCCACACTTAACACCGTATACCAAGATAAGGTCAAAATGGATTCATGACCTAGGCATAAAGAATGAAATTATAAATAAATTAGAGGAACACAGGATAGTTTACCTCTCAGTCCTGTGGAAGGGGAAGGAATTTATGACCAAAGAAGAACTAGAGATCATTACTGATCAAAAAATAGAAAATTTCGACTATACCAAATTGAAAAGTTTTTGTACAATCAAAACTAATGCAGACAAGATTAGAAGGGAAGCAATAAACTAGGAAAATATTTTTACAGTTAAAGGTTCTGATAAAGGCCTCATTTCCAAAATATATAGAAAATTAACTCTAATTTATAAAAAATCAAGCCATTCTCCAATTGAAAAATGGTCAAAGGATATGAACAGACAATACTCAGATGAAGAAATTGAAACCTTTTCTAGTCATATGAAAAGATGCTCCAAGTCATTATTAATCAGAGAAATGCAAATTAAGACAACTCTAAGATACCACTACACACCTGTCAGATTGGCTAAGATAACAGGAAAAAATAATGATGATTGTTGGAGGGGATGTGGGAAAACTGGGACACTGATACATTGTTGGTGGAATTGTGAACAAATCCAACCATTCTGGAGAGCAGTCTGGAAGTATGCTCAAAAAGTTATCAAACTGTACATACCCTTTGATCCCGCAGTGTTACTACTGGGCTTATATCCCAAAGAGATCATAAAGAAGGGAAAGGGACCTGTATGTGCATGAATGTTTGTGGCAGCCCTCTTTGTAGTCACTAGAAACTGTAAACTGAGTGTATGCCCATCAGTTGGGGAATGGCTGAATAAATTGTGGTATATGAATATTATGGAATATTATTGTTCGGTAAGAAATGACCAAAAGGATGGTTTCAGAAAGGCCTGGAGAGACTTACACGAACTGATGCTGAGTGAAATGAGCAGGACCAGGAGATCATTATATACTTCAACAACAATACTATGTGATGACCAATTCTGATGGACCTGGCCATCCTCAGCAATGAGATCAACCAAATCATTTCCAACGGAGCAGTAATGAACTGAACCAGGTACGTCCAGAGAAAGAATTCTGGGAGATGACTAAAAACCATTACATTGAATTCCCAATCCCTATATTTATGCCCACCTGCATTTTTTATTTCCTTCACAGGCTAATTGTACACTATTTCAGAATCTGATTCTTTTTGTACAGCAAAATAACTGTTTGGTCATGTATACTTATTGTGTATCTAATTTATATTTTAATATATTTAAGATTTACTGGTCATCCTGCCATCTGGGGGAGGAGGTGGGGGGTAAGAGGTGAAAAATTGGAACAAGAGGTTTGGCAATTGTTAATGTTGTAAAGTTATCCATACATAAAACCTGTAAATAAAAGGCTATTAAATAAAAAAAAAAAAAAAAAAAGAATTTCGAGTTTCGTATTTTATTGGAGGTTTTTCATTTGCTCTTTTTCTAGATTTTGTAGTTGCAAGTTCAATTCATTGATCTTCTCTTTCTTTATTTTATGCAAGTAAGCTTCTAGAGATATAAAATTTCCCCTTCTTGCCACTTTGGTTGCATTCCACAAATTTTGGTATGTTGTCTCATTATTGTAATTCTCTTGAGTGAAATTATTAATGGTATCTATGATTTGCTTTTTCACCCATTTATTCTTTACAATGAGATTATTTGGTTTTCAATTACTTTTGGGTTCAATCCAGTTGAACTATTTGGGTTCAATTACTCCTGACTTTTTATTGAACATAATTTTTATTGCATTGTGATCTGCAAAAAATACATTTACTATTTCTACCTTTCTGCCTTTGATTTTGAGGTCTTTATGTCCTAATATATGGTCAGTTTTTGTATAGGTTCCATGAACTGCCGAGAAGAAAGTGTACTCCTTTCTGTCTCCATTCAATTTTCTCCAAAGATCTATCATACCTAACTTTTCTGATAATCTATTTACCTCTTTAACTTCTTTGTTATTTATTTTGTGGTCTGATTTATCTAATTCTGACAGTGCAAGACTGAGATCTCCAACTATTATATTTTTGCTGTCTATTTCTTCTTGCAGCTCTCAACTTCTCCTTCAGGAATTTCCATGCTATAGCACTTGGCGCATATATATTTAGTATTGATGTTGCTTCATTATCTATGGTACCCTTTAGGAAGATATAGTTTCCTTCCTTGTCTCTTTTAATTAGATCAATTTTTGCTTTTGTTTGATCTGAGATCAGGATAGTTACCTCTACTTTTTTAACTTCACCTGAAGAGTAATAGATTCTGCTCCAGCCTTTTACCTTTACTCTCTATGCATCATTCTTCTTTAAATGTGTTTCTTGTAAACAGCATATTGTAGACAACCTGGTGTCTGTTTCTGCTTTATTGGAAACTTCACCACATTCACATTTATGTAATACTACTTTTTACAATAGTAGTACTGCATTACTACTAATATACTACATTAGTGGGTCAAAACTACTAATTCTGTATTTCCTTCCATCTTATCCCCAGAGTATACTTTTCTCTTTCCTTGTCCTCTTTCCCTCCTCCTGAGTATTTTACGTATAAACACTACTTGCCTCAAGCGGCCCTTTTCCTTTAGAATCGCTCTCTCTTTAGAGTCTCTTGCATTTTCTTATACCTTTCCTCTACTATTTCTGTATTCCCTTATATTTAGGCTACTCCTTCCCTTTTTCACCTTTCCCCTCCCACTTTTCAAAAAGGTGAGAGAAGTTTCTTTGTAAACCTAATGTGTCTAATAGTTTATCTTTGAGTCAAATCTGACTAGAATAAAACTCACACAATGTTCATCACCCCCCCCCTTTCTTTCCCTCAAATATAATAGGTTTCCTTTGCCTCTTTGTGAGATATAATTTCCCTCTTTTTACCTCCACTATTCCTTTTTTCTGGTATACTCCCCTCTCCACCTCTAGTTTTTTTTTTTATATGATAACAGTAAAATCAAATTATACATGCACTCTCTATGTATACTAATAACACCTCTGAAGAATACTTTTTATCTTTTTATGCTTCCTGTGTGTCTGTTATTCAATTTTTTTTTTGTTTAGCTCTGGTCTTTTCATCAGAAATAAATGTAATTCTTCCATTTCATTGATTGTCTATCTTCTTCCCTGGAAGAAAATGTTCAGTATAGCAGAATAGTTTATTCTTGGCTTCATTCCAAGTTCCTTTGCCTTTTGGAATATCAGACTCTAGGCCCTTCAATCCTTTAAGATAGAAGCTTCTAGATCCTGAGAAATCCTTATTGTTGCTTCTTAGTATTTGCATTGTTTTTTTCTGTCTGCTTGTAATATTTTTCCTTGGTGCAATAGTTCAAAATTTAGCCACAATATTGCTTGGGGTCTTAATTTTTTTTATCTCTTTCAGGAGGTTTTTAGTGAATTCTTTCAATGGCTATTTTACCTTCTGGTTCTATGACATCAGAGCAGTTCTCTTTGATGATTTCTTGTAAATTCTTGACTCTTTTTTTCATCATAGTTTTCAGGAGTCCAATAATACTTAGATTGCCTCTTCAAGATCTGTTTTCGAGGTCAGTTGTTTTCATAAGTAGAAATTTTATATTTTTTGGTTTTGCATGACTGATTCTTGATGTCTCATTCAGTGATTCATTCCCATTTGTTCATTCTGATTTTTATTGAATTATTTTCTTCATTTAATTTTTTTTTACTTTTTTTGTATTTGTCCAATTGAGTTTATAAATGAGTTGTTTTGTTCTATGGAAATTTTTTTTTCCATTTCATAAATTTTGTTTAAGAGGAGTTATTTTTTTCCATTTCATAAATTCTGTTTTCCTAGGAGTTATTTACCTTTTCCATTTCACAAATTCTGTTTTTCATGGAGTTGTTTTCTTTTTCCATTTTGTCAAATCTATCTTTTAATGAGTTATATGCCTTTTTCAAATCCTCTTGCAAGGCATTCCTTTCCTTCCCCCATTTTTCTTCTACTTCTCTTTTGAGATCCTTTTTAATTTCTTCTAGAAGAGCCTTGTGTGATGGGACCTAGGTTATATCACTTTTTGGGGCTTCATCTGGAGACAATCTATTTTCCATCTCCTCAGGTTTCAATATGTTCTTCTCTTTCACCATTAAAACTATCTATTGTTTGAGTTCTCTTTGCCTTTTTACTCATTTAAAAAAATAGCATCTGATTTTAGGGCAAGGGAGATTTTCCAAGCTTCCTCTACAAGCAGTGGCTTCCTCTATAAGTGGCCCAACTGAGCTAGGTCTGTGCTGACTCACTTATGGTGCTGGGTGGATGTGGCCAGTTACTGTGGGATTCCTCTGTTTTTGGGGGTTCACTATTTACTTATTGGGTTTGTGTTGGATGTTTTATAACTTCTCTGCTGATCTACAGGCTTGCAACCAGTGCAAAGTATTCAATCTACTGATGTAGATTCCTCCCCATGGATTCTCTGCTATGCAGTGTCTGTACTGCCCTACGGAGATCACACCCCACCCCAGGTCTGCACAGCATGAGCTGGCCTCCATGCTCTGCCTGCCTGCCTGCACCTGGCCACCTCCCTCTGTGCCCAACTGAAGCAGACCTTTTCTGGAGATCTTTGAAATTATCTTCTGCTGGTAATTTGCTGCACTCCCAATATTTCTGGATTCTGCCAGTTCAGATCTAATTCAGAGGCTGAATTTGCTAATTAATTGAGGGTCATTAGAGAAGGTCAGAAAGAAGTATGTGTCCTCTCTGCCATCTTGGCTCCACCCCTTTTTTATTCATTTTAAAAGTTGAGCTTTGCTTCTAGGCCACAGAAAAATTTGTTCCAAGCTCTTTTGCAGGAGAACAGGGATCTCTCACTGTCTGCACTGTGCTGGAACTGGCCAAGTTCTGTCTGTTATGCTGGGGCTGAAAGGCTCACAATTTGTATTTTCTTGTTCCATTGGAGGTTTACAACTGGTTTGCTGATCCACTGGTATTCTGAATCAGGACAGGGTAATAAATGCTTCTATGCTTTGCCTCTTCTAGATTCTCCTCATCAGGCTTCCCTGGACTAGGCCTTCCTGCACTAGGCCTTTTTGTCCTGTTCTTGTGGTGGCCTGTGTTCCTCGCCTTGCCCATGAGACAGATCTTTTCTAAAGTCCTTTGAAAATATCTTAAGCTGGAAAATTATTACATACTGAATTTTTATGGTTCTGTCACTCCAAAATCCACTCAGAGGTTTGATCTAGAGTTAATTTTGAGGAAATCTAGGGAGAGCTCAGATAATGTCCTATTTATGCTCTACCATCTTGGCTTTATCCCCTCCTCTTAGTACAATTTAAACAAAATGCTTGTAGAGTTAATCAGCCCAAGAGGTTAAAAGCAGGATTTATAATATCAGGGCTTGAGTTTATTCTTTTTATTGAGATCTCTCCTTCTAGAATTGAGTAAATACACTTAATTACATAGGGATAATGAAGAAAATATATTTATGCACCACATAATAGAATTAGTCACTTAACTGTTCCTATTCAACAAAAATGATTAGAAGCTGGCTTAATCTCACTAATACCTTGGTGATTATGTTCTATTATTTTGTTGGGTGAAGGTGCTAAAAATAAGGATCAGGCTTTGTACTTCTCAGATTTAACACCCAATAGGAAGAATGGATGGCTAACCCTAACCCCCAGGTTTATCTTTCTTTGGTTACCCTTAAAACTTTTTAAAATATGCACCTAATCAGTGTATTTATTTTTTATTGTAACTATTTTCTCTCTCTCTTATCTCCTCCCTGCACCACCAATGACACTTAAAGAATTATTGTAGTAGGAATATTGCTGAGAGAGTCCAATATTTCTGTCAAAGGAGGTGGGGTAGGTTGAGAGTTTGCATTTCTGTGGGAAGGAAGGGAGTGAGTGAGTGTGGTATATGAAGACTGAAAGGAAGGTGAGATTGTGCTGAGATGAGCCCCATGCTGTGAACTGAGGAAGTCATATCTTCTGACTGGTTTATCACACAATCCTTGCTGTCAAACCACAAACTCTTAGTTGTTATATAATTTCCTAAGGTGCCTGGATTCCATTTTGGATACAACTGTAATGGGGAGTGTGTATTAATTTGTAGATTTGCTTAATCAGAGTCAGAATCACAGTCAGTTTTCCTGTTTCTATCTTTAGCAAGCCCTACAACTTCCCTGATTTGCTATATTTCATTGAGCCCTAATCATCTGACCATGGCCTATTAGCCACTTCTCTTAGAATATCAAAAATGACAACAACTGCGTAAACTCTATGCAGCTTTAAACAAAGCAGATAGTCAACAAAGTAACAAAATAATAGATTTTGAATGATCCATAACACTTGAAAGACTAAATCCTTCTAGACCCATATAATTGGTAACCCAGGAGTTCATGTATTTAGCTCCATACCCATGTTTTCTATATGGAAACTTGTTGTGTGGATAATCCATTGCAATTTGTTACTGATATTTCACTCAGCTATTCAACATCACTAATTATAAAATAGGAATCTGAGATTTCTTATAGCACAGAGATTGACAGAATCCAATTGAGAATGGACTTCTTGATGATACTGCTTTTGTATCTGGTAGCTATCTGGTAGCTTTTCACTGACAGGGACATCATATTGTTTTTCTCCATGGCTAAATTATTAATAGGGTGGAAGAAGTCAATTACCAAATGATTCCAAAATTTTTATTTGGTCATATTTCACTCACTTATTCTGAGACTGTTAACTTCTTCCATCTCTTTTTAGCTGTCCTGTGAGTCACTTAATGTCACTTCTATCCTTTATTGTTCTAGAGAGTGGGGAAAAGCCATTTCAAGTAATGTAAGAAGATATATATATATGTAATATTCTTGAGAAAGAATGATATATATATATATATATATATATATATATATATATATATATATATTTGTTAGTCAATATTCAGCAAAATAATATAACTTTCCTTTGTATCAAATAAGAAATTACTATGGATAATGAATCACTCACAATTCAACCAAAATATGTTCAGTCAAAAAAAAAGTAAACACCTTTCATTTTCAACAATGCAGATTAATACATTTTAAAAATATTTTTATAAGCTTCAGGTCACTTACTAACTTTCATTTTCCTTGCTTTTATATCATATATGTTGATATTGATGTTTGGTGCTTTTTTTTGTTTTCTTTTTTTTTTTTTTAACAAAATTTGCTAAACAAGTGAATTGTCCTTAACAAGTCCTAGTATATTAGAGGAATAATAATCAATACCTAACCAGCTTTAGATGTCTCAGTCCTATTGGCAATAACTTTTAAATATGCATTATAGGGATGTGGAAAGTCCTTTTTGATCTACTTGTTTCTATACTAATCTCCAATGAGAGAAATGATTATCAATAACCAATAATTTGGAGAAATTCATAATTTTCCCTTTTCTTAATCCTCATTTCAAGATATCAGTCTCTAAGGGTGGAGTTGTCTAGACCCCCACCCATGTACAGCAGCCATTATATTCTGCTCAAGCTTGAGGAAGACATAAATTCTTTAAAAAGATTATCCAATAGTAAAGGGAACTTAGAAGTGGATAACATGATTAAAATTTGGATCTGACCCCCAATTATAATATTTATTCTCTTATTATTTGTTAATAAATCAGAGTTGATTGACATTCTTTTGAATACTACTCTTCTAAAAAGACATAAAAGCTGTTAGCCTACTGTCATGATTGTCTTTAAAAGAGAGATGAACAAATGACCATCCATTTATTCAAATGCTGGCATTATTAACAAAAATAATTAAATTACTCAGAAATTATGTCTCCCAAATCTTTTAAAATGCCACTGCAAGTTATATTGTTATATGTGGATATATGTTCAAATTTCAAGGTCCACAGGGAATTTTAGGGAAGTATTTCTAACACCGTATCTAAGCATAACTTGATACAATTGTTCTCCATTTGAGAAACTACCACAAGAGCAAACAGAATGCCACAGAATATGTATATCCACAAAAATATGACCTATTTTCTCATATGCCATTTCATCTATTTTGAAAATCATTTCATGAAATAAAATATTATAATTTTGGTTCTTGAGTAACTGGGTGTGTCCAAATAGAAGTTAAAAATGAATACCTTCTAAAACAAATGTGACAGATGGACATCCAATTTCCAATGAAAGGAACACTTCAACCTCTCCAAAAAGACTTTGCAATGGCTGTAATTATCAAGTTTTTTTTCTTTTTTCTTGACATCAAGAAAAATTAGCTTTTTTAAAATTTTCATTCATTACCCCTACTTTTGCCCTTTGAGATCTAGAAGAACAAGTCCAATACTTCTTTCACATGATGGCCCTTCAAATATTTGAAGACAGCTATATCTCTCCTCCTGCATCATTTCTTCTCTAAGCTAAAAATTCATTATTCTTTCAATAGATTTTAATATGGTCTGACTTCAAAGCCTTTAACTCTTTTGACCACTCTCCACTAGACTCTCTCCAACTTTCGCCAGATTAAATTCCTTCTTAAATTGGGCTGCTTAAAGCTGAACAAAGTATGGTTGAAATGATCTAACCAGATTAAGGTAAGAGTACCTTGAAATTATCACCTCCCTATTTCCTGAAGTCCAAGAATGGATTAGCATTTTTGGCTGTTAGATCACACTGTTGTGTTGACACATATTTAGCTTTTCCCCCACCAAACTACCTGCATCTATTTTTTGTTGTTTTTGTCCAATCAGCTCTCCCTCCATCTCCCAGAACCCCATATATTTGTAAGAGTGTTTTTTTGTAATTTTAAACTTTATGATTTTAGATTTGCTTCTATTAAATTTCATTTTATTTCTTTTGGCCACATTTTCTATGTCAAACAGGTGGAATTTACTGTTCAAGAAGCAGATTCAGAAAATGAAGCTATGAATGGTATTCCTTTGCCTGTTCTGCATATTAATTTCATTAAGTGCCACTAAAAAGAAAGAGGACAGGTGCCAAGGTAGAAAAGATACAAATGACAATGCAAGAGAGAAATCATTTGGTCAGCACTATGGAACTATTTTAATAGTAATATTTCTAAATAATAGAATAAAAACAAAACTTAAAAATGTTTAAGTCCAAACATTGTCATGTTCATATATGCATGTATACACACATATACACATATTTATATGTACAATATGCATATGCATTTGTGTATGTATATATGCATATATATGTATTGTGTTTGTGTGTGTGTGTGTGTTTGTGTGTGTGTGTTTGTATCTTCAGATGAGAAACTGCAGCTCAGATATGCTAAATGCCTGGCTCAAGGCTACTTGGCCAGTTAGAACCCTGGAATCTAGGGTTCTAATCTAGGGATTGATTGACATTGCCACACTGCCTTTCCATTGATATAAAATCCAAAGAGTGACTAGCATTGAAATTGTCCTAAATGATTTTATTGTGACCTTTGTAATCCAAGGGGACTGGAAGTTCACTGAGGATTTAAAAAAATATATAAATCATACTTACAGTATCATACTCACAGTTAATGAACTGCAATGAGAAAAAAATTAATATATGAAAGTCAATTTGTAACTGGGCAAAACAACAGCTGCAAGAAGAAAGCTGGGCATAGAAACACATTTTACTTGAATCATGCTGAATTTAAAAATGTACCCAACTAATTAAGCATACTTCTGCTACATTGTGCAGTAAATCTGTAAATAAGAGGTGTGGGCAACCAGTATGCAATAAAGTATATAATCCTCTTCATATTTCAAATGCATATATCAGAAAATTCTTCAAGGGGCTCATTATGATTTTGATCTAGATACCAAGCTTAAAAACAGAATCATTACAGATATGTTGCCTTTTTTAGTGCACTGTCTGTATACTGTATAATTTTTTTTCTTTTTGTAAATTAAAGCACGTATCACACTTGTTAACTTAAATAACACAACTTGGTAAAGGGCTTAAGCCCACAAAATTATGCCTTGATACTGGGAAAGTGCATTAAAACTGTTGGCTGCTTCTAGTGTCACAACAGTCAAATGGGCATTTATTTTACTTCTGTGATTGAAAACAAACAAAAGAAAAATTGCAAGCCTCAGGGGTTATTGGACCTCTTGCAAATGAAGTCCCATCACTCTGTAAAAACTCCCTTCTGAGAAGGCCACTAACAGATATGGCTAAGGATATCCCACCTTTTCCTTATTTAGAACAGTAAGTGTGGGGGCAGCTAGATGACACAGTAGTTAGAGCATCAGCCCTAAATCAGGAGGACCTGAGTTCAAATATAGCCTCAGACACTTAATACTTTCTATCTATTGACCCTAGCAAGTCACTTAACCCCAGTTGCCTCAGCAAAACAAAAACAAACAAAAACACTAAGTGCAAACTCATTAAATGGAAGATATATTTATCACTCATGCAGAAATGAGGAATGTGAATACCAAAACTCAATGTTGATGGCTTTTTGAGTATTTTAAGTTGTTGGGATTCCTTAGCTACAGATTCTCCTTTTTGAGAGGGAGAGGGCCCTTCAAATTGAATAAGCAAATAAATGAATGAATGAACAAAGTATTGGATGAAGTACCATTATAGTCTACTTAATCATTCCTCACATGATACTGGTGCTTCATTTTCCTGGCGGTGTCTATCTTCATAATAATAGTTCATATAGTAGGTTTTCCTTTACAGGGAAGAAAATAAAATTTCATTGTATTGTTTTTAGCTTTTGAACTTTATGTACATTATTCCATTATATTTATTTATATAAACTTTTGAACAATGTACTCTCCTTTTCAAATTTGGTTCTCAAAAGGTGGATGGTTATTTCATTGGATGGGTTTCTAGAGACATTATGGTTTCTAATATCATAGTCTTGGAGCTTCCACCTTATAATAAACATTAAAACTCAATAAGCTTTTACAAAAGGGATTTACTAAGACAGTTTAGCAGGAACAGGATTTATAGATACAATCCTTCTAAACTGTGTTAGGGGGAGTGCACTTGACCTGCTTACAATGTCTTTGAGAGTAGGTTCAAACTTAAAGTATAATGTTAGTGAAGAATTGTACAGAGAACATATGAGGCCAAAGAGTAGTTTCTGACTCAAGGGCTTAAACCCTTCCTGACTATTTAATTAACATTTTTCTCCTTTGTGAGTGGTCAGAAATCCTCAAAACTAGCTAACATTGAGAACTGTCTTTTCACCTCTACAACCTTGTATATCTTCTCTCAGTGACCAACCAGTGCAAAGGATATTGCCCCCAAGTTGGCTGCTAGTAGAACTAAGATGTTTGTCTACACTCCTTTTAGAATAGTCTTTATTTAAGATCAGGAAAGATCAAATAATACAAAGGACAAATATACCTGGTACCTGTGTGAGAGCTATCTTCCATTGTGCAACTTATAGAAACCCTACTTCATTTACTTTTTAGGAAGGAAAAAACAAAAAAGCCAAAGGAATTATGATAATATAATACTTTTTGTATGCAAACTTAGTTCTTTTGTAGAACTTCCTTATCTCTGTCCTAAAATGTCACCTCTTAACTCTGAGATACCACTACATACCTGTCAGACTGGCTACAATGACAGGGAAAGATAATGCGGAATGTTGGAGGGGATGTGGGAAAACAAGGACACTAATACATTGGTGGTGGAATTGTGAATACATCCAACCATTCTGGAGAGCGATTTGGAACTATGGTCAAAAAGATATCAAACTGTGCATACCCTTTGATCCAGCAGTGTTTCTACTGGACTTGTATCCCAAAGAGATCTTAAAGAAGGGAAAGGAATCTGTAGGTGCAAGAATGTTTGTGGCAGTCCTTTTTGTAGTGCCCAGAAACTGGAAACTGAGTAGATTCCCATCAATTGGAGAATGGCTGAATAAATTGTGGTATATGAATACTATGGAATATTATTGTTCAGTAAGAAATGACCATCAGGATGATTTCAGAAAGGCCTGGAGAGACTTACACAAACTGATGCTGAGTGAAATTAGCAGGATCAGGAGATCATTATATACTTCAACAAAACTATCTGATGATCAATTCTCATGGATCTGGCCATCTTCAGCAATGAGATGAATCAAATCAGTTCCAATGGAGCAATAACGAACTGAACCAGCTACACTCTGGGAGATGACTAAGAACCATTACATAGAATTCCCAATCCCTATATTTTTGCCCTGTATTTTTGATTTCCTTCACAAGCTAATTGTAATATTTCAGAGTCCAATGGTTTTTGTACAGCAAAATAACAGTTTGGACATGTATCCTTATTTTGTATTTAATTTATATTTTAACATATTTAACATGTATTTGTCATCTTGCCATCTAGGGGAGGAGGTGAGGGGAAGGAGGGGAAAAATTGGAACATAAGGTTTGGCAAATGTCAATGCTGTGAAAATACCCATACATAAAACTTGTAAATAAAACTATTAAAAAATTTAAGTAAATATAGAATCCATTAGATGTTTCAAAAATAAAACAAAATAAAATAAAATGTCACATCTTGAATTGGCCTTAGGTAGAAAACATCCTTTTTTTGGTATATCTAAAAAAAAAGCAATCCAAATATTATCCATATCTGAGGACTGGTCTAAGCTTTCATTGTCTAGTTTACATACATCTCTAGATATATATGTAAATATATGTATGTGTGTGTATATGCCAATACATATACATGTTTATGTATATGGGGAAAGAGAGGGAGAGAGAGAGAAAGTCTATAAAGTATGAGGTACAAAAATACCTCAGTATTTTACTGATAAGGGAATTTATCTAAAGAACATTATGTCATTAGCGCAAGATAGGAATATGACTTTAAGTCTTTTCTGTCATGCCATACAACATGAGAGAGTGTAAACTTCTAAAGGTCAGAGATTGTTTTAATTTTGTCTTTGCCTCCCAGTGGCTCACACAGTGCCTCTAATGAGGAAACATTTCATCAATGCTTTTAAAATTATTCAATTTCATTCATTGAAGACCTACTACATGCTGTTAAGTTTTGGGATGCAAAGTATAAGTTTGTATTTGCCATTAAATAGTTTACTATTTTACTAGGAGGGAAGATCATAGTTATCTAGACAAAAATAAGTGTGATAGCATAGAAGTTATTATATTGGCAAAAGAGATCCAAGTTGTTCAAAGCAAGTTTGAAGAAGAAAAGACTCAGACTTACATAACCTGAAAAAGAGTCTTAGTTCAATTCCTCCCTATCTCTTCTCTTACCCAATTATACTCTTTTCCCACCTTATGATGTGCAGCATATGGGGAAAATGGTCTGGCTTTCAGGTGTGATTAAGTTCCATTCTGTCTCTTAAGAAATAATGGTTGCTATTTATCTTTAATTTTGAAAGAACAATAACATGGAGTGATATCTGACTTACATATGAATTGCATTTAAGTGAGGAAGATTTGCACAAAATCATCAGCCTCACTCTTCCTGAGATGAAGTCCAGTGGCAGGAAAAAAGTCAATATGACTGGCAATGGTCTAGGATATAGTTAATGACTTTCCCATTAAGTGCTCCACAGTATCTGCATCAGAAACCTTTATGGACTTTGGAACAAATTGTTCCCTTTCCCCTTATTTACAAGGGAAAGGCACGTCCTCAATAGACCAAAAGTTTTGAGCACTGTTACTTGCCCTCCAGATGGTTTAGTTTATTTTACCTGCCTATCCTGTTTATCAGATTGTAGCTGCTGAGCATGCTACAGCTTCTGTGAGTCCAGGTTAAAGTTAAGTAAAGAGAGACATCAATGATAAATAAGCAGGTCTAAAAAGAGTTCAGCAAATACTCACACCAGAGGTGTCCCAGCTGCTTCCAAAAAAGCCATTGAAATTAATCCTCATTTCCCCTTTAGAAGTCCCTTTGGACACCAAATCATTCTTTTTTTTTATTTAATAGCCTTTTATTTACAGGTTATATGTATGGGTAACTTTACAGCATTAACAATTGCCAAGCCTCTTGTTCCAATTTTTCACCTCTTGCCCTCACCCCCTCCCCAAGATGGCAGGATGACAAGTAGATCTTAAATATATTAAAATATAAATTAGATACACAATAAGTACACATGACCAAACCGTTATTTTGCTGTACAAAAAGAATCAGACTCAAAAGTATTGTACAATTAGCTTGTGAAGGAAATCAAAAATGCAGGTGGGCATAAATATAGGGATTGGGAATTCAATGTAATGGTTTTTAGTCATCACCCAGAGTTCTTTCTCTGGGCATAGCTGGTTCAGTTCATTACTGCTCCATTGGAAATGATTTGGTTGATCTCATTGCTGAGGATGGCCAGGACCATCAGAACTGGTCATCATATAGTATTGTTGTTGAAGTATATAATGATCTCCTGGTCCTGCTCATTTCACTCAGCATCAGTTTGTGTAAGTCTCTCCAGGCCTTTCTGAAATCATCCTGTTGGTCATTTCTTACAGAACAATAATATTCCATAATATTCATATACCACAATTTATTCAGCCATTCTCCAACTGATGGGCATCCACTCAGTTTCCAGTTTCTAGCCACTACAAAGAGGGCTGCCACAAACATTCATGCACATACATGTCCCTTTCCCTTCTTTATGATCTCTTCACCAAATCATTCTTAACTTTGAAGAGTAATTGCAAGGATTGGAGATCTTCTCCTGAGAAGGGGCCTAGCCCAAGCTGATTCTTGTCTAGGGGTAAAGAAAAGCTAGGGTCCCACTTAAATTTGTTAGTTAATACATGCCCTAGGGTCTTGGTTTGATGCCTAAACCAGATAGGACAAAAAGAGAGAAAGAAAATTATTGGTCAATCTCCCTAATGAATATTGATGAAAAATCTTAAATAAAATATTAGCAAAGAGATTAAAGAAAATTATCCCCCAAATAATGCACCATGATTAAGTAGGATTTATACCAGGAATGCAAAACTGGTTCAACATTAGGAAAACTATTAGCATAATTGACCATATCAATAACCAAATTAACAAAAACAATATAATTATCTCAATATATGCAGAAAAAGCATTTGATAAAATCCAAAACAAAATCCTAATAAAAACACTAGAGAATATAGGAATAAATGGACTTTTCTTTAAAAAGGTCAGTAGCATCTATTTAAAACCATCAGTAAGGGTCATATATAATAATGATAAACTGGAACCATTCCCATTAAAATCAAGAGTGAAACAACATTGCCCACTACCAGCATTACTATTCAATATTGTATTAGAAATGCTAGCTTTGGCAATAAGAGATGACAAAGAGAATAAAAAAAAAACAAATTATCACTCTTGAAAGTGATATGATAGTATAGAGATTCTACTAATAAGCCATTATAAGTAATCCACAACTTTAGCAAAGTTGCAGTATACAAGATAAATCCATTTAAATCATCAAAATTTTTATACATCACTAACAAAATCCAATGGCAAGAGAGACAAAGAGAAATTCCATTTAAAATAATGTTGATAGTATAAAATATTTGGGAATCTATCTGCCAAGGGAAAGTCAGGAATTATATGAGCAAAACTACAAAACACTTTCCACACAATTTAAGTCAGATCTAAACAATTGGGAAAAAATATCAAATGCTCTTGGATAGGTTGAAGATGGCAATACTACCCAAACTAAACTATTCATTTAGTGCTATACCAATCAAACTTCCAAGAAACTATTTTACTGACCTTGAAAAAACAAAAACAAAATTCATCTGGAAGAACGAAAATTCAAGAATTTCAAGGGAACTAATGAAAAAAAAAATAAAATGAAGGTGGCTTAGGTGTACCAAATATAAACTATATTATAAGGTAGTGGTCATCAAAACCATTTGGTACTGGCTAAGAAATAGACGAGTTAATCAGTGGAATAGGTTAGGTTCACAGGACAAAATAGTCAATTACTATAGCAATCTGGTATGACAGACACAAATACCCCAGCTTTTGGGATAAGAATTCACTATTTGACAAAAACTGCTGGGAAAATTGAAAACTAGTATGGCAAAATCTAGGCATTGACCCACAATTAACACCATATTTCAAGATAAGGTCAGAATGGGTTCATGATCTAGTCATAAAGAATGATATTATAAATAAATTAGAAGAACATAGGATAGTTTACCTCTCAGACCTGTGGAGGAGGAAGGAATTTGTGATCAAAGAACTAGAGGTCATTATTGATCACAAAATAGATAAGTTTGATTATATTAAGTTTAAAAGTTTTTGTACAAACAAAACTAATGCAGACAAGATTAGAAGGGAAGCAATAAACTGGAAAAACATTTTTATATTCACAGGTTCATAAAGGCTTCATTTCCAAAATATATAGAAAATTGACTCAAATTTATAAGAAATTAAGCCATTCTCCAATTGACAAATGATCAAAGGATATGAACAGACAGTTTTCAGATGAAGAAATTGAAACTAATTCTAGTCATATAAAAAGGTGCTGTGAATCTCTATTGATCAGAGAAATATAAATTAAGACAACTCTGAGATACCACTACACAGCTGTCAGATTGGCTAAGATGACAAGAAGAGATAATGATGTATGTTGGAAAAGTGGTACACAAATCCATTGCTGGTGCAACTGTGATTGAATCTAACTATTCTGGAGAGCAATTTGGAGCTATACTCAAAAAGTTATCAAACTGTGCATACCCTTTGACCCAGAAGTGGGACAAATAGCAGTGTTTCTACTGGGCTTATATCCCAAAGAGAGCTTAAAGGAGGGAAAGGGACCCACATGTGCAAAAATGTTTGTGGCAACCCTCTTTGTAGTGACTGGAAACTGGAAACTGAATGGATGCCCATCAATTAGAGAATGGCTTAATAAATTATGGTATATGAATACTATGGAATACTATTATTCTGTAAGAAATGATCAGTGGGATGATTTCAGAGAGACTTGCAATGATCTACATGAACTGATGCTAAATGAAATAAGCAGAACAAGGAGATCATTATACATAGCAACGACAAGACCATAGGATGATCAGTTGTGATGTACATGGCTCTCTTCAACAATGAGATGATTCAAACCAGTTCTAATTGTCCAGTAAAGAAGAGAGTCATCTATATTCAGAGAGAGAACTATGGGAAATTAGTGTGGACTACAACATAACATTTTCACTCTTCCTGTTATTGTTTGCTTGCCTTTTTGTTTTTCCTAAGTTTTTTTTTTCTTGTCTGATTTTTTTTAGCAGAAAGATAACTGTATAAATATGTGTGTATGTATATATATATATATATATATATTGCATTTAACATATATTTTAACATATTTACCATGTTTTGTACTACCTGCCATCTAGGGGAGGGGAGAGGGGAAAGGAGGGTTAAATTTGGAACAGAAAGTTTTGCAAGATTCAATGTTGAAAAATTACCCATGCATATATTTTGTAAATAAAAAGCTATAATTTTTAAAAATAAATGAAGAAAAAAAGCAAAAAAAAAAAAAAGTAATGACACTAGAAAGCTACTACGGAGATGAGAAAGAACAGGGCACATACCTAGAAGAGTATAGCATAGGTAAAAATGTCTTCATGGGAAACCTCAAATATAATATATTTTAGAATATATTATAATATAATTATAATGAATAATATTAGATTAAAATATATTAAATAATATATTTAGAATATAAATTAGTCTCCAGCTCAAATAGGCTCTCTTAGAATAGTTCAAAAAGTATCTTAAAAGAGAATTAGAACAAAAAAAAAATGAGTTCTATACAGAAGAAGTGTACAACGTTAGGGAAAAGAGCCAACAGCTTAGTAAAGGGAATAGAAATTGACTGAAGAAAACAACACCTTCAACAAGAGATTTGTGAAATGGAACATCATACTCACATACTGAAGAACAGCTTCTTAAAAATAAATTTGGTTAAATTCAAAAAGAGAACAACTCCTTAAAAAATAAAGTTAGCAAAATGAAAATAATCCACTGAACAAAACAATTCCTTTAAAAGTACAATTGGCAAGCTTATATTCCAAAGAGATCTTAAAGAAGGGAAAGGGACCTGTATGTGCAAGAATGTTTGTGGCAGCCCTCTTTGTAGTGGCTAGAAACTGGAAACTGAGTGGATGCCCATCAGTTGGAGAATGGCTGAATAAATTGTGGTATATGAATATTATGGAATATTATTGTTGGGTAAGAAATGACCAACAGGATGATTTCATAAAGGCCTGGAGAGACTTACACAAACTGATGCTGAGTGAAATGAGCAGGACCAGGAGATCATTATATACTTCAGCCACAATACTATATGATGATCAGTTCTGATGGACCTGGCCATCTTCAGCAATGAGAAGAACTAAATCAGCTCTAATGGAGCAGTAATGAACTGAACCAGCTACACCCAGCAAAAGATCTCTGGGAGATGACTAAGAACCATTACATTGAATTCCCAATCCCTATATTTTTGCCCGCCTGCATTTTTTGATTTTCTTCACAGGCTAATTGGACAATGTTTCAGAGTCCGATTCTTTTTGTACAGCAAAATAATGGTTTTGACATATATACTTATTTTGTATTTAATTTATACTTTAATATATTTAACATGCATTGGTCATCCTGCCATCTAGGGGAGGGGGTGGGGGAAGGAGGGGAAAAATTGGAACAAAAGGTTGGTAATTGTCAATGCTGTAAAATCACATATGCATATAACTTGTAAATAAAAAGCTATTAATTTTTTTTAAAAAAGTACAATTGGTAAAATATAAAAGGAGGTAAAACAGGTAACTGAAGAAAATAATTGACTAAACATTAAAATTAGACAAATGGAAGTGAATGACTCTATGTGTCATGAATTATTGAACTAGTTCAAAGGCATGATGAACAAAATAGAGCCTGAACACCATCTTTCAAGAAATCATCAAGAAAACACTGCCCCGATATCCTAGAATCAGAGGATAAAATAGTCTCTGAACGAATCTACCAATCACTTCCTGAAAGAACCTCCAAAATTAAAAATCCAAAAAATATTGCTGCTAAATTCCAAAATTGTCAAATCAAGGGAAAAAATGCTATAAGCAGCAAGAAAGAAACAATTCAAATATCAGGAAGCCACAATCAGGATTTTTCAGACCCTAACAGTTTCCTTTTTACAGGATCACATGACTTGGAATATGTTATTCCTCAAGGCAAAGAAGTTTTAACTAAAACAAAGAATTTTACCTAGTAAAAACTAAGCATTATCTTTTAGGGGGGAATATGGTTATTCAATGAAATAGGGTATTTTTAATCACTTTTGATGAAAAGAGAAGAACTGAACAGAGAATTGTATCTTCAAATACAAGGCTCAAAAAGGGAAAAAAAGGAAAAACTTTTTAAAAACTTAAAATATTTACATCTCTACATGGAATGATGATATGTGTAACTCTTGAGAACTCTATCTTTGTCAGGGCAGTTATAAAGAGTATGCATATAGGTGTAAGTACAAGTTGACTTTAATGAAATGATATAAAAAAGAAACTATGAGTTAAAAGGAGATTATACTAGAAGAAGTGAAAAGGGGTAGTAAGATGGGTTCCATTATGGCACATGAAGATGAGGGAAATAAGGGAGTGTGATGAGCATTTTTTGAACCTTAATCTCATCAGATCTGCTTCAAACAATGAATAACATTCATATTATGTTTGGTTTAGGACTTTTTTTTTTTTTTTTTTTTTTTTTTACTTTATGTGAAATAAAAAGAGAAAGTAAAGTGGGAGGCTAATAGAAGGGAAGGCAGAAGTAGAATTGGAAAGGGATAAAAAAAAGAGGAAGGACCTGAAAAAGGAGAGGGCAGATTGAGGGAGGTGGTAGTCAGAAGCAAAACACTGTTGAGGAGGGAAAGGATATAAGGAGGGAGAAAATTATAATTTTGGAAGAATAGCATAGCTGGAAATACAGAGTAAGCTATTTCAACTGTGAATGTGAATGTGATGAACTCTCCTATAAAATAGAAGCAAATAACACAGTAGATTAAAAGCCTGAATGTTACAATATATTGTTTACATGAAACACATTTTAAAGCAGAGAGACACATACAAAAAAAATAAATAAAAACAAAAGGCTGGAGGAGGAGAATCTATTATGCTTCAGCTAAAGCTAAAAAAAAAATAATAATAACATAAGGAGTAATCCTGATCTCAGATCAAGAAAAAGCAAAAATAGATGTAATTAACAAGAGATAAGGAAGAAAAATATATCTTACCCAAGGGTATCATTGATAATTAGGTAATATAAATTCTAAACATACATGCACCAAGTGGTATAGCATCCAAATTCCTAGAAAAGAAGTTAAAAGAGTTGCAAGAAGAAACAAAGAGGAAAACTATACCTTCCTCTATCAGAACTAGATAATTGAAACACAAAATAAACAAGAAAGAAGGGGATTAAATTGAATGTGAGACAAGTTAGGTATGATAGACCTTTGGGAAAAAAAATTATTGGGGATAACAAGGAACATATTTTTTTTCTCAATATTATGTGGAACCTACAAAATTCTCCATTTATTGGGCATAAAAATCTGACAATCAAATGCAGAAAGGCAGAAATAGTAAATGCCTTCTTTTCAGATCATTATGTAATAAAAATTATATATAATAAAGGGTGTAATGTTCTTTTCTCTAAAATATAATGTTCTTTGGGAGCAAGTTTCTTAGGGAGCTTTATTTTCTCTTCCAAAATAGCCTGGTTAGCTTTCTCAGAGGTCTATCTCTCCTTGGTTCCAAGAGCTCTTGCCACTAGTCTTTTGCCTCTGTCAGCTTCAGCCTCTCTTTCTCTCTCCGAATCCTAACAAAAGGGTTAGAAGAAAAAAAAAGCGAAAATTTTCAGAAATGAAGTAATCTAAAAGTAAAGAATGAGTAGGTAAAACAGCAAAACATAGAAACAATTCATAATTTCATCCAAGAGAATAACAATATTGAGACAACATGCCAAAAATTGGGGAATTCAGTCAAAGCAGTTTTTTTTACGAGAAATTGTTTATGTCTAATTACTTATTTGAATAAACTATATAGAGAAAAAAAATCAGTGAATTGGGAATGCAACTAGAAAACTAGAAAAAGAACAAATTAAAAACCACCAATTAAATAAGAAATTCTAAAACTCAAAGGAAAAATTAACAAAATTGAAAGTAAGTTTAAAACTATTGTTTGTTTTTAATAAAGAAAACTGAGTTAATTATATAAACACAATAAAATAGAAAAACATTTGCTTAATTTGATTAGAAAAGGAAAGAAAACCAAATTACTAGTATCAAAAAATGAAAAGGGTGAACTTATCACCAATGAAGAGGGATTTAAATTGATTAGAAGCTATTTTGCCCAACTTTAAGCCTAAGAATCTAAGTGAAATGGATGAATGCTTACAAAAATATAGATTGTCCAGATTAACAGAGAAGGAAATAAATTACTTAATAGTCTCAATTTAGAAAAAAAGTAATTGAAAAAACTATTCATCATCTCCTTAAGAAAAAATCTCCAGGGCCAACTGGATTTACAAGTGAATTCTACCAAACATTTAAAGAACAATTATTTCTAATACCATATAATATATTCAGGAAAATAGGGAAAGAAGACGTCCTGCCAAATTTCATTTATGATATAGACATTATGTTAATAACTAAACCATGAAGAACCAAAACAGAGAAAGAAAATTATAGAACCATTAGCAAGGAAGTTACAGCAATTTATCACCAGAATAATACACTATGTCCACGTTGAATTCATATCAAGAATGCAGGTGATTTTAATATCAGGAAAACTATCAGTACAATTGACCATCTCAATAACAAAACTAACAAAAAACACATGATTATCTCAATAGATGCAGAAAAAGTATTTGACAAAATGCTACATCCATTCTTGTCAAAAATGCTAGGGAGTATAGGAATAAATAGAGTTTTCCTCAAAATGAAAAGTAGCATCTATCTAAAACCATCAGCAAACATTTTATGTACCAGAACTAAACTAGAAGCATTCCCAATAAGATCAGGGGTGAAACAAGGTTGACCATTATTACCACTATTATTTAATATTGTACTAGACAGACTAGTAATAAGAGAAGAAAAATGACTTTGATTAGGTAATGAAGAAACAAAATTTTTATATTTTGTAGATAATATGATGGTATATTTAGAAAATTCTAGAGCTTCAACTAAAAAAATTCTAAAAATCCTTAACAATGTTAACAAAGTTGTAGGATATAAACTAAACTCACATAAATCAAGAGCATTTCTATATGTTACCTACAAAGTCCAGCAGCAAAAAATACAAAAATAAAATAAAATACCTGCCAACACAAAGCCAGCAACTATATGAACACAATTACAAAACATTTTTCACACAAATAAAAGTAGATCTAAACATTGAAAGATTATCAAGTGCTCAAGGGTAGGCTGAGCTAACATAATAAAAATGACAATTATATCTAAATCAATCTAT
This sequence comes from Sarcophilus harrisii, assembly GCF_902635505.1. Lineage (NCBI taxonomy): Eukaryota > Metazoa > Chordata > Mammalia > Dasyuromorphia > Dasyuridae > Sarcophilus > Sarcophilus harrisii. The sequence goes on from NC_045426.1 coordinate 426,357,012, forward strand.
GTTTTCAACACCATACTAATCAAACTGCCAAGAAATTACTTTATAAAGTCAGAAAAAATAATAACAAAATTCATTGGGAAAAACAAAAAAAAAAATAAAGAATTTCAAGGGAATTAATGAAAAAAATACAAATGTAGGTGGCTTAGCTGTAATTGATTTAAAACTATATTTAAAAATGGTAGTCATGAAAACCATCTGGTACAGGCTAAGAAACATAGTAGTGCATCACCGCAATATGTAAAGTTCACAGGACACAATAGTCAATGGCTACAGTAATCTAGTGTTTGATATACCCAAAGATTCCAACTTCTGGGATAAGAATTCACTATTGACAAAAATTTCTGGAAAAACTGAAAAATAGGCAGAAAGCAGATATCAATCAACATTAATTACCCTAAACCAAGATAACATTAAAATAGATTCATGATTTAGACATAATGGGTGATAATATAAGCAAAATAGGGGAACAAGTGATAGTCTATCTCTCAGATGTGAAGAGAAGGGAGGAATTTGTGACCAAAAAAGAGCTAGAGATCAATATGAAAGGCAAAATGGATAATTTTTTCCTTTATTTGGTATGATAGGTATGCCCTGGTAATTAAGAGAAAAAGTAAAATGCTGTGATAAATAGGATACTGGAAATGTGGCTGAGTAATAATTGTGTCATTGTGAATTGTATTGCCACTGAGTAGCAATTTGCAGCAGTGGGGATGCTACATGTGGTTAATGTGGCAACTACTCAAATTTGCCATTATAACATGAAAGCAGTCCTAGACAATATAAAACCAAATAAGCAATACATCCTAGTAAATATGCACTTAAAATGTAAGAAAAATCTAAATTCTCTGGCTTTACAAAAATAGGGAATAGGTCATATTTGACCATTGTATGTGATTTATCAAATCCTGGTATAATTCAAGGGTAAGTTTTTTTTTTTAATTATAACTTTTTATTGACAGAACCCATGTCTGCGTAATTTTTTTTTTACAACATTATTCCTTGCACTCACTTCTATTCCGACTTTTCCCCTCCCTTTCTTCACCCCCTCCCCAAGATGGCAAGCAGTCCTATACATGTTAAATATGTCACAGTATATCCTAGATATAATATATGTGTGCAGAACCAAACAGTTCTCTTGTTGCACAGGAAGAATTGGATTCAGAAGGTAAAAATAACCCGGGAAGAAAAACAAAATGCAAACAGTTTACATTCATTTCCCAGTGTTCTTTCTTTGGGTGTAGCTGCTTCTGTCCATCCTTGATCAATTGAAACTGAGTTAGATGTCTTTGTCAAAGAAATCCACTTCCATCAGAATACATCTTCATACAGTATTGTTGCTGAGGTATATAATGATCTCCTGGTTCTGCTCATTTCACTTAGCATCAGTTCATGTAAGTCTCTCCAAGCCTCTCTGTTTTCATCCTGCTGGTCATTTCTTACAGAACAATAATATTCCATAACATTCATATACCACAATTTACCCAACCATTCTCCAATTGATGGGCATCCATTCATTTTCCAGTTTCTAGCCACTACAAACAGGGCTGCCACAAACATTTTGGCACATACAGGTCCCTTTCTCTTCTTTAGTATCTCTTTGAGGTATAAACCCAGTAGAAATACTGCTAGATCAAAGGGTATGCACAGTTTGATAACTTTTTGAGCATAGTTCCAAATTATTCTCCAGAATGGTTGGATGGATTCACAATATCACCAACAATGTACTGGTGTCAGGGTAAGTTTTAAGAAAATGAATGCAGATTTTCTCCCATCTAGTCCACAGAACTCATGGAAACATTTAAAGAAAAGAATTCAGGTTAGAGAAAGAAGACAGAGGCAGATCTCACCTCCGGGAAAGGCAAAATATCCAATAATGACTGTGACTCAAAGTTATCAAAGTATCCTCAGTTGAAGAAAGTTTATCTTTCACTGAAGGTCTCAAACAAGAACAACATAAGTACACACTTATGCCCTATAACATAATAAATGAGGTGAAATAAATGAATAAATGAACAAATCATTAATTATGGAGTGATGAGCACTGTTCTGAGCTAGAGATGTTTATATAACCTTTCCCAAAGCCCATTGGTATGGGACTTTTTCCATAAGGGTATAGTTCAAGACTGCACCCTACATGAAAGGCAGGTAGCACTCACAAGTAATAAGAGCTTCAATTCTCAATTAATCCTTTCAAAAGTTCCTGTGGAAGAGTTCCCTTTCCATCCCCTTTTCATCTTTCTCAGGGTCAGTACTCTTTGGGGACTGTTCAGGAATAGTGCCCTTTAGGTCTGGTTAAATTCCAAAATTTCTTCAAGTATTGACTTGCCTTGTTATTCCTGAATTTCAGCTTCAAAAAAGAGTATAGAAGAGGTCAACCTTACTTTAGATTCCAAGAAAAAGACTGATAAGCCATAAGAATTGACAGTCTCCATCATGTCCCTATGCCAACATTGCTACTCTAGAGACACTGGAGAGATTTTCCTTGGATGATATCTTAGATCCTTTATAGCAGGATGGAGTGAAAAAAGGCTTTGAGCCACTTACAACAGTACTCACACTATGTGGGACCCTCTTTGGCTATATTTATACTCTACTTGGAGAGACAATACATAAAAGAGAGTGATATGTTTTGTAAGTTATCATGTTGAACTCTAGGAGAGTAGATTTGCACAATTCTTAGAGCAATATTAATATTTACATCATTTTGAGTATAAACCAGAATGAGAAGAAGAACTTACAAGAAGTAATGGAACTGGAATAAGTAGAACCAGCTTACATATAGTGGACTACATGATGCCAATTAGCAATTACAATCAGCAAAGTAGGAGAAAAAGTGATGAGTTGAAAGCTTTAAGTCCTCCAAGGTGGGGTGTCTCATTCAAGAGAAAATATATGAAGAACCACAGACTCTAGGAAGTTATAACTAGTTCAGAAACTTTGTAAATCTATGACTTTCTGACATGGTTCAGTTCGACATTACCGATTATAATGGAGAAAACTTCTTAAAAATGTAAAGCATTACAAAAAAGCCTTCAGAGACAATTTAACCCTTAATGTACATGAAGGATTCATATTAAAGAGAAGATTCACAAATATAAACAACATTAAGAATACTTAAAACCATGCTCACAACTTATTACACATCAGAGAAACTATATTGGAGGAAACCCATGGAAATGTCATAATTAAAAGAAATCCCTTCATATAAGATGCAAACTTTGTTCACAATCAATGAAAAAAAAAAAACCTAGATATATTTATTGTAGTCTAGCCATTATTCTTTGTTGGGTATAACATAAGGATTATAATGATTTTATTTCATTTATTTCTTGATCTCTCCTGGAATTCTTTACTGATTAATGGGAAAATTCAGAACATCCCCAAGTCTTATTATAAGCAATAAATTCAATTTATCTTCTGACCTTTTCTTTTTATTGTTCACATTACCTGGCAGAAGTAAAATCTATTTTAACCCAAGAGTTATGGATTAAGCTGAACTTAAAATCAAATCATCTTAATTTGAAAGTGAACTCTACTTCTTTTTACCATTCTGACCTTGGCCAGTCACTTACTTATTTTGACCTCAATTTCTCCATATGGTCTATGTTCTTTGTGAAGGCAATAAGAAGTGGGCCCTGTATTTTTTTTTTTTTTGATGATATAAGTAACTACATTTTATAAAGTGGTTTCCGTGCTGGTGAATTTGAGTCCACCTTGGATCACTTAATATATGTCTTCCTTGATTTTTCTGAATTTCTTACAGCACAATAATATCACATTGTATTCTTAAATCATAAGTGGCTTTCCACTCTAGAACTTTGGGCATAACACATGTTCAAGGTTCCCTCTCTGACTCTCTTCTCTTTTCTCTCTAGATTTTCTCACTTGTGATCTCATTAGTTTCAAAGGTTCAACTATCACCTTTGATGATTTCTACCTCTCTAACTTCAATTTTGATCTTCCTTTGGAGTCCTATGATCACACCTCAATATATTACATGGCACTTCTTTTTGGAGATCCTACAGCAAATTAATGTAACTTCAATTTTATGTATATTATTCACTATCTATTTGACTTTGGACAAATCATTTAACTGCTCAAGATCCTATTTTCCTCATCTATAAAATAAAAAACTTAAACTTGATTATTTCTATGGTTTCCTCCAGTTCTAAATTGTATAATGCAGGGAGGTAAGAAACATTCATATAGCACCAATTGTGTTCTGGGAATTCTTCTTAGTACTTTATGAATATCCTCATTAGATATGGAAAATATCAATGTATGTTAGGTATCATTATTACCTCCTTTTTTGTTGAGGGAATTGAGGCAAACAAAAGTTAACTCATTTTTGCAGAGTCACAAAATTATTAGTTAGTATGTAAACTCACATTTTAAATTCATTAGTGTGTGAACTCATATTCACAACTCCAGTCATTGCTTCAAACCTATACTCAGGTATAGTTTCTATACTATATATAGTATAGTATATAAAATTTTTCTCATCACCATCTCCATTCTAAACTTATTTCCAACTCATGATTTCTGTCTATGGAAAACCCATTCATCTACCCCATCCACATGTATAAAGCCTAGATTCTTTTTTATTATTATAACTTCTTATTCACAAGATATATATAGGGGTAATTTTTCAGCATTGACAACTGCAAAATGTTTTGTTCCAATTTTCCCCTCCTTCCCCCCAGCCCCTCCCCAGGTGGCAGGTTGACCAATATATGTTAAATATGTTAAAGTATAAGTTAAGTACATTATATGTATACATGTACATACAGCTATTTTGGTAATTTTATATACTATACTATATATACTATAAAAACTATACCTGATTATAGGGATGATATTCTGTAGTCTTTTTGCTAATATCTTATTTAAGATTTTAGCATTAATATTCATTAAGGAGATTGGTCTATAATTTTCTTTCTCTGTTTTCAAACCTATCTAGTTTAAGTATCAGTACCATGTCTGTGTCATAAAAGGAATTTGGTAGGACTCCTTCATTCCCTATTTTTCAAATAGTTTATATAGCATTGAAGCTAATTGTTCTTTAAGTGTTTGGTATGATTTGCATGTAAATCCATCTGGTCCTGGGGATTTTTCTTAGGGTGTTGATTAATAGCTTCTTCTATTTATTTTTCTGAAATGGGACTATTTAAGCAATTTACTTCCTTCTCTGTTAATCTGGGAAGCCTATATTTTTGGAGGTAATCATCAGTTTCATTTAGGTTATCAAATTTATTGGCATAAAATTGGGCAAAGTAACTTATTATTGCGCTAATTTCGTCTTCATTGGTGGAAAGTTCTTCCTTTTCATTTTTAAGACTAACAATTTGATTTTCCTCTTTTCTTTTTCTAATCAGATTTACCAAAGGTTTATCTATTTTATTGGTTTTTTCATAAAACGAACTCTTAGTTTTATTTATTAATTCCATAATTTTTTTTTTACTTTCAATATTATCAATTTCTCCTTTTAATTTTAGAATTTCAAGTTTAGTATTTGATTGGGGATTTTTAATTTGGTCTTTTTCTAGCTTTTAAAGTTGCAAGTCCAATTCATTGATCTTCTCTTTCTCTATTTTATTCAAGTAAGCCTCTAAAGATATAAAATTTCCCCTTATTACCGCTTTGGCTGCATCCCACAAATTTTGGTATGATATCTTGTCGTTGTCATTATCTTGAGTGAAATTATTGTGTTTAAAATTTGTTGTTTCACCCAATCATTCCTTAAGATGAGATTATTTAGTTTCCAATTACTTTTTGGTATATTTATCCCTGACTTTTTTTTAATGTAGTTTTTATTGCATCATGATCTGAAAAGAAAGCATTTACTATTTCTGCCTTCCTGCATTTAATTTTGAAGTTTTTATGTTCTAATATATGGTCAATTTTTGTATAGGTTCCAAGAACTGCTGAGAAGAAAGTATACTTCTTTCTGTCACCATTCAGTTTTCTCCAAAATCATCATACCTATTTTTCTAATATTCTATTTACCTCCTTAATTTCTTTCTTATTTGTTTTGTGGTTGGATTTATCTAATACTGGGAGTACAAGGTTGAGATTTCCCACTATTATCATTTTGTTCTCTATTTCTTCTTACAACTCTCTTAACTTCTCCTTTAGGAAGTTTGATGCTATACCACTTGGTGCATATATATTTAGTATCGATATTGCTTAATTGTCTATGTTACACTTTAGCAAAATATAATTTCCTTCCTTATCTCTTTGGATTAGATCAATTTTTGCTTTTGCTTGATCTGAGATAAGGATGGCTCCCCCTTCTTCTTTTTTTTTTTTTTTACTTTATCTGAGGCATAATAGAGCATATTGTAGGGTTCTGACTTTTAATCCAGTCTGCTATTTGCTTCTGTTTTATAAGAGAGTCCATCCCATTCACATTTATGGTTAAAGTGACTAATTCTGTATTTCTTGCCATTTTATTATCCCCAGATTATGTTTTTCTTTTTCTTGTCCCCTCCTCTTTTGCCTTTCCTAGTATTAAACTTATGGGCACCACTTGTGTCACGCAGCTCTCCCTCTTTAGGATCCCTCCCACCCCTTTGAATCTTTTCCCCTGTCTTGTACCCTTCCCTTATTAGTCCTTTTCTTTCCCCTTTTCCTCTCCCACTTTTTAATTAGGTGAGAGAAGATTCTGTGTAAACCAAATATTTCAATTGTTTTCTCTTAGAGGCAACTCTAACGAGATTAAGATTCACACAATGTTCCTCCCTCTAAATTCCCTCAGATATGATGTGTCCTTTGCCTCTTCCTGGGATGTAGTTTCCCTCATTTTATCTCCCCTTTCCCCTTTTTCTGACACTATATCTTTTCCATTTCTACTTCCCTTTTTATGTTATATCAGTAAAATCAAATTATATGTGACCAGAAATACAGTTCTCAAGAGTCCATTTTACCTTTTTCTGCTTCTCTTGAGCCCTATGGTTGGAGATCAATTTTTTTTTTTTTTTTTTTTGCTTTTTCCTTAGAAACAAATGGAATTTATGTGTTTCATTCCATGAAAGAAAATGCTCAGCTTAGCCGGATAGTTTATTCTTGACTGCATTCCAAGTTCTTTTGGCTTTTGGAATATCAGATTCCAGGTTCTTTGATCCTTTAATGTGGAGGCAGTCAGATCTTGAGTGATCCTTATTGTGGCATCTCACTTTTTGAATTATTTTTTTTTCTGGCTACTTGTAATATTTTTTCCTTAGTCTGCTAGTTCTGAAATTTGGTCACAATATTCCTTGGAGTTTTTATTTTAGGGTCTTTTTCAGAAGGTGATCGATGAGTTCTTTCAATGCCTATTTTACATTCGGATTCTATTACATCTGGGCAGTTCTCTTTAATGATTTCCTGTAAAATAGTATCTCGTTCTTTTTGTATTATAATTTTTGGGAAGTCTAATAATCCTCAGATTATCTCTCCAAGATCTATTTTCCAGGTTTTTGTTTTTCCAAGTAGATATTTTACATTTTTTCCTAATTTTTCATTTTTTTGTTTTGCTTGACTAATTCTTGATAGCTCAATGAATCATTAATTTCTGTTTGTTCAATTATAATTTTAATGAGTTATTTTCTTCATTAGCTTTTTTAACTTCTTTTTGTATATGTCCAATTGAGTTTTTAAATGAGTTGTTTTGCTCTGTGGAATTTTTTTTTCCATTTCACTATTTTTTTTTACAGAGGTATTTTCTTTTTCCAATTCACAAATCCTACTTTCTTAGGAGTCTTTATCTTTTCCAATTCACAAATTCTACTTTCTTGAGAGTCTTTATCTTTTCCATTTCACAAATTCTACTTTCTTCGGAGTTCTTTATCTTTTCCAATTCACAAATCCTGCTTTCCTGGGAGTTCTTTACCTTTTCCAATTCACAAATTCTGTTTCCCTGCACTTCCTGGGAGTTCTGCACCTTTTCCAATTCACATTTCAGGAAGTTGTTACTCTCTTGCATAGCTTCTTTTTCCTTTCCCCATTTTTCTTCTAGCTGTCTTTTAAGATTTTTAATAGTCTTTGTAGGAGACCCTTATGTAATGGGACCAGGTTAGATTCCACGTTGGAGTATTGTCTGGAGACTGTATGCTATTGCTTGGGGTTGAAAACCTCCTCTCCTTCTGTATAGAAGCTATCCATTGTCCTTTTGATTTTTTTATTCAGTTTTTTTAAAGACTATAGAGTCTACCTTCAGGGCAAGGAGGTTACCAGCTTCTTTTGCAGAGCAGGGTAGGTGTATGGACAGCAGCTCTCCTGCCAACAGGCTGCAAAGAGTAGCCAAGCTGCAGGGGTCCTCTGGGAAAAGCTCTATACCAGAAGTGACTCAGGTCTGGTTATCTCTGCTGAGTGGCAGATGTGCCCATGAAGAACCCTGCTCTACGGATTAGCAACTACCCTGGGGCTGGAGACTGAGCAGCTAAAGTATCACTAACCCAAGCCAAAGCCCACTGTGGGACTGTGGATAGTAGCAGCTGTCCAAAGAATAGCCCAGCATGGCACAGGAAGTATCTCTGCTCAGGGAAGCACAATTGTGTTATGGAAGTTTGATTGCCCCAGGCTAAGCCCCCCAGTGTTAAGATTAGAGGCTGCCCTGCACTGTATTTCTCTGCCATGCAGATATATGACTGGCCTGGCCTGTGCTGCAGAATGCAGCTACACAGCTGTGCTATGCTCTGGGCTGAGTCACTTCCTGTTTTGGTTGGGTATAGCCAGATTTTGTTAAGTTCTGGCATTTTTTTAAGTACACTCTACCTTTAGCTTTAATTTCTCCACTGGTCTGCTTTGTAATCAAGGCAGAGCAGTCAGCCTATGGCAAAGTCATCTCTGTATATTTTCTAACCACAGAGGCCACCCCTGCCTGGTCTGCTCAATATGGTAGCCTCTTGTCCTATCCCTGTTTGCACTGGTCTGTTCCTGCCACTCAGGACAAACCTTCTCTTATGATCTTCCAGATTATCTTTGGCTGGTAAGTTGTTGCACTTCAAATCTTCGTGAATTTTACCAGTCAAGCGCTATTTTTTGAGGCTGAATTTCATAATTGGTAGTGAAGGTACGAGAGAACTCAGAAAGTCTAATATGCTTTCTCCACCATCTTGGCTCTGCCCCCTTTTTTACTCATGTTTTAAAGCCCTTAGGGTCTGCCTTTAGGGCAAAGAGGCTACCAACTTCCTCTGCAGAGCAAGAATAGATTTATGGACAGTAGTTGTCCTGCTAATGAGCTGTAAAGAGTAGCTGAACTACAGAAGTGCTCTGAGAAAAACTGTGCACCAAAAGTGTCTCTGCCCAGAGTAGTACAGGCTAAGCTGGAGAAGTGCCCTGCTAAAAGCCCTACAGATTAGCGACTGCCCTGGGGCTAAAGGCTGAGTAGTGAAAGTGTCACTGCCTCAGGCAGAAGCCCTTCATGTGGGTTAGCAGTAGCCCTGCAGAGAGAAAAGCCCCACATCTCACTGGAAGTGTCTCTGCCTTGGGGAGCACAGTCATGCTGCAGAAGTTCTCTTGCCCCAGGCTGAGCCTCCCCACCCCTTTTCAGATTAGAGGTTGCCCCGAGCTGAGTTCCCCTGCTGTGCAGATTTGTGACTGCCCCATGCAAAAGCCCCATGCTACAGAATGTGGCTGCACAGTTGTGCTGTGATCTGTGCTTAGTCACTTACTTCTGCTTTTGGTTGGATGTAGCCAGATCCTGTTAGATTCTGGCGGTTTTTGGAGTACACTCTACCTTTGGCTTTAATTTCTCTGCTGATCTAATGCTTTGCAACCAAAGCAGAGCAGCCAACCTGTGGTAGAGTCCTCCCTGTGAATTTTCCAGCTATGGAGACCACCCCCTCTGCAGTCTGCTCAGTATGGGAGCCTCTCCTTCTATCTTACTGCTTGTGCTGGCCTGCTCCTGTTGCTCAGGACAAACCTTTACTGGTGATCTTTCAGATTATTTTCGCCTGGTAAGTTGTTGTACTTCCAATCTTCATGAATTTTATCAGTCAAGGACTATTTTTGAGGCTGAATTTGGTAATTAGTAGTGAGGGTATGAGAGAAGCTAAGAATGTCACATGTGTCTTCTCAGCTATCTTGGCTCCACCCTAAAGCCTAGGTTCCACTGAAAAGTCTTCCCTCTATCATCTATTTCTGTTCCCACTCATACAGCCTACTACAGGCTCTCATTATCAAACATTTAGCATTTTTCAAAATGCTTTTAATAGGTTATCTTCCCTATATCACCTTCATGCCTTCAGACATCATAATGATGTCAGAATAATCTTTTATACTGATTAATATGACTATGCCATTTACATGCTCAAAAATCTCAAATGTTTCTTCCTCATACCCTTAATGAACTACAAATTATTTTAACTATATTTCAGTGTCTTCTACAGTCTGTCATTCTACATTTTGAGTCTTACCTCATAACCTTTCTGCTTAAGCCAAATTATATGTCTCTTTTTTTTCTAAATATGCTCTGTACTCCTTTGCCTTTATGCCTTTGTATAGACTCTTTCTTGTCTATAACATGATCCTTGTCATAGAACCATTTATTTTATTAAGTCCCTGAGCATCATCATTTAAAGTCAAATTTAAATGCTACTACATTAAAACAAAATATTCCTGATCTCTCCTGTTCATTAAAAATCTTACCTACTTTGATGTCACATAGAATTTTATTTTGTACTTCTCCAGTGAACTTATTTAATGCATATTATTATTAGTTTTATCATCTGTATATATATACATATATATATATATATAAATATATATATATATATATATATATATATATGTATATATAGATAAATAGATAGATAGATAGATAGATCCTTTCCTAGAGCCTAGCACAGAGTGGTTACTTAGCGAATATTTGTTTAAAACAATGAATTTAACACCTCCATAAGGTCCTAGAGCCAAATCTTTAGGACACTGATGAAAGTCTCTCCCCAGATTTCCTACCGATATATTGAATTTAATATTATAAAATTTTACTTCCTTATGCTATGCTGCTGTTTTTTGTCTTATTTTGTTTAATCTGTGAAATGGGAGGACATGAAATGCTTGTGAAATTTGTTACTTTCATTAAATCAATGATTTTGTATTTTGTATTTTTTTTATATCTTTGTTGCTGTTGTTAGTATTGGTGGCATTTTTATTTTTTATTTTATTTTATTTGTTGTTTACCTTGTATTATGTTGTATCTTTCCTCACCAAATTCTCTATTCATGTGCAAAGTTCTTTCAGTCATTCAGACTTGTAATTGGAGAATTGTCTTTGAGGTTTACCTATCTCTCACCCTCACATGTAATCAAGTATAAGAGCCTTTTAGTTCCAACTCCACAATATCTCTCATATCTACTTCTGCTGTACATCACAGACATTCTAATTTAGAACTTCATTTCTTCTATTATCAATTATTGTAATAGCATTCCAAGTAATTTTTCTCCTATGTATCTAGCCTTCTTTATTATTCAAGATTCATACTACTCCCCATTGGTAACATTGCATACTTCTATGAAAAAATCTCATTTTTCTCCATTGTCTAATATATAAAAACTAAATTCCTGATTCCTGAATATTCTGGCACCAAAATTTCGTTATGGGTGATCTCATGATCATTTTTTTTACTTTATTTTGTTTTTATCCGTGAAATGGGAGAACGTGAAGTATCTTTTAAATTTATTTCTTGCATTAAGTCAATTACTTTGGTTTTTGTATTACTTGATTCTATTTGTTATTGTTGTTGTTGGTGATGGTGGTGGTGGTGGTGGAAATTTATTTTTTTAAATTTATTTTTGGTACAAATCTTCAATTCTAATGATGAATTAAGTGTAAGGTATTCATGAGGATATGTCATTTAATAAGGTAGATTAGCAACTGTTTTGCAAGTTCTAGCCAAGTAGCATAGCTTAGGAAAAACTAAAGAGATTAGGAAAAACTAAAGAGATACCTGGGATAATAAAATAAATATGTATTATTGGCATAAATTCCAGTTATCCTTATTCTCAGATCAAGTTCAAATCTCCTATGCATATTATATCATCAAACTAAATTAGTTATATTGTGTTATATAGGCTAACAACTTGCTGTCATTCTTCATTCTGTTGTTATTGTCTTTTCTCAGTTTCTATACTTGAGACAATGTTGATCATGTCCATGCTTAAAATGAATTTTTGTCTGATCCACTATGCTTGTCTATTGAAATTTCCCTTTTTATTCAAGGCCCAACTCAGGTGTTACTTCTTCTATTAAGCATTTCATGGCAGTCTTCCATTGCCACAGCTGGTTAGATGTGAGTTCTTGCTAATCAAATTTGTCATAGCATATTTTCCAGATCTCGATACTTATTCCACTCTCTTTTATCATAATTATTTGTATTTTTCTCCCTCATTCTTTATGTTATAATATTTTAAGTTTCTTCAAAATAGGTTCTCTAAGATATTTTATTTTCTTTGAGTCCCAAATTCCTATTTAGCCAAATTATATATTGTTAGCACTTAATAAATACACATGATATTGACTTAAAGAGCACAAACAATAATTATGGAGGGGCCCACAGATCCCACACTTTATTGGAATATCAAGGATATATTCACACATTAGCTAGTTGATCTTTGAAGGATATGTATGGTTTGGAAGCATAAAGAAGCAAGTGAAGTATTATCTAGTGTGAGTGGCTCATATGAGCCAAAGAAGGTAGACTTTTTTCCTCAGCAGGCAAGGAAGAGTTGTGGAAGTATTCGATCCAGAAAATGAACTGAAACAAAATGTTTGCATGTAGTAAAATTAAGAGTCAAAGTATTTCAAAATGATTTTTTCTTACTATCTCTTTAATTACCCCACCAATCCATCATGACTGAGTCTATTCTGAGATCTTTAAATGCTTGATTAGAAAAATTTCATGCCAAGTAAAATATCACGTTTTTTTATCCACAAAAACTAACAAAATGGCTGTTCTTTGGCTTGACTTATGTAATCCATTGCCTAATCATTTTAATTGCAGCAAGTCTACATTTGTACTGATGAAGATTAAGATCATTGTTAACTTCTAAGACCCTAAATATACTCTGATGCCTAAAAATACTTATTATCAAGGATCCAAAAAATGGCAATGGATTATGTTTACCTGTGATGCTAAAGTGATTTTTCATTATCTAGTTAGATAACCAAATGACAAAATTTCACAGAAGAGTTAAAATGGTTTCCACATTTTGACATGTTGGAGTAATGAGAAACTTAGTTACTTTGGCTATGCTTGAATGATCTCTAGTATAGTCTTTCTGAGAGAAAACTGACTGTGGTGTTCTTTCAATTTTGTCCATCTTGAAGTTTCCAGTCACATTAATGACTTGACATTTTCTAATTCCTATGTGGCCAAAAAGAAGTCAATCAATTTAGCAGACTCTCTGGCTCAGTGCAAAAATTGAACTGAATGTTTTGAGACATAGCTCATTCTCCAACTTTACCAATGACTTCTTTTCTTTTTCCTTTCTGAACTTGAGTTTCCTTGTCTTCAAAGTAAGATTTATGATCGACAATCACATAGGTCTACTTTAAAATTTTCTAATTTTATGCCTTTTTTCCTACTATTTCATGAAATCACAATATTTTAGAGTTGGAAGGAACTATAGTAGCCATTTAGCCTACCTCATGCCCTAAAAGGGATTAATAAGACAATATGTCTAACAAATAATATATCCAACTTCACTTGAAGATCTCTAAAATGAGGGAAAGCCCTCTACCTTCAAAGGCAATTCATTCAACTTAAAGATAGCTGTAATTGTTGGAAGGTGTTCCCTTGTATAAAGTCAACATTTTTTCACTTTTCCTAATTCACACATACACACACACACACACACACACACACAGAGAGAGAGAGAGAGAGAGAGAGAGAGAGAGAGAGAGAGCTATTACTCTTGCTTTTTACTCCTGAGATCAAAGAGAACAAGTCTAATAATTTTTCTACATTTTTTTTTTTAGTTTTGACCCAATAGAAACCTACTTTTTCATCCAAGTATTTTCAAAACAGAAGCAATATATTCCACTTTACAATTCTTTCTAGTACCATCTAGAATGTATTCTTACTCCAGTAAGTTAGGGTTTATTACTCCTTATCTAATGCCAAAATGCAAGTTGTAAAACTGTTTTATAGTTCATTTTAAATACAATTTTGATCTCCTTTCTGAGATAATATAGACCAAAGGATCCTAGCCCAATGACACAGGTAGCATTTGTATATGCTCTTATTCAATGAAACATATTTTCAAAGCTATATATCTTGTGATCTACATAATCAAATAAGAGTTTTTTAGCAAAAATTAATTTTATACAAGAGTCCATCACATTCTTTTATATACATGATGTTTTTACCCTTGGGTTATTAATTCATATGCAGCCTCAAACAAAAACAACAAAAAAAAAAAAGACTTCAAAAAATAAAGATGGTCTTTTAGTAAGTATAAGAAGATTAAAGTTTTTTGTACCAATACTAGTGAGTATCTCCCAGTAGATATGAGAAGAGAAGAAGTCAGAAATGGATAAGATTCAGAAACTATAGGATCTTCTTCAAATGATTGCTGAGATGGAGGGAAATTTTTTAATCACTTTTTATTTACAAGTTATATGCATGGATAATTTTACAACATTGACAATTGCCAAACCTTTTGTTCCAATTTTTCATCTCCATCCCCCCACCACCTTCCCTAAATGTCAGGTTGATCAATACATGTTAAATATGTTAAAGTATAAATTAAATACAAAATAAGTATACATGTCCAAACAGTTATTTTGCTGTGCAAAAAGAATCAGACTTTGAAATAGTGTAAAATTAGCCTGTGAAGGAAATCAAAAATGTAGGTGGGCAAAAATATAGGGATTGGGAATTCTATGTAATGGTTCTTAGTCATCTCCCAGAGTTTTTTCGCTGGGTATAGCTGGTTCAATTCATTACTGCTCCATTGGAACTGATTTGGTTCATCTCATTGCTGAAGATGGCCGGATCCATCAGAATTGATCATCATATAGTATTGTTGTTGAAGTATATAATGATCTCCTGGTCCTGCTCATTTTACTCAGCATCAGTTCATGTAAGTCTCTCCAGGCCTTTCAGAAATCATCCTGTTGGTCATTTGAGGGCATTTTTTTAAGTTTCTGTGATTTTGGTGAGAAAATTAGACTGGACTTATATAATATTCTGAAGTAAGTGAATATGTCTTCTTAATTCATAATTAACTTTTGATTTTTAAGAGAGGACAAATTATAATTTTCTTTGTAAATCATGAACCTGTATTCTTAGGTAGCAAAAAGACCATTATATTTATTGTTCTAAAACTTAAGTTTTTATTCTAGCCTTTTTTTCAGTTACTGAATATCAAGCTCTCCTGATGCTGTCATTACATTATGAAAAAAAATTTAAATTGAAGTTGTATCAATTTTTATTGAACTTACTTACAATTTATTTTGTCAGGTAACTGCTTAAGAATATTTTTTCCTTTCTGGACTTAATTCAGAATGTAACTGTTGATATAAATGACTATTAGACTGTTTATAGATTTTAAAATGAGTACTTCAGCCATAACCTCTGAAATGGTTGATTATTTTGAACCTTTTTTATCTGAACACATTCCTGGATTTAATCTTATAAAAGAGAATTTAAATACAGAGATGGAGATCTAGAAAAACCTGAATATGAACAATGATCAAAAATTAGAAGAGCAAAAACTGGACTGGAATCTATAGAGAGAATATAATTATTCATATTATCATCAGAGATGATGATCTCATCAGAGATACCTAAGTTCCAGAGATAACAGCTTTGGAGATGCAATGGCAGGAGTTTATAGAATTTCCCAGAGGGGAAAACGTCTGTATGTCTAAGATGGGGAGGGTCCATAGAGCCCAGTAGTGAATATAACTAGAGATCTTGATGAAATGATAGGGGTTACTGAGGTAGATATAAGAGCTACTGGACTCACCCTTCTCATAAGATAAGGCAGAATATCTGGACAGCTATTATTAAGAGAAGGAATCTTCGGACAATGTCTACTGTAGTAAAGATAAACAAATCTATACATGTTCTCGTAGTGCCACGATTATGTGAATGATGCTGATCTTATGTCAATCTGTCAGCAAGAATTTGTTAAGTATGTACTGTGTCCTAGGATCTCTGATAAGTTCTAGGGCCATAAAGAAAGGCAAAAATAAACAAAGACAAAGATATTGAAAGAGCACATCAGAGTAATATGAAGGTGAAAGAGAACAGAGAAAGCTATCAGCAGAAGGTGAGATTTGAGATGAGTACTGAAGGAAGCCAGAAACCTAGAGGCAGAGGTGAGAAAATAAAACGTTCTATTATGTAAAAGGATTTCCCTCTCTGGAAATTCTTGATAATCCCTGAAATATAGAATGACATCAGAGGCCCTAAAGAAAAGAATTCTTTTATTTTATTTTAATAGCCTTTTATTTACAGGTTATATGTATGGGTAACTTTATAGCATTGACAATTGCTAAACCTCTTGTTCCAGTTTTTCCTCTCCTTCCCCCCCACCCCCTCTCCCAGATGGCAGGATGACCAGTGGATGTTAAATATATTAAAATATAAATTAGATACACAATATGTATACATGACCAAACCATTATTTTGCTGTACAAAAAAATCAGACTCTGAAATATTGTACAATTAGCCTTGAAGGAAATCAAAAATGCAGGTAGGCAAAAATATAGGGATTGAGAATTCAATGTAATGGTTTTTAGTCATATCCCAGAGTTCTTTCGCTGGGCCTAGCTGGTTCAGTTCAGTCCATTGGAACTGATTTGGTTCATCTCATTGCTGAAGATGGCCAGGTCCATCAGAATTGGTCATCATATAGTATTGTTGTTGAAGTATATAATGATCTTCTGGTCCTGATCATTTCACTCAGTATCAGTTCGTGTAAGTTTCTCCAGGCCTTTCTGAAATCATCCTGTTGGTCATTTCTTACCGAACAATAATATTCCATAATATTCATATAACACAATTTATTCAGTCATTCTCTAATTGAGGGGCATCCACTCAGTTTCCAGTTTCTGGCCACTGCAAAGAGGGCTGCCACAAACATTCGTGCACATACAGATCCCTTTCCCTTCTTTATGATCTCTTTGGGATATAAGCCTAATCCTATTCAGGCTGTCAATCAGTGGTTGCTGAAAAGGGTTAGGCAGGTTCCGATAAAGAGACTTAGTGTTAAAATGATGAGAACATAGGGAGACATTAGTATGGGAAGGGTGTGAACCAACATTTTTGGGGTTTGGACCCAATAGCTTATTTAGATGACCTTACTAGGATGTGGTGTAATAGGAGCACAAAGGGTTTTGAGTTCTTTGGTATAGGTTCGAGTCCTGTTGTCCTAGAAATAAGGTGGCTTGCACCCCTATTTTTTACCCTATCAAGATAATTCTTTTGTCAGACATATTTCTATATTTGTGGAGGAATGCAGGATAAAGCGATTGGTAGGGAGATAAATCATAAGCATATTGCCAGAGTTATGGGTAGGAAATTTTTTAATAGGAGGTGTATTATTTGATCGTAGCAGAATCGTGGGTATGATGCTCATACTCATAGAAAAGCTATGGTGAGAGAAGTGTTTTTAGTATAAATGATAATGTGTTTACATGGGATAAGCTTGGTGTAAGGGAGGGCCCTAGGAATAGAATAGTTGTGATAGCATTTATAGCAATGATGTTTGCATATTCTGCTAGGTAAAATATAGCGAAAGGGCCAGCAGTGTATTCTACATTAAAGCCGGATACTAATTCGGATTCTCCTTCGGTTAGATCAAAGGGTGCTCGGTTTGTTTCTGCAAGTGTAGAGATATACTATATTATGGCAAGAGGTCATGTTGTAACAATTAATCAGAAGTTTTCTTGGGTGATTGATATTGTTTTTAGTGTAAATGATCCGTTGATTAGCATGATCGATAAGAGAATGATAGCTAAGGAGACTTTGTATGAGATGGTTTGTGCGACTGCTCCTAGAGCTCCAATTAAGGCATATTTTGAGTTAGAGGTCATCCTGATCATAGGATCGAGTAAACTGATAGGCCAGATAGGGATAGGACGAAGATAAGTCCGAGGTTTAGGTCTAATAGGGTGTTGGGTATAGGTAGGGGAGTTCAAATTGTTAGGGCGATGGAGAGGGCTAGAATGGGGGCAATAATAAATATTGAGATGGAAGAAGTTAGTGGGCAAAGGGGTTCTTTTGTGAATAGTTTTACTGCGTCAGCAAATGGTTGTAGGAGGCCATATGGACCTATAATATTTGGCCCTTTTCGGAATTGTATGTAGCCTAACATTTTGCGTTCAATAAGTTTTAGGAAAGCTACTGCTAGCAGAATTGGGATAATATAGAGTAGAAGATTTATTGTAAACATTTATTAAGAAGAGGGTTTGAACCTCTGGGAGTAAAGGCTTAAACTTTATGCAATTATCAACTCTGCCATCTTAACAACCCTGTTCTTGGGGGCACATAAATTGATTTAGTATATTTAGATTGATTCTAACTATAAATATGTAAGTAGTAACACTACTGAATCAAAGGGTATGCACAGTTTGATAACTTTTTGAGCATAGTTCCAAATTGCTCTCCAGAATGATTGGATGTATTCACAATTCCACCAACAATGTATTAGTGTCCCTGTTTTCCCATATCCCCTCCCACATTCCTCATTTTCTTTCTCTATCATTCTAGCCAGTCTGACAGGTATGTAGTGGTATCTCAGAGTTGTCTTAATTTGCATTTCTCTGATTAATAATGACTTGGAGCAGCTTTTCATATGGCTAGAAATAGTTTCAATTTCTTCATCTGAGAATTGTCTGTTCATATCCTTTGACCATTTATCAATTGGAAGGAAAAGAATTCTTCAGAGGGAAGGAAGAATATCATCTAATTTATGGGGTTCAGAATAGATGGGACTTGATAAAATCATTATTCTTTCTATATATATAAGGATGGCTTTGTGCAGAGAAAAATATATACACATACACACATGCATATATACATAGACACATGCATACACATATTTATACATAATATATATGTATAATTATTTGTTTTTATTTAAAAATAACAAGTGGATAATAATTTGAGAAGTATTCTTATCTTATGCCATTTTAAGACAACAAACTGTGAAATATTAACATATTTTATGAAAAGACTCATCATAGCATTAAAAAAGGCACCCATCTTTTATAAAGCACTGAGTAAAAATTGTCACATTTTATTTTTTATGCAATAAATATGGATCAAACATTTTATTATGAATTGCAACTACTATAAATGTTCAACTTTTACAATAGAATACTTTACTGTTTGTTAAGCTACCAAGGTGATCATTCTCCACATACACACTTTATCAAATTGAAATTATTTCTATCAATGGAAAAATAAAAATATCAAACTGTAATGTGCTTCCTTTCAAAAGCAAATAAATGACATTTGTATTTGAATGGAGAAAAAAGAGGAGTCTTTGAATAAAACTGAAATAATTCATAGAGCTATGTTCAATTTTTTGAACTGTCTATTTGAGGTACACTATATGACTTGTAAACTTCCCTTTTTATGTTCACCATCTGTGTCTTGCTATACCACAGGAAATGTGCTATTAGTGTGGATGATTTGGACTTAGGATTTTAGATGTGAACATACCATCCTAATAGAGTAAGCATGATCTGTTGTCTATTGTAGTGAATTATGAGTCATATAATTCCTATCCTCTCAGTCACCACTGATTTGTTATGATCTTGAGCAAATCCTTTAACCTTTTTGATATCAGATTTTTCTCCACTATGGTACAAAAATACTCCCTACTTCTATCACAAGTGTTTGGAGAGATTAACAATTAAAATCTATAAGGAGTTCAGAGTAATTTAGTGTACTTCAAAATAGCTTATATTTCTTTTTTCAAAAATGTGTTTTTTTCAGCATCATATATTTTCAGATATGCATAAGACTTCAGAAATCATTTACTCTAACATATAATATTCCCAACAAGTAGCCACTCAATCTCTCCTGGAGGACCTCCAGGGAAGAAATAATTTGCCACTGTCTCAGGCAGCTCATAGCACTTTTAGGTAGCTCTAAATATTAGTGAGTTTTGTTAAATTGAAGTTGCTTCTCTGAATAACAATTTCTTCTGGTTCTGCCATCTTGATGCTATTAGAAAAAAATCTGATCTTGTTTTCTCATTACAACTCTTCAAATACATGTAAATATTTATCTGGGTCCCTCTGTAACTTTTCTTCTTTATACTAAACATTGTTATTTCTTTTCATAGTCCATATGTGGTGTAAAGCCATCTTTCATTGTCTTAGTTCTTCGCAATATTCTCCAGCCCAAAATGTTATTCTAACTGTGACATCCAGACTTGAACTTGCATATCTTGGTATAGTATGACTAAGAAAAAGTACAAGCAGAACTGTTATCATCTGAACCCTGGACACACTTTTCTTAAGGTATTGTAACATTTTCAATGGCATCATTTTTTACATAGATTTCAGAGCCTTTATTTATCAAAGCAGGAATATACACACACACACACACACACACACACACACACACACAAAAAAAAAAAACACATATTTATGTGTGTAGATGAATATTGGTTTGATATAGATGCAGATACAAATATACATAGATAAAAATGAAGATATATAAATATATGGACATAACTTGCTATTAAATTTAAATATTATTATGTAATATATGTAATTAAATACATATTATTAAAACACCATATTTTCTAGGAGTTGAGCACTTAAAAATCAAATGTGGGAATTCTTGTATGTGTATGCTTAGACTTCTATCCACTGTGCCATCTAGCTGCCCTCTATAATATTTTGTAAAATATAATTTATATATATTCAAATACATATATACTTATGTATATAATTTTTAAAGTAGTTATCCGAGCTTTGTATGCTTTTATTATTGTTGTTCAGTAAGTCAAATAGCATCCAACTTTTTGTGACTCCATGGACCATAGCATCCCAAATATTCTCTTTTCCACCATTTCTTAAAGTCTGTCCAAGTGTATGTTCATTCCATGACATTTATCTATCAATCTCATCTTCTTCCATCTCCCCTTCTTCTTTTGTATTCAATCTTTCCCAACTTTAGAGTCTTTTCCAATAAGTCCCATCTTCTCATTATATGGCCAAAGTATTTAATCTTCAGCTTTAATATTTGAGCTTCCAGTGAATAGCCAAAAATAATTTTTTGCGTTGCTCTTGTTGCTCAAGAGACTCTCAAAAAGTTTTCTCCAATATTACAATTCAAAACATTGATTCTATGGTTTTCTTTATAGGCCAACCCTCAATCATACATTGCTATTGGAAAAACCATGGTTTTGACTATACAGACCTTTATTTTCTTTTCTTTTTTTTCTGTTCTTTTTTTTTTTTTTTAATTTAATAGGCTTTTATTTACAGGTTATATGCATGGGTAACTTTACAGCATTAACAATTGCCAAACCTATTGTTCCAATTTTTCACCTCTTACCCCTCACCCCCTCCCCCAGATGGCAGGATGACCAGTAGATGTTAAACACATTAAAATATAAATTAGATATACAATAAGTATACATGACCAAAACGTATATTTGACCAAAACAAAAAGAATCAGACTTTGAAATATTGTACAATTAGCTTGTGAAGGAAATCAAAAATGCAGGTGGGCATAAATATAGGGATTGGGAATTCAATGTAATGGTTTTTAGTCATCTCCCAGAGTTCTTTCTCTGGGCGTAGCTGGTTCAGTTCATTACTGCTCCATTGGAAATGATTTGGTTGATCTCATTGCTGAGGATGGCCAGGTCCATCAGAACTGCAGACCTTTATTTTCAAAGCAATAGGCAAATTTACATGTAATATCAAGCTACCAACTTTCATTTGAGTTATGAATATAATTTCTCTGCTTATGCTTTGTTTCTTTGGGGGGAAATGTCTGAAATCAGAAAAAAGTAATAATATATCAACATGTTTTTCTCCCACATGTTTTCAATTAGTCCTAGGATATATAATTGGTTGTAAGGAGGAAAATCAGTTTCCCCTGACTACACAATAATGGAGCTTGCACAAATTGATCAAGGAGATAAAAAATACATGATTTCCTTAGACATACATTTGTATATATAATGCACAGGACCCTTAGGAGGAAAAAAGTTAAATTGCTGAGCCCAGATTTCAATGTTTCAAGTTCAAATGAACTTGTCATTTTTGACCAGTATAGGTAACTCCCTACTGTTATGGAAATTATAATCCATCTATACTTCCTCATCCTATGATTCTTATATATGTCTAACTATATAAATCTTCCATAGAGAACCAATCCAATATACTGGAAACCTATTCTTTACATCCTTTAGGTATAAGCCCCCCAGATATTGTCTACCTTGCTCTTTCTATGTGACCTTTTCACCTATTTTTCCATTTAATCATTTCAGGGATAATATCCCTAATGCCCTGGCTGTCAAACAAATAAGTCATCACAGTTAAAATGTGTCCAGTGTGCCTGGAAGTATCTTTCTAACACAATATTAGTATCTGCTAAGCTCTGCACCATAGGAAATTTCCCATTGAATATAATTTAAGAATCACCAGCTTATCAAAACTATTATCATTTTTCCAAAACATACCTTTCTTCCAAATTTTCCTGTTTCTACTGAAGGAATCACTGTCCTTCTAGTCAATCCACAATCCACAATTCAAAATTTCAGAATCATTATTGATTCTTTCTTTTCCTTCACTTCCAATATTAAATCAGTTACCCAGTTATGTAGATTTTACTTTTCCAACATTTCTCAAATTCATCCTCATTTCTCATTTTCCTGGCTACCACTTTGGTTCAGACTATAATCAAACTATAAATCAATGGTGTTGAAATGTAATGGGGTCAAATAGTAATGAGGTCACTAAACCATACTAAAAATTCTTGTGGCTAGCATACTTATTTCTACATTTTCATCCGGTTTGGAATCCATTGAGGAGTGTTGTGAGCTTTATGCTGTTTGACTTGTTTGAGACCTCTGGTCTAACCTACTAGTTAGTACGATGAACTAGTATTGGATTACTAACTTTCAGTCTCTCCCTTCTCCATTATATTCTACAAAAAGCTGTTAACATAATCTTTCTAGCCATTTACAAATCTAAACATTTTGCTCAAGGAAGTTCAATGTCCTTTTTTCCTGAGGAAAAATATCAAAATATCATCTCATCTACTTGTCATCAAAAATCTATCACAATTAAGTTCCACTTAAATTTAGAGGCTCATGGAAGTTTATGACTCAGTGAGCCAGTCAAATGGACCTATTTGCTGTTGCCCTTAGTACCTCATCTGTATTTTCTCTTTCTTTATGCATGCATGCATGCATAGAATGAAATTTCTTTTTACCTTTCCATCACAGAATCCTTAGCTTCCTTCAGAGCTCACCTCACATGCCATCTGCTAGGGGAAGCATTTCTTAATATCTATAAATAATTATCCTAGGACTTAATATCTATTATTTTTTTCCTTATTAACTCAAACTAGCAAGTATATACTTATCTGTGTACTTATTGTATCTCCCCCTCCTCCAAGCAGAATAAAAACTTCTTGAAATCAGGAGCTGTTAAAAGTTTCTTTTGGGGGCGAAAGGAATGTGGGGCCGCAACTTCTAAGCTCTTCTTTACCCTCTTTATCAATATTTAATCGAGCTCAAAAAATACTTGACTGCTACAACGTAAAGTAAAGAGAACAACTCACCAGCCAAGAAAATCTGCAGTCTCGCCAAAAAGGTTGGTTCCGGGGCCAGGGAGGAGAGTGCAGACTGGGAGAAATTGGTTCAGGAGGCCTCAAACCGAAAGTGGCACAGATCTCAGAAACGCAGCCCAACCCGCAGTATGGGGCTTTTCCTTGGGAGTTTGGATCCTGCGGCGGAGGACCAGCCGGTTACCTCAATCTGAGCAGTGGGGGCCCGGTTAAATAAGGTTTCCAGGGCCGATTTGCATCAGGCAGAACATGGGCAGGTTGCAGCGGTCTGTGGTCGCTGCTTCTCCAGTCCCAAGAGGCCCGGCCTGGGGCGTGACACTCTTTATTCTAGCCGAGGGCAATCGCAACCCAAAGCCCAACTGGGCCCGATACTCGGCCGTGTGAATCCACTTCCCTGTTGGGGAAGGAAAACCTCACCAGAGCACTCCCATACCTGGAGGTCGGTTTACATCTCTCCCTGCTCCAGAGGGCGGCTGTAACCTTGTGGGAGACACACCCTAAAGGCAAAAAACATGAATAAAAAGATGAAAAGAATGATCCAAGCTTTATCGAAAAGAGCAGGTCAGCAAACCTGAAGGACCTCAAACAACAAAAATGCATCAGACTGTCCTCCTTTACAGGATTCTCTCAAGAAGAGACCATTAAAAGTCTCAAAATAGGTTAGAAAAAATGGGAAAGGAAAGAAAGCCTTACAAGAGGCAACAACTTCCTGAAATCAATTGGAAAAGTTAAAAACATTCCAGGAAGTGCAGGGAAACAAAATTGGTGAATTGGAAAAATAAAAAAACCAGGAAAGTAAAATTGTGAATTGGAAAAATAAAAATTCACTAGAAAGAGGAGTGAATTGGAAAACAAAAGAACCACAAGAAATTAAGATCTGTAAATTGGAAAAGACAAGAACACTCAAGAAAGTAGGATCTGTGAATTGGAAAAAAGAAAATAATTCATAAAAAAAAAAAAAAAAAATTAGAAATGGAAAAAAATTCCACAGACCAAAACAATACATTTAAAAACTCAATTGGACATATACAGAAAGAAAAAAAAAAAGCTAATGAAGAAAATAATTTTTAAAAATTAGAACTGAACAAATAGAAACTAATGATTCATTGAGACAGCGAATCAGCGAAAAACAAAAATGACAGACTGGAAAAAACCATGAATTATCTACTTCAAAACGACAACTTGGAAAATAGATTAGGAGAATAATCGGGATTTTGGACTTTCCAAATCTATGATGAAAAAAAAGCCTAGATCTATTTTAAAGAAATCATCAAAGAGAACTGCCCAGATGAAAGAATCAGAAGGTAAAATAGGCATTGAAAAATTCATCGAACACCTTCTGAAAGAAACCCTAAAATAAAACCCCAAGGAATATTGTCCCAAATTTCAAATATCAGATTAAGGAAAAATTTTCAAGCAGCCAAAAAAACCATTTAATACCAAGGTGCCCAAATGGATCACCCAAGATCTGGCTGCCTCTACATTAAAGGAAAGGGGCCTGGAATATGATATTCCGAAAGGCCGAACTTGGGATGCAGCCGAATAAACTACCCAGTTGACATTTTCTTCCAGGGAAGAAGATGGACATTAATGAAACAAATTTCCATTTATTTCGAAGAAAAACCAGAACTAAACACAAAATTTGATTCCAACCATAGAACTCAAAGAGATGCAGAAAAGGTAAAAAACTCTTGAGAACTGTATTTCTTTTGGATATACTAAACAATACATGTATAATTTATTTTACGATATAACAAAAAAGAGTAGACATGGAAAAGGGATGGGAATAAGGTGGGAAGGAGGGATAAAGGGAAACCACATCCCACAAAGGAAAGGAAATTATCATATCTGAGGGAATTTAGAGGGGGAACATTAGAATCTTACTCTCATCAGGTTGGCTCAAAGAAAAAATAATTGAATTTTTTAAGAAAATTCTCTCCGCCTCATTAAAAAGGGGGGGAGGAAAAGGAAAAGAAAAGAGAATAAGGGAAGGAAGGGGGAAAAGGCTCAAAGGGGAGGGAGGGATTTAAAAAGGGTAAGCATCGTGATACAAGAGGGTATAAGTTTAAAAGGGAAGAGGGTTGGGGAGGCAAAAAATGTTAATCTGGGGTTTTAGGATGGCAGGAAATACAGATTTGTAATTCTAAAATGGAATGGAAAACTCCCCATAAAGAGAGGCAGATAGCAGACTGGATCAAAAGTCAGAACCCTACAATATTTGTTTCAAAAACACATTTAAAGCGGGGAGATACATATAGAGAAAAGGAAAACGGACAAAATCATTATCTTGGTGAATCAGAAAAGAGGGATAATTTTCTCAGATCAACAAAAGTAAAAATTGATCAAAAAGAGATAAGGAAGGAAACTACATCCTGCTAAAGGAAAAACAACAAAATATCAATATTAAACATATATACCAAGTGGTATGGCATCCAACTTCCTAAAGGAAGTTAAAGAGTTGCAAGAAGAAATAGACAACAAAAACTTAATAGTGGAGTCTCAACCTTGCACTCTAAATTAGACAAATAAAACCACAAAACAAATAAGAAAGTTAAAGGTAAATAGAATATTAGAAAAATTAGGTATTTGGATCTTTGGAAAATTGAATGGAATAGAAAAATAATTTTTTCTCAGCAGTTCATGGAACCTATTCAAAATTGCCATATATTAGGACAAAAACCTCAAATTAAATGCAAAAAGCAGAAATATTGCTTTCTTTCAGATCATGATGCAATAAAAAACTGCCTTCAACATGTTAGGGAAATAGACCAAAAGTAATTGGAAACTAAACAATCTCATCTTAAAAGAATGATTGGGTGAAGCAACAAATTTTGATACAATTAAAATTTCATCAAGATAATGACAATGAGGACATCATACCAAATTTGTGGGATGCAAAGAAAGCCCGTAAAAGGGAATTTTATATCCTTAGGGCATTGAATAAAACAGAAAAGAAAAGATTAATGAATTGGGCCAACAAAAACTAAAAAAGACCAAATTAAAACCCCAATCAAATACTAAATTAAATTCTAAAATTAAAGGAAAATTAAAAAATATTGAAAGTAAAAAAACTATTGAACAATTAATAAAACTAAGAGTTGGTTCAAGAAAAAAGCCAATAAAATAGATAAGCCTTTGGAAACTGATTGAAAAGGAGAGGGAAATGAAATTAGTACTTAAAATGAAAAGGAGCTTTCCACCAATGAAGAGGAAATTAGAAATAAAAAGGAGTTTTTTGCCAACTTTTCAATAAATTTGATAACCTAAATGAAATGGATGACTTCCAAAAATACAGACTTAGACAAAGAGGGGAGGGAAGTAAATTGCTTGAATATCCCATTTCAGAAAAAGAAATAGAACAGGAATTAAACAACTCATTAAGAAAAAAAATGGACCGATGGTTTACATGGAATTTTACCAAACAAAAAGAACAATTAATGTATAAAATTATTTGATAAAATAGGGAATAAGGATTCCCCCAAATTCCTTCTTAACGACATGGTACTGATACTCCAGGTGGTTGAAAAAAGAAAAGAAAATTATGAAAATCTCCCAAAATATTGATGCTAAAATCAAATAAGATATTGCCAAAGACTAAAAATCATCTAAATAATACACTATGTCGTGGATTTATACCAGGGAATGCAGGGGCTGGTTTTTGGGAAAACTTCCAATATAATTGGGATTTCTTTAAAAATTAACAAAAACCATGTCATTAATGATCGAAAAAGCATTTGTAAAAATCCAATCCATTCCCTTTAAAAACCGGTAAGGAATAAAGGACTTTTTAAAATTTCACGCTCTGTTTAAAACCATGTAAGCATCTTTAATGGAGACAAACCCACAATTTTCCCAAAAGATCTGGATGAAACAAAGGTTGAATCCCCGTTACTTTTTTTGATTAGAAACCTAGCTTTCCAATAAGGCTGAGAAAAAGTTAAAGGGAAAAATAGGCAATGGGGAATCCAAATTATCACTCTTTGGATGACATGATGGTATTTAAGAACCCCAGAGATTCGCTAAAAAGTTATTGAAATCCAAACCTTTGAAATTTCTTTTATAAAAAAACCCCATAAGTCATCAAACTTTTTTATCCTAACAAACCAACATCAATTCAAAGAGAAATTCCATTTAAATGACTACTTTAATATAAAATATTTGGAATCCCATTTCCAAGGGAAAATCAGAAACTTTTAACAAAATTACAAGACCCTTTTCACAAATTAATCTGATCTAACCAATTGGAAAATATTAAATGCTCTTGGAAGGGGCGACAAATATAAAAAGATACAATATTCCAAACTAATCTATTTATTTCATAAATCAGACTCCCAAAACTATTTTAATACCGGAAAAATAAAACAAAAGTTTCAATGGAAAACAAAGGTCAAAAATTTTTAAGGGAATTAATAAAAAAAATCAAATGAATGGCCCAGCTGCCGATCTAAAATTTTTATAGGCAGCAGTTACCAAAACTATTTGGTATTGGCTAAGGAAAGATTAGTTGTTCAGTGGAAAGATTAGGTTGGGGATAAAACAGTCAACAAATATAGCAACCAGTCTTTGAAAAACCCAAAGATCCCACTTTTGAATAGCTTTGATAAAATTGCTGGGAAAATTGGGAAACCAAATGGCAGAAACTAGGCATTGATCCATCAAATTCTACACAAGATAAGGTCAAAATGGGTTCATGACCTAGGATAAAGAATTTATTAATAAATTAAGGAACATAGGATGTTTCCTCTCAGACCTGTGGAAGGGAAGGTCTTTGGGACCAAAATAGAACTAGAGATCATTACTGATCACAAAATAGTTTGATTAACAAATGAAAAGTTTTGCAAACAAAACTAATGCAGACAAGATTAGAAGGGAAGCAATAAACTGGGAAAATATTTTTACAATAAAGTTTTGATAAAGGCCCTCATTTCCAAAATAATAAATTAACCAATTTATAAAAATCAAGCCATTCTCCAATTGAAAATGGCGGATGAACAACAATTCTCAGATGAAGAAATTTGAAACTATTTCTAGTCAATGAAAAGATGCTCCAATCATTATTAATCAGAGAAATCAAATTAATAACTCTAAGATACCACACTACCGTCAGATTGGAATGACAGGAAAAATAAGATTTTTGGAGGATGCGGGAAAACTGGGACATTGATGCAAGGGGAGTTGTGAACGAATAACCATTTTAGAGAGTTTGGAACTATTAAAAAAGTTATCAAACTTGCATCCCCTTGATCCCATTTACTACTGGGATTATATCCCAAAAGTTATAAAGAAGGAAAGGACCTGTATTAAATTTTTGGAGTTTTTTGTGGCTAAAAACTGGAAACTGAATGGATGTCCATCGTTGGAGAATGGTTGAATAAATTGTGGTATATGTTATGGAATATTACTGTTCTGTAAAAATGACCAACAGGATGATTTCAGAAGGCCTGGGGACTTAAGAACTGATGCTGAGTGAAATGAGCAGGACCAGGGATCATTATATCTTCATCTACAATACTATTGATGACCAGTTCTGATGTATCAGGCCATCCTCAGCAACGAGATCAACCAAATCATTTCTAATAGAGCAAATGAACTGAAACTATGCCCAGAAAAAGAACTCTGGATATGACTAAAAACCATTACTTGTTTAACCCTATATTTATGCACACCTGCATTTTTGATTTCCTTCCAATAATTTAAATAATAATTGATTTTTCAACAAAAATAAGTTTTGGTGGGTTTTTTGACAAAATTTTTTTTAACATCTACTGGTCATCCTGCCATCTTGGGAGGGCGGGGGGGTAAGAGGTGAAAAAATTGGAACAAGAGGTTTGGAATTGTTAATGCAAAATTCCCATGTTTTATCCTAAATAAATATTAAATAAAAAAAATTAAAAAAAAAATCAAGCCATTCTCCAATTGAAAAATGGTAAAAGGAATGAACAGACAATTTCAGATGAAGTTAAAAATTTTATATATGAAAAAGTTCCAAGTCATTATTAATCAGAAAAATGCAAATTAAACAATTAAGATAACTACACACCTGTCAGATTGGCTAAGATGCAGGAAAAATAATGTGATTGTTGGGAGGGGATGTGGAAAACTGGGACATTGATGCATTGTTGGTGGGTTGTGAACGAATCCAACCATTTTGGGGAGTAGTTTGGAACTATGCTCAAAAGTTATCAAAATGTATACCCTTTGATCCAGCAATTTTTCTGGATTATATCCCAAAGAGATTATAAAGAAGGGAAAGGGACCTGTATGACACGAATGTTTGGCAGCCCTTTTTGTGTGGCTAAAAAACTGGAAACGGAATGGATGTCCATCAGTTGGAGAATGGCTGAATAAATTTGGTATATGAATATTATGGAATATTACTGTTCTGAAATGACCAACAGGATAATTTCAGAAAGGCCTGGAGAACACATGAACTGATGCTGGGTGAAATGAGAGGACCAGGAGATCATTATATACTTCAACAACAATTATTGTGACCGTTCTGATTGACGGCCATCCTCAACAACAAATCAACCAAATCATTTCAAAGGAGAATAATAACTGAACCAGTTATGCCCGAAAAAGAACTGGGAGTGCTAAAACCCTTAATTGAATTCCCAATCCCTATATTTATGCACACCTGCATTTTTGATTTCCTTCACAAGCTAATTGTACAATATTTCAGAGTCTGATTCTTTTTGTACAGCAAAATTACATTTTGGTCATGTATAAAAAAAAAAAAAGTTTCTTTTCATGTTACAATGCCTAACAGTATACCTTGCACATAGTAGATGCTTAATAAAAGCTCAGTAGATTACATTGCATTGCATTGTATAAATAGATAGTTGTGGTCATTCCACTAAATCCATGAGACCCTGAGGAAACATTTTACATTACATTTTGCCTGTAAGTAGGGATTACCATTCTCTCAATTAAATTTAAGAAAATGCTCTTAGGAGCTGCTGAATATATTTTCTCTTTATCCTTAATATGAACTATGCAAATGAAAGAATATTAGGAAAAAGAAAAAGGGGATAGGGATTTAAGATACCATTCCCACTCCCCTACACAAAAGAGGAGAATCCAAATGACTGCTAACATCAATAATAATTGTAACTCATAACAGAACTCTGAAACGCAATTTCTCGAAACAGCAGAAGATTTCCTTTAAGGATAATGTCACGGCCAAGTAAGATCTCATCAAGAGACCTCTAATGTCCATTAAAATAATTTTAAATACTCTCAACTGAACCTAGCTAAGCACCATTTAATTATGCAGCATTTTTGATTGCTCATCATCAAAAGCCATTCTTATTCTGCTCTGAACCCCCATTTATGCCTTCTGTACAAAAGGATCCCATTAACTTTGAAAAGAAGCTCTGAGCACAAAAGTAAGGATGGGTGCTGAGAGAACGGACAATTGGGTCTGGTAGGAAAAAATTTTTTGTAGTGATCAACATTTTTGATGAAATTTCTATTAAACCATTTAATTTTTCACCTTGTTTTTGACTAATATGCTACTGTTTTGCATATTTTATATTTTACTTTATGTATTTAACTAATAGTTAATGTTAATATATTTTAAACAAATTAGTCTACAAATATTTTTGTATTTATAGGATTAAAAAAGTAACTTACCACTGGCTACCCATTAAATGAAATATAAAGCTGCATTAGAAATTCAGTTTCACAACCTTTCTTTTAGAGAATAAAATTTGAACTTCTCAGTTTTTATTTAAGATAGGTTTTCTATTTAGACCAACATATTAAAACATAAGAAATAACATTTTTTCCCAACATCATTGAATAGGGAAAGTTATTTACTTGCCTTGGGGAAAAGTTGTCATTTAAAAAGGGAAATGACCTAAGAAAGAAGGTGCCTAACAAATAATTGTTGATTGTTTTGAATGTGTGACAAATAAAGCATAGCATAGTCACAATCTTTTGCCAAGAGAGATTCTAAGATTGCAGCTTTTTAGGTCCTGTGGAAATTTCAAATTTCAGCTATCTGAAAGATTAGGATATCCAGTCTTTCCCATACAAATGAGGGAAGGAGAAAGAAAAATGCAAACAATGGAAGGTAGTATTTTGATATTTTTAACACACACTTATTTTTTATTCTCATAACTTAGGTGTATGTGTTCATCAATTGAATTTTATTCTTCTGCTGATACCCCCTTTCTATCCCTACCCACTTCAGTGATTAATAAAAAAACAGAGAGAGACAAATCAAGATAAATTTTCAGTATAATCAAATTAATTATATTTTCAGTACAACTACATTGACAACAAAGACCTTGATGACAACAGCACTGACATAGTCTGAAAGGGTATATACTTGCAAAACAGGTGCAATTCCAATAGGTATGCTCCCCCTACTGAACAGCAAAGCCTTCCCTGATGTGATTGCACTTATTATTCAGTGATTGCTACTTCCTGATCAGGAAGATATTTAGGCATGGGGGGATGTAGAATTACCCATGGTTTATGTATGAAATTGATGGAGGCTGGTAGCAAAAGAGAACAGGAGAGAGAGCTCTCATATATAGGCAGTTGACAGAGGGTGAATGACAGCTCCAGGTGGAATTATACAAAACAGGCTATGATTAATACATTGTGTTTATTTAAGAGTTTGAGAAAGTAGAGTAGGCTATGGTTGGGTATTTTTTTTTTTTAATATTGGCTGGGGGAAGGGGAAATTCTCCTGTAAGATACAGTTCACTTGTTACTTGAATACCAGAATATTGGGATATGGAATAGAAATGATGTTTCTAGTATGTAATTTCCTTTTGAATTCATACAATTTAAAGTATTTAATAAACACTTTAAAAGGTTCTCAGAGCCAGGCTGTAGGATTTGAAGGGAAATAAAAGGAGCAGCCAACATAGTCTCTCCCCTAAAGAAACTTACTTTCTTGTTGGGAAGCTGATTTTGGGCTTGGATATGATGTCTCATTCTTGTAACCCTTGTTCCTAGGAAAGACTAAGTTTGATGGATTACTTGAGTTTAGGAGTTCTGAATTTTAATAAGGTTTAAGCCTTTAGTAAGGTTTAAGTCCAGGACTGAATGTTACCTTCAGTTCAATGCTACAAAACTACATGCTACAAGAAGTTGTGAGATATGCTTCCTAGGGAAGAGGAGGGGTTCCCAGCATTGATGAAATCACAAGCTGGAAGCAGGGAATAGAATAAGAAATCTAGACTTGATGCCCAGAAGATCTAAATTCTTATTCTGTTTCAGACACCTAATAACTGTGACTTTGGGCAAGTCAAAAAGTCTCCATTTCAGTTTCCTCTTCTGTAAAATAAAATGAATAAATAAATAAAAGAAAAAAAAAAACTATTTCACAAGGGTGTTATAAAGTCAAAAATATAAGTTACATTGTTCTTTGTAAACCAAAAGTGAAAGAAAGAAGGAAGCAGGAATAGAAGGAAGAAAAGAAGAAAGGAAGGAAAGAAGGAAGAAAGGAAGGAAGGAGGAAGGAAGGGAGAGAGGAAGGAAGGAAGGAAGGGAGAGAGGAAGGGAGGAAGAGAGGAAGAGAGAGGGGGAGGGAGGGAGAGAGGAAGGAAGGGAGGGAAGGAGAGAGAAAGAAAGAGAAAGAAAGAAAGGGAAAGAGAAAGGTGGGAGGTAGAAAAGGAGGAGGGAGCGAGGGAAGGAAGGAGGGGAGAATGGGAGGAAGGAAGAAAAGAAATCATTCATTTCCTATTGTTAACTAAGAACAGCAATAAGAAACTTGAAATGGGGGACAATAAGGGGAGTATGTAATTAGAGATCAGCTGACTTCAAAGGTCTGGGTGCTATTCAAATTTCCTGCATTAACTTGTGTTCTCATTCACAAGTCACTTAAACATATTAAGCTTATCAATTGGAGCTCTGGGTGCTTGAAGGAGAGGTATTTATGAAAACCAATCCAGTATTTCTATTAAGTGTCTATATTAACATTGTCCTTGTGTTAGATTGCATTTTTAAAAGCTAATTTATCAAGTGGAAATGAAATGGCATAAGAGTACAATGATACACATAATTATACAATGTCAAAACAAGGAGACCTTAGAGAAGACTTAGTCCAACCCTTCATTTTAGAGGTGAGAAAATTGAGACTTCCAGAAGTTCAAAGATTTTTCACAAGGTCATATCACTAGTAAATATCAGAGTTATGACACTGACTTAGGAGTATCATGTTCCCTTACTACCATAACAGTTTTTTGTTTTTTTTTTTTTTTGCTATGATGCATCTTCTATTTCCTTATTCTCAGAAAACATTATCATCCTGAATTTTAATGAAAATAACCAGTACAACAAAGTGGAAGTCTTGAAAGTTAGCCAGTGAGTTGCAGCCCTGATGACACATAGCAAGTGTTAGAGTACCCCAGGTGCCCTCTAGCAACAAGGTTTATACAGGGCACTAAAGAAACTTACTAGGCTTCATGTGGGAAGGGTTAGGTATCAAACAGTTTCACCAG
Source organism: Sarcophilus harrisii (assembly GCF_902635505.1). NCBI lineage: Eukaryota > Metazoa > Chordata > Mammalia > Dasyuromorphia > Dasyuridae > Sarcophilus > Sarcophilus harrisii. Next base: position 426,391,230 of record NC_045426.1, read on the forward strand.
TTAAATTTTTGCATAAATATCAAAATCCATAAAGAAATCTTGGGAGACTTTAGGAGATTCACAAAATAATCACAGCCGGGTCAGCTTCCAGCAATTCATTGATTTGGAAACCAAAAGAAAGCCAGCTTCAGTCAGTTCTCAGTCAAGTTAGGTTGTTATTCCTTCTAGAAGTGGACCAAAATGACATAATTATGTTAGAATTCAGGCACAGTGTGTCCAACTGTGGCTAATCTGATGTATATACATATATATACATATGTATGTATATATATATATATATATATATATATATATATATATATATATATATAAGAGAACTCAGAATGCTCTCCAGCTGATCAGACAGATCTATCCTCCAACAATCAGCAATTAATGATTTGAAAGGTTTTGTGACTGAACCAAATAACTCTTATCACATGTGCCTCATAGATTCACATAATTTTTTTCCCCTTACAATCAATGATATATTAATAATGGCTTTGTCCTTCCTTTTCAGGAGGTTTTTCTCTTTCTTTTTTGTATATTACAGCACAATATAATTTGAGACAATATTTATTATAGTTCTTAGGAGGCAACAAATTAAAACTGCTTTTGAAAAATCCCTCTGGATGATAGGGACCACCAAAGGAGGCTTGGAAGTACACCAGTTTCTTGTATAACCCTTGCTACAAATCAATGACTCACAAACCACATCTTGATAGTTTAAAAATGCTATTGCAGCTCTAGTAAGCTCCATCTTTATCTTGCCATTTTTTGTATTTGGAATCTTCAATGGCTCACCATTGTTTCCTCCAGAGATTTCCACTGGTACAATATCAGCCAGCAGATCTGGAAGATTCAAGATCACTATAGCCTAAAGCTTAGACAGACAAGTCGTAGGATTTTGCTAAACACATATTCAGAAACTGAGTGGGAAGAAAGCTTTGGGACATTAAAAAAGTGCAGACTCAGAAATTATAGAATTTGAGTGCAAATCCCACCACTTCCAATACACACGTGATCTAGAGCATATTATTATGTTGCCTCATCTATGAAGTGTGGAGGAGTACATTAGATGTACTTGGAAATCCCTTTCAGTTCTAAATCTATGATCTAGTGAACTTTGATTCTCTGATTCTAGAGAAGAGAAACTCCCTTTAGGGAATCCTTAAAAAGTAATCATCTGGGCTGTGATTGGAGATTTCTGGAAAAAAGGAAATGTTGAACTTCTGAATGCAAGAGATCCTTTCAGATCCTTCTATTTAAATGGTTGCCTACAGACACTAATCCTCTTCACAAAAAGATGTGCAAGTATCTCACTATCTAGATAGCCAAAATACTGCTAAGGGATAGATCTCCAAGCTATTTACCATTCTTATTTCTTACCCTTCTCTGTCCTACTCTGATTTTCATTGTTTGCTGTGATTCTCAGGAAGAAATTAAATTTAAGCAGTCTGAGGATTTTTATATATAGTCTCTTTCCCTCTATGTACTACTACTTGGATATTACACAGTAAACACAGTTTTAGATGGGCTTCATCCTTCAAGAAAATTCCCAGTAATTCCTCCATTACAAACATCTTAGCGATCTACTGAATAAAGACCAAACATCTTGTACTAACATTTGAGGACACTTGGCCTATACAATATAATTCTCATATATCTTTCTTCCTTTTTCTTCTGACTACAACATGAAATTTTAAAATCAAATATGAATCGCCTGTTTATTCATGTAGATATAATGTGTTGTATTCCAATTTATCATGTAAGCAAATACAAATCCAAAATCAAATTCTACTTTGTTTGGGCAAACTTCTCTGATAAATGAAGTCTACAATCAGCTTTCTATATCCCTCCCCTCCCAAATATCTTGATAATCCAACTCATTTAGCACTTCTGTTGTGCCACAGTTCCCTTTTATTGTCCTGACTCAGCTTCACAATTGTCCTGCCTCAGTTTCCCCAATTGTCCCACCTCAGTTTCCTTGAATCATTCTGTTTTAAACCCTCTGATTTACAACTCCTTCCTAATCTTTAGTGCTGTGGAGATCTGGCATTCCAAAAGATAAGACTCCAAATTTCCTATCTCAGAGACCTAATTTGCATTGTTTATACTTTAAGTTTCCGACTTCCTGGCTCTATTTGGACACCTCCTTAACTCCCAGTTTAGTAAGAATTTATGATCCTACCTCCCAACTTGTAAGAACCAGATTGATGGTCCCTGCCTGGAGATTTCTGCTTACCAGAGTTTGGACTCCACCCCCTACCTTTGTTTAGCTATCCAAGCTTGGAGGCAAGGGTATATAATTCATGGTAAATGGACATTTGCTGCTGGATGCTTTAGACATCAGCCCTGGGGGTAACATGCCCCCAGCACAATCTCTCCCTCTCAGAAATCAAATAAAATATTAAAAATTCTCTAATCTCTATCTTGCCTCAGTTTCTCCAGTATTACACTTCTTATCTTGCCTTGTGCTGTTAGTAATTTTTCATGTGTATTATCCTTTTCTCTCCAAAGGTATTGTAAACTCCTTAAGGCCAGGGACCATATTTCTATGTCTTTGTACTACCAATAATGTCTAACATACTGCTATGTTTAACAAATATCTACTATACAAATGAACATAACCAAATAGTAAAAACCTCATTGTAAAAGCCTTTTTCTTTTTTTCTTTTTCCTCCAGACATTTGACTACACTGGTAGAGAAATGTGTGAATATGTTTTTAAAAGAGCTTAATTTGAATAGATAATGTCTTAAACTTAGCTAAACAGTAACATGAGTTCAGCTGACTTCTAAGACATAAATTTGGCTACAAGCAGATACATGAAGAATCTACTCAATCTTAAAATAGAAGCCAGTGAAAAAAGGTAAAGGCTTTTAAAGGACCAAGCTTCTGGTTTCTGAAAGCCAAATGGATGTGAAGAACATTATTAAAAGTCTCCAGAAAGAGGAAGTAAGTATAACCAGAATCTATCTCCTTGGTTTGTGTGCCCTTTTCATATGGAAGACACTGGGGAGCTCATTTCTGGAAAAACATAATGAAATATGTTAAAAGGACTTTGGAAAGTATAAAAAAGAAAATTTCCAAAACTAGATCTGCTTTTCTAATTATATGATGAAGAGGAAGTTTTTTGGCTTATAAAGTATTTAAAGAGATCTGACAACATCACCTTTTTTATTGATTGTTCTATCTTCATTTGGTAATGCCTTTGCTCATGCTATCCTGTAAGAGACCATGTCTCAAGAAGAACAGCCTTAGAGACTTTTCTCCCTCTGAAGCCAGAAAGTCATTAACATATGGGATTTCTTTGGGGGGCTTTTTATTTGTTCTTTTCAATTCCATGATATAAACTACTTGGATGACTTATCTTGAGTATCTTCACTAACTCAAGAAATCAAACAGAATAACGGTACCAAGGCAAGCACCCCTCTTCTAAGGGACTGTTACAATGGTCCTTCTCTCCCAGGGTCTGCTTTTCACCCAACACACATATATACGTAGAGCAGTCTCTCTGAATTTGTGACTATCTTGTGCATGCAATAGCTTATACACTATTATTCTAATTTAATTTGTTCACAGGTCCAAGAATATTTAGACCTTGTTTTGCAAGGTACATGGCATTATATACTATACATATATGACATGATTTCCTCTAGGCAAATTGTAACTCAAAACTTTTCTCTGAAGGTTTTGGGGGTATAGAAGAGCCACACTATTTAATTCCACATTAAAATTACAAAAAAAAGTATACTTACTCTGTGTATGAGCTAAGGGCTGAGGATACAGAAAAAAAAAAGTGATTAGATGTTAAGAGAGCAATCTTCTCAAATTGGAATTTTCCCACATCCTTGTATTTTCTTCCTCTGATCAGCATTTCCTTCAGGAATCTTTATGTTATGGAAGGACACGAGTCATTGATCTTCATTCCATTTATCTATAAACTCTGACCTTGAGTTTCTATACTTCTTCCCTACCATGCTCCAGAACCCTACTCACACTGGTAGAGGTTACAGACTTCTGAATTAGAAATATTTCTATACCCTGAAACCCCTTCCTCTGATTGGTTAATTCCTCTCAGACCTTCATTTAAGGAAAGGTATAGACCAGCTATGTTGATTTTCACATTCACTCCTCTCCAGGCCCTTCTTCTAACTTCATTTACCATCTCATCCTAGCATATTTCTTATCCAAAAAGTTACCTCCACCATCACAGCATTTACACCCTAGAAAATCCCTTCATTTTCAAGGTCTCTCTTTCTGGTTGCTCAGTTCCTCTCAGAACCTCTATTTGCCTAGATTGGCCATATTCATATCTTTATTCTCTTCCAAGCTCTAATCCTGACTCTCTAAATTTATTTCTAAACCCACCCCCTCCACTTGTTCTTAACACAGATCTTCAAGAAGTTGTCATCCCCTATTCCCCCTTACACAACTTGTGTTTGTAGTTCTAGCCCTTAGCACAATGCTTAACACACAGTAAGCGTTTAAAAGGACTTTACTGACAGGGAAATAATCTGTAACCACAAATTGCTGTGTAATTTGTTAAACAATCAGGGATTACAGTTTGGTAAGCCTGGAAGAGCTGCTGTAGTGTGTGTGTGTGTGTGTGTGTGTGTGTGTGTGTGTGTGCGTGTGTGTGTGTGTGTTTTTAGGTCATTCACCGTGTTCACAGTATAGTTTCACAAATTACATAATATTAGTAAACAAATGACATCTTTTGACATAATACAGACACAAGGATATACTTCTTCCCCTTTATATAGACTGGTAACTTATATGTCATCTTCAAATACTCTCTTTCTCTTACCCCCCCCCCCAACTGTATCCAACCAGTTGCCATGTCCTATTAACATCTCTTGGACACATCCCTCTCTCTTTTCTCTGCACCACTTTGGTGCAGGCTCTCATACTCTAGTGATGCAAATTGCAAAACCATTCCTGACACTAGTAGTCTCTTTTCCCTGTCCTTGCTTATGCTCCCAAAGACCTTCCACTATACATTCTGATAGGGGAAAGGAGGAGGAAGAGGAGTTTCCTTACTTTCTTCAAATATCAGGAAAATACCAGTGGGGTAATGAGCTATTCATCAGTTCTGTTTCTCTGTCTGTCTGTCTGTCTCTCTCTCTCTCTCTCTTTCTCTTTCTCTCTCTCTCTGTCTCTCTCTGTCTCTCTGTCTCTCTCTTTCTGCTTCTCTCTCTCTCTCTCTCTCTCTCTCTCTTCTCTCTCTCTCTGTCTCTCTCTGTCTCTCTGCTCTCTCTCTCTCTCTCTCTCTCTCTCTCTCACACACACACACACACATACACACACACATCTCATGACTAACCTTTCTTTTTGTGAATCATATATTTCCCTAATACAATCCTTTGCTCCTGTCCTTCAAAATTTCTTATTTTTTACATGTGGAAATCTGCTCATATCTACTATGTGCCTCTCAATTGCCATATATTGGATATTCCCTTTTTAATTATATAGAGACTGTAGTGAATCATGGCTCAGAAGCATATGACAACATGGTTATTAAAAATGCAGGCCTAGGTTTCCAAGAAAGAGTTGGGGTCATTAAAGGAACTTTGCAATTTTTTGAATGCAATGATCCTACTCCTTTCTCGTACTTAATTATGGCCTGTACTTATTATCTATTTGTACTGTTTGTCAAAAATATACAGTAGAGGCACCTAGATGGTACAATGAGTATCAAATCCAAATAAAAATAGATCTCTGTGAGCCACATGTTGACTTAGAAAATCACAATTTACTAAACTGCACTTTATTATTATTCATTTTTGTTAAACATTTTATTATATTTTATTTTAATCTGGTTTATTGTATTTTATATTTTAATTATATTTTATTATATTTTATCTGTTTTTTAAATTTTATATTTTAATCTGGTTTCTGTGGCCCGTGGTAACAGCTGCCACCTTGATGCCTTTGGAGTAGATAGATCACTAGACATAAAGGGAGAAAAATGTGGATTCAACTCTTACATCAGATACTTCCTCACTGTAAAACCCTGAGGTCATTTAACTTCTCTGGGTCCCAATTTGCTCACTTGCAAAATGGGGATGATAATGACATCTACCCCAAGGGTTATTGTGCAGAGCAAATGAGATATTTGTAAAAACACTTAGCATATTGCTTGATAAGTAGTAAGTGCTATGCAAATTCTAGAGATAATTGTTATTGTTGTTATAATAAATTTTAGGAAATGAAGAGAAGAATCTGAGTAATTTAGCTAAAGCAGAGGTACACATGAAAAGGGGTAATGAAATAAGGCTGCAAGGGAAGGTGATGCAAAACTATTAAGTACTTTATTAAATAAAGGGTTTTGTAATTTATTCAGTAGAAAACAAGAAACCATTAAATAATTTTGAACTTAAGAGTGATGTCATCAGATCTATGCATAAAGAAGAAATGTCTTATGGAAATGTGGAGGAACATTTGAAAGGAAAGGGAGAGTGGATTATAAGTAAGAAGATGTTTTGTTATTTGTTTTTTTAAACCTTTCATGATATTTTAGAAAGTGGTAGTGAGGGCCTTGAATGGAATGAAAATAATGGAACTGGAAAGGAGGAGATGAATATGGAAGTATTACAATTTTGGAACCCCAGAGAAAGAAAAAAGCTCAGAGGACTCCTATTCCAACTCATTCTTAACAAGAATACCTTCAACAATTTTCTTAAGAAATTCTCACTTAGTTCTATAGTGAGGAAGAACCAATTGCCTTAAAGGTTATCAATTTCTTTATCTTTTTTGTTTTTAAAGATGTGAGTTATGATTTTTTTTTCTCAATCCAATTTTGAATCTACAATTTGGAAACTAATGTTCCTAGATTTGCCCTCTAAAAACACAAGAACAAATCTGTTGCCTCTCACACTTAGAAATTATTCCAAATACTTGAAGACAGGTAACACATTTCCAACCTCTAAAGTCTTTTCTAACTCAGAAACATTTCCATTCTTTCTTCAATAAAGTATTGTTTGGAATGACAGCAAGGTCCTTTATTATCCTGGTCTCCCAACTTGGGAGCTCCGTAGCCTGCCAAAGTTTTTTCTTAAAATGAGGCACCTTAAAACTGAACAGAATATTGGCCACCAAAGAGTTTAGTGAGACTTGCAGTTTCTATATTCTGTACTATTTTTTAATACAATATCAGATTGTGTTGGCTTTTTTAGCTGGTCTATTATATCATTGACTCCTACTAACATTGGAGAAACAGAATTGCCACATAAAATTATGACTAATTTTATGCTTGTCATATAGAATTTTTATTTGGAAGATAACAAGTTCTTCATATTACAGCTGAGGAATGAAAGATTTAGAAAGCATAAATGATTTTCTAAGTCATTGCAATGAGTGAGTGCCTTTCATTTCTATTTGGCCAAAATCCATAAATTGACTAAAATATAAAGTAAATTTTGTTCCAACAAAAATGAGCTCTAATTCAATTATGAAGATGTAAAACTTGTGAACTAATTGAATATAAAGCGTGCCCAGGCTTTGGATGGAAAGGTGGGAGAGCAGGAGCTGCCAATAGGGCTCTGCGCTAAGGAATTCAGGAAGCTGAGATTGGAACAAGAAAATGAGACCAAGAGAATTCATTCTCAATTTAGTTTCTCAATTTAGGGTTAAATACAGCTCAAGTATCAGGGGTGAATCAACAGCCAAATACTGCCATTAATTCCCTACCGGCTCCATCTCTTTACAATCAAATTCTGCCAAGCACAATGTTTCCTGAATTTTATTTCATTTTTAAATAATCATAAAAGGATTTGATTGTTAACTTTAGCCTTGAAATCTTATAAGTAAAAATGTATGATGATAACATATCTTTAAACATCTTAATTCTTTGAACAAGTTACTAATAACAGCACTCTTCTGATACAGCACATATCTGTAAACTTTTGGCTCAATAGATTTTTTTTTTTTAAATCAATGCTCAACAACCAAAAATGAGCTCTCTAAAAGAAAAAATTCTCCAGCACCACATGGATTTACAAGTGAATTCACTGAAAAGTCAAAGGATTAATTAATCCCAATGCAATATAAACTATTTTAAAGGTAAATATGGAGTACTTCTAAATTCCTTTTATGACACAAATATGGTTTTGATTACCTAAACAATGGGGAACAAAAATACAGAAAGAGAACTATAGGCTAATTTATCTAATGAATATTGATTCAAAAATGTAGTAGTATTTTATGCTACTAAGGTGATTATAGAAATGTATTAGATCATGCACTTTGAATAGATGGAATTTTTACCAGGAATCCAGAGTGGGTTCTGTATTAGGAAAACTATCAGGATAATTGACCATATTAACAATGAAAACAAAAATAAATAAATAATTATATAAATAAATGCAGAAAAAGCTTTTTGACAAAATGCTATACTCCTTTTTATTAAAAACATTAAAAAGCATAGAAATCAAAGGAGCATTTCTTAAAAACATAAGTCATATCCCTGCGAAACCAAAAGCAAGCATTATTTCTAATGGGAAAGAGCTAGAATCTTCCATAATAAGTACAGGAGTAAAATAGAGTGTCCATTATCACTATTATTATTGATATTGTTGTTGTTATTGTATTAGAAGTACTAGCTATACAATAAGAGAAGAAAAATAAATTGAAAGAATAGCAACAGGCAATGAGAAAGCTATCACTATAAGAATTAATTCGTGTTAATAATTATAAAAAAAGTTGAAGGATCTAAAATTAATCCACATACGTCATCAGCATTTCTATAATTAACAAAACCTAGTAGAAATAGATATAGAGAAATTTCATTTAAAATCTCTGCAAATGGGGCAGAGACAAGCTGGCAGAGTGTAGACAGAGCTTTGCTTGATTTCTTCCTAGTTTCCCTCAGAATCAAAACTAGATCAAACCTATAAAATCACTGTAGACATTATGAAATTCTTGGCAGTCTGACTGACAAGACAAATTAAGGGACTAACTGAACAGTTACAAAATAATTTTCATACACATAGAGATCTCAAGGATAGAAATGTTCAAGGATAGGCCAAGTCAAAATAATAAAAATTACAATTATACCAAAATTAAATTGGTTATTTAATGTCCTACAAACTGCCAAAGAATTATTTTATAGAATTATTAAAAATAGCGAAATGTATTTGAAAGAACAAAACAATTAAGAAAAGCAAGGGAATCAGTGACAAAAATAGTAAAGGAAGGTAACCTTGCAATATCAGATGTCAAACTATATTCCAAAGCACTAATCATAAAAACAACTTGATACTAATAGAATAGAACAGATTAGGTACACAATAAATACCCAATAGAAAGCAACCATAGTAATCTAAGTTTTAATAAACCCAAAGATCTAAACTTCAAGTATTGACAAAAGTTCCTGGGAAAACTGAAGAGCAATTTGGCAAAAACTAGACATACTATAATAAGGTCAAAATAGGTACTTGATTTAAACAAAGAAGGGTGATATACATAAATCAGTAAAGCATAATTTTTTTTCAAATTACATGAAATTACAAAGGCCACCTACAGTATAGCAGAAAATGGAAAATTTTACAGCAAATTTCTTTTCAAAAGCCTATTTTCTAAAATATATAAAGAAATGAGTCAATTTAATAAAAAAAAAAAAGTCATTCTCCAGTAGATAAATGGTCAAAGGATCTAAACAGACATTTTTTTTTTATTTAATAGCCTTTTATTTACAGGTTATATGAATGGGTAACTTTACAGCATTAACAATTACCAAACCTCTTGTTCCAATTTTTCACCTCTTACCCTCCACCCCCTCCCCCAGATGGCAGGATGACCAGTAGATGCTAAATATATTAAAATATAAATTAGATACACAATAAGTATACATGACCAAACCGTTATTTTGCTGTACAAAAAGAATCAGACTCTGAAATATTGTACAATTAGCTTGTGAAGGAAATCAAAAATGCAGGTGGGCATAAATATAGGGATTGGGAATTCAATGTAATGGGTTTTAGTCATCTCCCACAGTTTTTTCTCCGGGTGTAGCTGGTTCAGTTCATTACTGCTCCATTTGAAATGATTTGGTTGATCTCCTTGCTGAGGATGGCCAGGTCCATCAGAACTGGTCATCATATAGTATTGTTGTTGAAGTATATAATGATCTCCTGATCCTGCTCATTTCACTCAGCATCAGTTCGTGTAAGTCTCTCCAGGCCTTTCTGAAATCATCCTGTTGTTCATTTCTTACAGAACAATAATATTCCATAATATTCATATACCACAATTTATTCAGCCATTCTCCAACTAATGGGCATCCACTCAGTTTCCAGTTTCTAGCCACTACAAAGAGGGCTGCCACAAACATTCGTGCACATACAGGTCCCTTTCCCTTCTTTAGTATCTCTTTGGGATATAATCCCAGTAGTAACACTGCTGGATCAAAGGGTATGCACAGTTTGATAACTTTTTGAGCATAGTTCCAGACTACTCTCCAGAATGGTTGGATTCGTTCACAACTCCACCAACAATGCATCAATGTCTCAGTTTTCCCACATCCCCTCCAACAATCATCATTATTTTTTCCTGTCATCTTAGCCAATCTGACAGGTGTGTAGTGGTATCTTAGAGTTGTCTTAATTTGCATTTCTCTGATTAATAATGACTTGGAGCATCTTTTCATATGACTAGAAATAGTTTCAATTTCTTCATCTGAGAATTGTCTGTTCATATCCTTTGACCATTTTTCAATTGGAGAATGGCTTGATTTTTTTATAAATTAGAGTTTATTCTCTATATATTTTGGAAATGAGGCCTTTATCAGAACCTTTGACTGTAAAAATATTTTCCCAGCTAAACAGACATTTTTAAGAAGAAATCAAAACTATAGTGCAAAAATACTCTCTTTCATTATTGATTAGATACCTACAGATTAAAACAATTCAGAGTTACAACCTCATACCTATCAGATGAGCTAACATGATAGAAAAAAAGTAATAAATTCTGAATGGGATGGGGAAAATATAGATGCATTGATATACTGGTGCTGGAGTTATAAACTGGACAATCATTTTGGAGAACAATTTGCAACTATGTCAAAAGATTATAAAACCATATACAGCCTTTGACCCAGGAAGACCACTATTTGGGTTTTATTCACAAAGAAATCAAAAGGGAAAGGATCTGCATGTACAAAAATATTTATAGCAACTCTTTTTGTGATGACAATGAATTGGAAATAAAAGGGAATCAACTGATGAATGGCTGAACAAATTGTAATATGTGATTGTGATGGAATACTATTGAGCTATAAGAAATTAAAAATAGTGTAATTTCAGAGGAAAAAAATGAGAACACTTATAAACCCAAGCAAAAACAAAATGATCAGAAGCATAAACACATTGTACATAGTAACAGCAATATTGTTGTAATGATCTATTATGAGTTAGCGACTTTGCTCAAGAACATGATTCATGACAATTCATAGTAAAAAATGCTAGCTACCTCCAAAGACAGTAATGATGAATTCTAAGTGCAAATTGAAACATACTTTTTTCCAAATTCTTTATGTTTTTTTCTCTTTATGTCATTTTATTTTTGCAATATGGCTAATATGGAAGTATGATTTCTATGATATCACATATAAAATTGATATCACAATTTTTTCTTTCTCAAAGAATGGAAGAAAATTTGGAACATTTTTGTGAATGTTAAAAAATTTTTAAAAATCAATCCTGAATTGTGATATCAATTTTATATCAGATATTATATAGCTCAACAAAATGTCATATCTATAATAGAATGTATCTATGCACCTTAGCAGTTCAGGATACTTGAGGATTTGACATTCAAAGATCAGTAACACTATAAAATGTGATGTGATATTCTTTACTCAGAATTATTATAAAATAAGCCACAGTGAAATGACTTTCAAAAAAGGAAAAGCAATATTTTAATCACAGAATTATAATTATGCCGCTTACCACATGGAAATTTAGTGAATTTAACTTGTAAATGTCTACTTTGGTTATAATTCAGTACACATGTTCTAGCATTTTAATAGACACAAATGAAAAGATATAATTTTATACACCAAGGACAATTTTTTATTAAATACATTACATGTTATATTCAAACCAGCTCTTTGATTAGGCTTTTCTTATTATTTAATAGATGATAGTAGAATATATGTTTTAAAACTCTTTATATTAATGTAAAGATGACTACTATTTAAAAATAAAGTTGGGGCTGATTAATCAAATACCAAGTATAATCAAATATTTTTAAAAGAGAAAAGTTTAATAACTTGGTTATATCAAAAATTATGACTAAAGCTACAGAAAACATAATTATATTACTTCAATCATTGTGTCTACTCTACATAATTACTTTATTGGGACTGCTGAAACAGAATTTTTAAAAAGCTATTCATGATCAAAGTTCTCTGGCTAATGACACCAATTTAAATAGGATAGAATTATGGTCTGTGTGAAAAAAAAGCAAAAAAAAATCTCATCATGACACATCTTTTTTCAATAAATAGGCATCAAAAATATTATTCCTTGGCAGCTTTTTTGAGATATGTTATCAAGGCTTCCTTTCCTCCCTTTTCTTGATGCCAGTAAAAAGCATTTGTGTTCTATGGAGCTACATCCTGGTGTTTTCTAAATATTCCACATTGGATGTTCTCCCCAAGCGATGCCTTTGTTTTCATTAGCATCCATGTACAAGTATCCTCGGGAACATAATCATTGATATATTCAAAGAGTATGCTTACATGTATAGATTAGTACCTGGCACATTTTTCAATTATGTTTCACTGTGCTCCTTTAGAAATAAAAATCTAATTTCCCTTTTCAACATGACCTCGGTTATAGATTCTGATCTTCCCTACATACTCTTCTTGGCTAAATCCTACCAAAATCTGTTTCCTTTCACTTCCAGAATTTTAGTGAAGATGCAATGAAGGAAAAAAAGAGAGGGAGGAAATTATTTTAAGTACATTCCACATTAAATAAGAAATGAGGTACTAGCTAGAATCCAATATTAAAGAAAAACAACTTGGCAACCACACAGTCTTTGAAAGCAGGACAGTCAGGAAGAATTAGTGCATTGTCAGGCAAACAAATCTTCCTGTCTTTGGAGAAGGGAAGAAACTTCCAGTGACTTTCTGGATCTTTCTATCTTCCAAATAATTATGGAAGCCTCCAGCCTCTTAGTAATCTTACTTTGTTAAGCTACATTTTTCCCCCTCTAAACTTTCCACCTTTGATAAATCCTCTAGATGCTTAACATTTCTTTTTACCTACCTTGCTGAGACATCTATTTTAGCTAATAACATAGATATGAATTATAGGAAGATTGCTCTTACTGTTCTAAACTGTATTCTATGTCATCATGTGGAAAAATAAAATCAGTTACATATTAATTCAGGCAAACACTTTTATAAGTCACAATAAGTAGCAAACATGCCAGATATTAGGGTTTTTCCTTTAGCCCTGTTCAGTTTGGCAAGTTCTAAGCTGACAGAAGACTAAAGATAGTTGCTTTTATTTTCCAGGAATAGGAAAAAATGTTAGGTTTTCTTTTGTATAATCCCAACTGTCAAGAAAACTGCTTGGGGGCAATATGAGCTTCTTTGAGAAGCAGAGCTCAATTTTTTTTAACTGTGAACATGATGTTTTCTGATCCCTTCTCCATATGGAATTGTCAGTATGTACTGGGCATCCCACTAGGCAGTAGCTATAACATTCTGTCTCATACACATTCACCCATACTTCTCATCTTTTACCTTATTCAGACTTTCAATGGGAACTATAAAATAGGCTGGCATTCCACTTGTTAGAAAATGCCACAAAGATGAATCATTGTTAACATTGTAGCAAATACCTGAAGGCCACACCGGGTTTATGAGGACAATAAAAACCCTTTGCTAAGATGGGCTTTTAGTACTTCTGAGCATCTCTCTAATAGTAAAGTGATAATTGCACCATTGCACAGTTTTATGAGGCATTAGTCCAGTTCCCAAGTGGCTAAACTGGAAGGTTGAAGGCTGAATCATTTATCTTGACAAGGAAACTGGATTGTTGGGGATTGAAATAAATAAGTCTTTGACAAACACATATCAGCTCTTTGTCAGATTTCTTTGTGGAAGATATTAAACTAAAAACATCATTGAAAAGACTGCAAATCAACTTTTAAAACAACAAAGAGAACAAATATATTCAGGCCAAAGTCTATAAATATTTATTAAATGCAACATTCTACATTGGGTGTTCTCCCCAAGCAATGCCTTTGTTTTCATTGGCATCCATGTACAAATATCCTCTGGAGCATATATATTCATATATTCAAAAAAGTATGCTATGTGTATAGATTAGTACCTGGCACATTTTTCAATTATGTTTCATTGTGCTCCTTTAAAAACACAAATCTAATTGCCCCTTTCAACATGACCTCAATTGTAGATTCTGATCTTCCCCACATACTCTCCATGGCTAAACTCTACCAAAATCTGATTTTCACTTACTATGTGAAATGAAATATATGCTAGTAGTAGACAGATAATAGGGACAGAAAAACAAAACAAAACAGGTTTCTTCTACTGGGGAGAGCTATAATAATTTGAGGAAGCTACATGGGATATGGCTGATATTTAACAGCATTAGAAAAAGTTTCCATAAGGAAAGGTATACATATGATGCCTAAAAGATATTTGGAGTTCTAAGACATAAAGGTGAGACGGAAGTGAATTACTGCTATGGGAAATAGAATACTGAATTTGGAGAATCATAAGTAAGTCATTAGAGTGTCTGAACCTTAGATTGTAAGAAATGTAATCTTGTATAATTATGCTAAGAAGGTAGTCTGGAATGGAAAGGTGAAAAATTTAAGGCTCTAAGCTAGCAACCTGTATTTTAGGTTCCTATATATTTAGGTTTCTTATAACCTATGAAGTCCCTTGAATAGAACAGTGAAATGGTAGCATTAATGATTTAAGAGCATTCTTTTGGAAATATTAGGATAGATATATTGGAGAAGAAATAAACTGGAAGCACAACATATGATTAGGAAGTTACTGCTATCGTTTATGGAAGAAGTGTTGAGTATCTGAACTAGTGTGCCAGCTGAATGCGTAGAAAGAGGGAGACAGATATAAGAGATTATTTGAAAGTAGAAGAAAAAGATATATAAACAAATACATATACACACACACAGTTGTGTGAGCCTTGGCAAGTCATTTAACACTTATTTGCCTCAGTTTCATCTTCAGAAAAATTGAGATAATAATAGCATCTATCTCCCAAGCTTATTGCAAAAATCAAATGTGAGATAATTTTAACGTGTTTACTTATTACTCTGCCTGACACATACTTTGTACTAAATAAATGTTGTTGTGTTTATCATTATTATTATTATTATTATTATTATCCTTCCCTATAATGTATATCTTCTTTTCTATCAGCCTATTATTTTTTTTCACCTAGAGAATTACTATCTATTTTCTGAAGCCCAGATTAGGCTTTGAACTCATTTGAGCTGTCCTATTGAAATGTATATAACACTTTTTTTGTAATTTTCTAATGTGTTTATATTCTGCAAGTCAGAAAATACCTCAAGTATTTACTACAAATATGAACGACAATCAACAGTATCCTTGTGCATTTTATTCTTTTGTGTTTATTACTTATCTCTCCACTAGATTATAGGTTACATAAGGATATGGACCACAGCTTATCTAAACATTTTTTTCTCCACCAAATGCCTAAAACAATGAACTGTAAACCATAGAAATTTTATTTTATTTTGAGTTACTGAAGGAAGTCATTAATGTACAAAATTAAAAGAGCTTTATTTGGACAGTCCAGCATTTTATTTGGATAATCAAACTTGAATATTGTCAAACATTTTTTACAATCCTTTCCATATGTAAAATGGACAGTTTTGAAGATCATATGAATTATTCTTCAGTAAAATTTTAGTTAGACCATGAATAGGCACAGGGAAGAGAGGCATAAAGTTTGGAATCATAGAGTAATAAAAAATAAGAGTAATAGCTAATCTTTATTTAGTATTCACTATGTATCAAGCGCTGTGCTAAGCATTTTATAAATATCATCTCATTTGACCCTTATAGCAATCCTGGAAAGCAGATCTTTATTCCCATTTTACAGATAGGGAAACTAAGGCAAAAAGTGCATATGTGACTTTCCCATATTCACATAATCAGTAACTGTCTGACATCTGATTTTAACTCAGGTTTTCTTACCTTTAAAACTATCCCTCTAGCCACTGTATTACCAAGCTACCTCTTGTAAAAATATCAGACTTAGAATTAAAAGATATAGGGCAAAGTATGGGCTTTGCAACTAACAAGCCATTTTAAATTAATAAAGTTATTTGTCCTCTCTAAATTGTCTCCTTATTTCTAAAATGAAGATGATAATATTTATATTACCCATCCAGTCCAATGCAAGGAGCAAATAAGATGTATATGCAAAATCACATGAAACCACAATAGAAATGTCAAAGTATTTTATTATTATAAAGTATATACACAGTAGCTTTAATGTGATGCTTCACTGGAGTCTAAAGATGATTCTGGGTTAGTGAAAGTTGTACAATTGATACATAAGCAAGACCCATAAACACTAGAAAATCTTCAAAGATTCAACAATGTCTCACATGCTTTGATTACAAAATCCAGTCTGGTGAATTAAAAATTTCAATCACCAAGTAATGATGATTTTGGTCCAAGAAATTCATTTTTAAAAATTTACAAAAGTGATGATAGTTTATAGCATCTGTTGACAAAAAGGGTGAGAACATTGATTAAATATCAGGTTCAAAAGCAATGTATTAATTCTGTATATAGGAGTGCCTTATCTCTTTGAATAATTTGTTGATGTTTTGCTGATGTATAGTTGTTCCACTTACATTTGACTCTTCCATTTGGGTTTTCTTGGTAAAGAAACTGGAGTAGTTTGCCGTTTACTTCTCCTATTCATTTTATGAATGAGGAAATTGGATGCAAACAGTTTAGTAACTTGTCCAGGGATACATATCTCATATCTAAAGAATCTAAAGAAAGTATCTAAAGTATCTAAAGAAAGATTGGAACTCAGGAAGAAGAATATTACCGACTCCCAGCCCAACACTCTTATCTTCTGTACAACCTAATTGCCCTACATAATATATCTTGCATAATATGTAAAAATTCAATTATATGTGATGCAAGTCATTAATGCAGGGGGGAAATAGAATAACAATATTAGTAAAAATAACAATAACAGTAATAATAAAATATATAGTATAAATGATCATGATTTTAATGATAGTGGTAGTAGTAGTAGTGAAAGTAATAGTAAAAAAATGTAGGCAAAGTGGAAAGAGAAAGAGCAAAAGAAAGAAAGAAAAGGAAGCGAGAAAAGGAGCAAGGAGGAGAATAGAAAAATGAAGGAAAGGAGTGAGAAAAATAAAGACGAAAAAAGAGAAAAGGGAAGGAAAATAAAAGACCTGATCACAGAATTCCGATGACCTAGGCTCAAGAGCATTACCACTTCAAAGGTGTTTGGTTACTGGCAAACATTACCTCTCTGGTCCTCAGTTTCTTTATCTGTAAAATGGGGAGGGTAGGTAATAGAATATTTAAAGGCCTTTCAAGATCAACATTCCATCATTCCATATTATCTTAGGTTTTATCTTTCCTTTGAAAAGCTAAATATTTTAATTCTACAACTTATATGCTACAGGATGGAGGTAAAAACTAATTCACATTTTGGATTTTTTTCTATTTTATGTCAGACTAATTATTTCTTGGATGTAAGATATTGCATGACAGGAAATTCTTTACCAATATAATTCAGCAACTGCCTTATAATTCATAATCTTAGGGTGGAATATAGCAGAAGTAAGTGACCTGTCTAAGATCACCTACCAGTATGTGCCAACAGTGTAATTAAACACAGCTAGTTCTGTGTTTAGTTCTGAAGCTAGTTCTCTAACCATTATAGCATATTGTCTTTTATACAAGTCATAAAGCTTTGCAAAGGAGTCCTCTTTAAATGATGGCAAAAGAAATAACTATCTCTTTGAGTTTGTATTCAGTGCCATTCCTCATTTAATGATCTTTTAAAAAATAAATCCCTTTGTCCCTTTAGTCATGACATAGTTAACTTGGAATAGCACTCCATACTTCTTGTCAATCTTACTTTATCCCTTCTTACTTTTAGAATAGAGCAACATAAATATATAAATAAAACTTTTAGAGCCAGAGATTATACAGACCAATGATGCCAAGAAAATAATTCTATCCTCAAATAAAGATAAATTTGCTTCTGAAACAATATACAGCAGGTAGGGGGTAGAAGGATTCCAATCTTTTTTGTTTTGAGTTTTTGTCCTGCAGAAGGAAATCAAGGTCACTTTTCATAGTTCTAAGAAATGGATAAGAGAGAAAATATAGTCATTTGTGGTTTACAGCCATTCAAATGGAAGTCTGGAAATATAGGAGTATTTGCTAAAATTCAGACAATGAGCAAAGAATAAAAACCTTAAATGGGACCCATATATTGACACCATTTTAAAAAAAGCCTTTTATAAATGTTACTTAAGTGTATTACAATTCACTCTCTGTTAGGGACATATTATCAGTTTTATTTAAGCATACAGTCTTTTTACCTGTGCAGGTTTGCTTTTGAGAGCACTCTTTACATACCATCTATAACTTCTTACTTAAACTTAAATGTCTGGGTTTAATAAAATACGATGGGTGAGGATTAAAAGTTTTATAAAATAAAATGAGTGTCACCTAAAAATTGCTATCTCTTTCCTGAACTTGAACAGTATAAGAAAAGGAAAACACATCCCTTCTCCCACTCTAGGGTTTTACTCCTTAGGCATGATGGATAAAAATAAAACGAGGCCATTACAATGCCAAACACCAATTTCTGAGCAGCTTATACCATAGGAGAGTAATGGTCTGCCTGCAGAAATAAAAGAGAGTCATGGAGGAATAGGCCTGCCTGTCCTAAAAAGGAATGATCATTCACTTCACATTATCATTCTCTTTAAACTGCTCCTTGTACTGTCAAGTGGCAAACAACATCCCTCACGTCCTTCCGTTCCACTTAGGATGAGGAAAAATGGTGATGTGCTGGAAAAAATTCTTATGTTACATTCAAAGAAGGTAGTATGTATGTAGGTGATGACACTAAGGGAAATGGGGTTGCCCTAGGCTAGGATCAGTCTCCTGGTTATTTAGGGGTGATATTGGAAGAAAGCAAGATACTAGTAGGTTATCCAGCAGTCAACTAAAGGATAATTGTTGAGACATAGCAGGAGAGTATTTAATAAGGATAAGTAATGAGTGCAACTCTACTTGATTTAGCCAAGTTAAGTTCCTATCAAGATCTATATAATTTACACACACACACATTATACATGCACAAATATATATATATATATATATGTACATTTGTGATATATAAGTATATACTTATATACACATATATATTTATTGTATTTGTTATATATATATATATATATATATATATATATTTACATGCATAAATATATGGTATACCATAAATGTGTGTGTGTGTGTGTGTGTGTGTGTGTGTGTGGTGTGGTGTGAATCACTTCAATACCTGTCTACTTGGGGAAGTTTGTGAGAACTCTCTGTGTTTACTGGAATCACAAAATTATAGAATCTTTGTCTCCAAGATGATTTCACAGATCATCTCCCCAAAATAAGGAAACTGAGGATAAGATTATTTAAGTGACAATATAGAGCAGAAACTACTTTTGTTTGCAGATTCCTTTATTCCAAATCCAGTGCATTTCTCATTACACCACACCAATTCCCCATAAGTCAGTATTACATGTAATAGGGATTTTGAAAATCATTGTGAATTTCCAAAACTCAAGTGGACTGGACTAAGGACACAATTGTAAAATTTTGGTAGATTTAATGGACAATAAATGGTTGAGCTGTAATTGGAAGATGTATTCCTTGACTGACTTTCCCTTAGAGGTTCCAAGGGCTTTTTAGTACCACAAGTTCAAACCTATATCTCGTCCTTTGTTAAAAAAAAATTCTGGAACTTCTATATTAATTAGACTGTCTCTTTTTAATTCTTTGATTATGCAGATCTATGAAACAAAGAAAAATAGTAAATGATTCCTAGACTTATAAAGGTAATTTCCATTTCTGCTGAGATATTATTGGAGAAACGACTAAGTAGTACCCTATGGTAAGGGTAATATACCTGATTTTAGGCCATATAGAAGCATTAAATCATTAAACAATGAACAAGGAGGTGATATACTCTTAATGGACAAGAAATAGATCTATATTGGCAAACTCTGCATAACTAAAGCCAGAAGCTTTTAAAAATTTTATCTGAATGATAGGATGGTTCACAAGTTTTCCTTGGAAACAACAAGTAAAGGAAATGCCTGAGTTGATTTCATCATGTACTCAAAGGCAATAGGAAACATCAATTTCATGGGACATTGGTCATCTCATTTTGCCATGCTCATGATTAGAAGAAGTCAAAAGAACACTACAAAAATAATTGCAGTTTATAAGCCAACATCTGTTAGAGAGAATATAGAAATAGAAAACTTCTATGAAGAACTTGACAAGATTTTCTTAATGGTCAATATAGACTTTAATATACAGTAAATTCAATGTAAAAAGGGATATAGAGGAGGACAATGAAATATATGTTGGGGAATCAGGTTAGGGATTGATTAAACATGTGTGAAGGACAACACTGGCTTGTGAATTGGATCCATATATCAAATTCATGTACTAACTTCATAATTATTTATATGATAGTCATATGTTTGTGTGTTGAGTTTTACTATTTCAGTTTATATTTTGGCTTCCTACCCAGCACCATCCAGACCTTGTCTCTCTCACTTTGTTAAAGGTCATTGAAGAAGAATTTCATTTTAAAACTGGGATAAAGTGTAGAATAATAAAATTAGAAAGAAAGAGAAGGTATCTCAGAGACTATCTAGTCCTAGCAAAGAAAAGTCCTACTCCACCCCAACCCACACTCTATCCAATAATTGAAGACCTCATCAAAAACCTCACTGAGGCAAAATATTTTCTTTTGGTAAAAAGTTATTCCTTACAAGAGCAGAGGATAGTGGGATTATTAGCTCCTTAATCCTAAACATTATGCCTCTCTTAAGGGAGTCTAAAATCCTATTATTATTTTATAGGATATCATTTTACATCATACTGTATATGAAACACATATCAATTTTCAGTCCATTAAAATCCCAAGAATTTTTTTCCAGATGAACTGACCTCTAGCCACACCTATCCAGTCTTAAACCTGCAAGACTGATTCATCAACTCTAACAATTTAGATTAATTCCTATTAATCTTCACTTTATTAGATGCAGCCCAAAGTTTCTTTTTTTTTCTTTTTATTTTATTTTTTGTTATACATGCTAAGATATATGTTAAATCCAACATGTGTAAACATATTTACATAGTTTTCTTGCTGCACAAAAAAAAATCAGATCAAAAAGGAAAGAAAATGAGTAAGAAAACAAAATGCAAGAGAACAAGAGCAAAAAAGAGTGAAAATGTTATGTCGTGATACACCTTCAGTTCCCAGTCTTCTCGCTAGGTTTACATGGCTCTCTTTATCACAAGATAATTGGAACTGGTATCAATCATCTCATAGCTGGAAAAAGTCACATTCATCAGAATAGATTGTTCTATAATGATGTTGCCATGTACAATGATCTCCTGGTTCTTCTCATTTCACTTAGCATCAGTTTATGTAATTCTCTTCAGGCCTTTCTAAAATAATCTTCTTGATCATGTTTTATTCCATAACATTGACATACCATAACTTATTGAGCCTTTCTCCAACTATTGGGCATGCACTTTTGTTTTTACAGTTTCTTGCCACTATAAAAAGGGCTGACACCAACATTTTTGCATATGTGGATGCCTTTCTTTCCTTTAAGTTCTTTTTGCCATATAGGCACAATAGAAATATTGTTGAATCAAAGGGTATGCATAGTTTGATAACTTTAAAAATTTTCTTTATTAAAGCTTTTTTTAAAATTTTTCAAAACATATGCATGAACAATTCTTCAACATTAGCCCACACAAAAAATTGTATTCCAATTTTCTCCTTTCCCCCATGCCCTCCCCTAGATGGCAAATAATCCAATATATGTTAAACATATTAGAAATATATGTTAAATCCAATAAATGCATACATACTTATACAATTATCGTGCCACACAAGAAAAATCAAATCAAACTAGTAAAAAAGAGAAAGAGAGAGAGAAGCAAAATAAAATGTAAGCAAACAATGACAAAAAGAGTGAGAATGTAATGTGGTGATCAATATTCAGTTCTCTTCTCACAATCCTCTGTCTGCGTGTAAATGGCTCTCTTCATTACTAAACAATTGGAATGGGTTTGAATCATCTCATTGTTGAAGAGAACCACATTCATCAGAATTGATGACTCTTGTTGCCATGTATAACGATCTCCTTGTTCTGATCATTTCACTTAGCATCAGTTCATGTAAGTCAGTTTGATAAATTTTTGAGCATAGTTCTAAATTGCTTTCCAGAATGGCTGGATCTATTCATAGTTTCACCAACTATGTATTAGTGTCCAGTTTTTCTACATCACCTCCAACATTCATCCTTGTCTTTTCCTGTCATCTTAGTCAATCCCAGAGGTGTGTAGTGGTATCTCAGAGTTATCTTAATTTGTATTTCTCTGATTAATAGTGACTTAGAGCACCTTCTCATATGATTAGAAATAGTTTTAATTTCTTCATCTGAAAATTGTCTGTTTATATGATTTGACCATTTATCAATTAGAGAATGGCTTGGATTCTTATAAATTTGAATCAATTCTCTATATATTTTAGAAATGAGGCTTTTATCAAAACCCTTAAATGTAAAAATGCTTTCCCAATTTATTGCTTCCTTTCTAATCTTATCTGCATTAGTTTTGTTTGCACAAAAACTTTTTAACTTGATATAATCAAAATTATCTATTTGTTTTTTAATTATGACTTCCAGTTCTTCTTTAGACACAAATTCCTTCCTTCTCCACACAGCTGAGAAGTAAACTATCCTATGTTCTTCTAATTTGTTTATAACATTACTCATTATGTCTAAATCATGAACCGGATTTTGACTTTTTCTTGGTATGTGGTGTTAGGTGTGGGTCAGTGGCTAGTTTCTTCCATACCAGTTATCAATTTTCCCATCAGTTTTTGTCAAATAGTGATTTCTTTCCCCAGAAGCTGGGGTCTTAGTGTTTGTCAAGCACTAGATTCCTATAGTTATTGATTATTTTGTCCTGTGATTCTAACTTACTCCATTGATCGATTATTTTTTTTCTTAACCAGTACCAAATGGTTTTGATGACCACTTCTTTATAATATAGTTTTAGGTCTGGCACAGCTAGGCCACCTTCACTGGCATTTTTAAAATTAATTCCCTAGACATCCTTGACCTTTTCTTCTTCCAGATGAACTTTGTTATTATTTTTTCTATGTATGTAAAATAATTTCATGGAATTTTGATTGATATCAGCCCAAAGTTTATATTTATCAAAATAGTTCTGAACTCTCATTAGTATTCAGTATGATACTTAACCCTTCCAATTTGCTTCAATTTACAAATCTAATCAAACATGATAATTCTCTTTTCAGACAATCCATCAATTTAAATGTTAAACAATACAAAGCCCAACAATCTCCACTGAAGACATTCAATATTGGCCAATAGAAAAATTCTCTATTGTCAGAAGACATAAATTTAAAATGTGGCTCTACCACTAGCATGAGCAAGTAATTTTTTTTCACTTTGACATTCAGTTTTGCATATGCAAGTTTAGGGTTGCTTAGATACCTCCAAGCTTCCATTTAGCTATAAATATGGACCTATCTATGATGCTTTGAATATCTATGTGATATCAGACAACAAAAATTTATTCATAAAAGGCACATCATTAAATCCTGAAGAAGGATAACAAAAACAAAACAATAGCAGCAACATTCCTTTGCCTCAAGAATAAGACTAAATGTAAAGAAAAATAATAGTGCATATTAAATACAATGTGTTTCATGATCTTAAACTATTAAAGCTTAAAACTCCATTAAGATTTAGGGATACTTTATATACAAAAAACAAACAAGGCAATTTGGGGGGCACGAGAGGAGAGATATAATCAAATGAGAGAGTTTCATAAAAAGATTAAAATATGGGGTAAATCATTAGAGTTTAAACGGAAATAAAGAATTTTGAGGAGCAGAGACAAAAAAGCAGTGGAGACAGAATGGTGTATGAGAGTAATATGAAGGACAGTTTGTCTATATCGTGGAATAAGAAAAGAGTGTAAGGTATATTAAGGATAGAAATGTAGATTTGGCATGAGACTTTAAAATATTATAATAAAAAGTTTAGAAGAGACAAAAGGGAGAAATTATAACTTATTGAGTTCGCGATATCTGCATTTTAGGACAATGACATTAGTATCTATGAGTAGAATAGATTGGAGAAGGAGAGAAATATGAAATAGGATAAAAAGTAAGGATGTAGTTATAATAATTCAAACTGGAGTTAAAGGCAGCCTAACCTGCCTAACCAGGGTGTCATCTGTGTGAATAAAAAAAAAAAAAAAGGAATAGATATAAGAGATGTTGTTGAAGTAGATGCTTTATGTAATGTCCAACCTAGCTCTCTGGAGGACCTTGGGACCAGTGGAGGGGTTCAGGAGGCAGGAAAGCCACCAGGAGGATGGTCAAAGATGGAATGTCACTATTTCCAGTCCTCTCAGACCTTAAATACCTCAGTATAATTGTATCATTACAGAATACTAAGTATGTGTGAACTACAGAACCATTACATCCCATACTTAGTATTAAGTATATGTGAACTAGAGAACTATCATCTCATTGATCACATTGAGTTAACACCCTGAAGTTAGTATCTTTGCTTCAAGTATACTTTTCTCAGAGTTCCTCAATATCTGCGGTCCTCTACATCTCCTGATTTCTTTTGTTTAGAACACAGGTGATCACACCCTCCCTGACTTCTCAGGAAGGGAGAGAAGAACCCCAAAAAGGAGGTGATCATGCCCTCCCTGAGTTCTCAGGAAAGGAGGAAAAAACACCAAAAAGGAAATGGGGAGTCAAAATAGATATTGTTAGCAGGTTTCCTCTGGGCTGAAATTGAAACAGGTATACATAAATCCGAGCATGGGAGATATTATACAAGCACATAGTAATATACCACAGGCTACTAGTGATGTAACAAACAACATGAATCAACATGAGGAATTATACATGTCCATAAGTCCTAGAAGGAGAGTATATAAATAATAATCACACAGACACCTCCTTCAACACCCAAGAGATAGTCCAAAACCAATCTATTGTCCATTACTTCACATGTCAGGGAATCCAATGATTCTTGCAGGTTTTGAAGACCTGCAACAGTCTCATCATGTGTCAGGAAATCCAATAATTCCTGCTCATTTTGAAGTCCTGTAGCAGTCTCATCAATAATTTTTGATGTTCATAAGTCAATTGTCATATATATTGGGTTAACAGTCATGCTTTTTCAGTGGCACGTGTAGTCAGCAATGCAGTCATCTGATGTTTCTTGGGTCTTTTCCTTTGTTTCAAGATGTCTTCTCCATATCTCTCTGAAAGATAAGGCAAATACAGCTCATTAGCACCTATCTGATTCCTTCTCCATCTGTAGAGATAAAAAGCAAACCCTCTTCCCAAGCAGTTAACCTATCTGTTCCCT
This sequence comes from Sarcophilus harrisii, assembly GCF_902635505.1. NCBI lineage: Eukaryota > Metazoa > Chordata > Mammalia > Dasyuromorphia > Dasyuridae > Sarcophilus > Sarcophilus harrisii. The sequence goes on from NC_045426.1 coordinate 426,416,993, forward strand.
TTCATTCACCACTTTCTGGATCTCTCCACATCATCTGGCAATTATCTAAAGATAGTGGAGGTGCTTGCACTGGACACTGCCATTCCTGCAGGTTATAAAACCTGTCTGCTGGAGCCAGTGCATCTTTATCAAAAATCAAAACAAATTAGTAGCTAAATTTAAAGAGCTAAATTTAAAAATTTTCTAGGGTTACCTTTACCTTCCCTTTTCTTTTGTTTTTGGAGAAGTGACTTGATGTCTCTGTTTCTCCTCTTTACTATTGCCTGTCTTTGAGGATTAAAAAGTATTCCAGTGGTGTGTAAAATCTGATATTGTGCACAAAATTGTACTAAATGTTTGGAAGTATATGCAGGTCCATTATTGGTTTTATTGCATGACACACCCATAATTGCAAAGACTTGTATAAGGAATTCAGTGACCATTCGAGTTGTTTCTTTTGGTACTGGTATTGTAAAAATTAATCCTGAAAAGGTGTCTACTACAACATGGATAAAAGGCAGACAATCAAAAGGTTTAGAATAGGTCACATACATTTATCAAATTTCATTGGGTCTCAAAATACTATGGTTTTTCCCTGGAGGAAGTGTAGGAGCCTGGAAAGGAAGGCAAGCTGTACAGGCTTTTACTATGCTCCTAGCTTCCTCTTTTGTTATCCTAAATTACAGACATAAAGCTCAAGCACCCTGATATTTAGAATGACATTCTTGGGCTGTCTGAAATAAGTATTGGCTAAGATGGTTAGAAGGTGATCTGCCTATGAATTTCCATAAAAAATAGGACCTGGAAGTCTATTATGAGAGTGGATATGCAAGATATAAATCTCAATGTGATGCTTTGTTACTTGCTTTTGAAGTTCCTTAAAGAGCTGATACATATTAGAAGCTACAAATTTTAGTTGGGCTGTGGCAATTATTTGTACCATACCTACTGAATAAGCTGAAGCAGATATTATATTTAAATCTCCTGGATAATGAGAGCTAGCATGATTGCATAAAATTCATTCTGTTGTATGCACTGAAAATAAGTTCTGACTATTCTCTTTCTGATTAAGTCATGAGAACATACAGCACAAATGTTATGTTTGGACACATCTATATAGAGAGTTGGTTCTTTCAGAAGAACCTTTGCAACCTTTTCTTAAAAATCCATTGTCAGTTATGTAATAGTAGGGTTATCTTTAAAGGAGACCCTGTGTAAAATTTGGAGCTGTGGCCAATACAATTTACCATTCTCAGATGGTTTCACAGCATATATTAATTTATCCATTGTTATAAAATGTATTTATCTTGTCAGATCTTATCCCAGATAATTGTACTATTCACTTAATGGCCTTTAATAAGATTCTAGCCACAAGCACTTGGGTAAGGAGTAAGGTTTTGTTCTGATTGTGCTGAGAGGTTCACTCACTTTATCACACTGTCTCCTTGAAGAAGGACTGCTGTGGGTGTCTTTTTTTCTAGCAAAAACTGATATTTCAAAGGGTTTTTGAGTGCCTCTTTCAACCACATTGGATAAAGACAGTTCAACTTCTCTCAAAGCCTCTTGAGCTTCTTTTGTAAGCTGGCATGGTGAATTTACTGCAGTGTCTCCCCTTAAAATGCCACATAATGATTGTAATTGATAGGTAGTTAAGCCTAACACTGGACACATCCATTGAATATTTCCTATCAATTTCTGAAAATCACATAAGGTGTTCAACTTCTCTGTTCCTAAAGAAAACTTTTGTACTGTAAGCACCTTAGGATACACATCATATCCTAAGTATTGAAAAGAAGCATGACTTTGAATTTTTTCTGGAGCTATATGCAATTTGTAGTTCTTTACTGTTTCTATGGTCTTTTGTAGACATCCTTCTAACATTTCTTCCTCAGGTGCACACCCCAAGATATTATCCATGTACTATAACAATATAACTTTTGGAAATACTTTTCTTACTGGAGTAAGAGCAGCAGCAACATATATTTGATACATAGTAGAACGATTTTTCATTCCCTGTGGTAAAACTGTCCATTCATATCTTTTATAAGGTTCAGCTAAATTAATGCTGGGTACTGAAAAGGCAAATCTTTTCATATCCTCCTTATCTAGAGGGATAGAATAGAACTTATCCTTAATGTCTATAACCCAAAGAGGCCATTCTCTAGGCAGTTGAGTAGGAGATGGAAGTCCAGGCTGAAGAGTTCTCATAGTTTCCATCTGTCCATTTATTTTTTTAAATCAGTTCACATCCTCCATTTTTCAGATTTCATTCTTACAACAAATACAGGTGAATTGCAAGGACTTAGAGAAGGTTGTAAGTGTCCTTGGTACAGTTGCTCCTGTACTGTGTCTAATAAGGCTTGATTTTTTTTCACTTGTTAAGGGTCACTATTCTACCCACACTGGTATATCATTTTCCATTGAATTGGAACAAGTGAAAGTGTAGGCAGGCCTTCAACAGCAACCCTGCCTAAAATGCCGAATTACTCATTTATTGTAAGTAACTCATTGTTGTAAGATGTCTCTTATGGGGATTTTTTCTACTACAAAAGGAGTAAAACCTCCTGTTTCATCTTCAAATTTTCATCTCATTTTTATCCTCCTATAAGAAACATATAGGTGTCTGCCTTAATCTTTGGCCAATGACTGGACCAGTTGGCACCTCTAATGACTGTATGATCTGCACCTGTGCCTACCAACCCTTTCAATGGTATTCCATTTACATAGATAGTGAGCATAGGACTGTCAGCTGCAGTCTAGAATATTCCTGAATTCTGATTCTGGGAGTCAAAATCTGGCCAAATATCACCAAATTGCCTATCAGGAGTCTGTATCAGTAAACTTGATGCTGCTACTTCTGGGTGATAAGTCACAGACTGTCTACCTGTATTAGTGACTAGGATATTATCTACACATTGCTCAGTTTCCCAAATCAGTGTATGGGATGGACACTGTTTTGTAAGCACTCTCAGGTGCTCATTTATTTTGAAATGGTCAAGCCTTCTGTGGCTGGAGGCAAAGGATCTATAGGCTGAACAGAGACAGATTTCACCTCTCCAGGGGATATCTCAGTAGTCTCAGATACACACAACTCTATTCCCCCCAATCCTTTTCCCCATCAGGTTGCTTCTTGGCTGACTGATCATGTTGGAGTACTAAACTTCTAAAGATTCTCTGGTTGTAACATCGGCTGCCATCATGTCCCAAGTGTTTTGGTTTTTTTTGCCTGGGGCCCTGGAGCCAAGCCCCACTTCCTATTTCCTTAAGTCAATCTACATTCTCTTGCCAAATGGAAGCCTTAGTTGCATTTTGGATATGGGGTTTGGGGTCTTGTTCTCCCACCCTGTATTTTATGCCAACATTGAGTTTTCAGATACCCTACTTTCCACACTAAAAGCATTGACAAGTCTCTCTGGAAGTCTCTTGCCAAGAGGGACCCTGTCTTCCCATATTCAGGTCTTGAGAAGTCTGCTTCATAGCATGGGTATAGAAGGTATTTGTGCTCACTGTGGCACAACATCTTATGATCTCTAAAGGAGCATCCCTATGTAGTCCTAGTATAATTCTTCTACAAACCTCATTAACATTTTCTCTAGCAAGTTTTCTTATAATAATTTCTGTTGCTGCATTTCCACCAATAGTCCATATGACAGCTGTCTGCAGATGTCCCATAAAATCAGCAAAGGGTTCATTTAGACCTTGTGCTATTTTCATGAAGGTTTCCTCTCTATCTTGTTTTCCTGGAATGGTACCCCATGATTTGATAGCAGCAGAAGCAATTTGCTCATATGCTGCTATAGGTTAATTATTCTGCTCTAAAGTGTCTGCATAAGGACCTAAACCTGCTGGTTTTTCAAAGGTGACTGGTATATTAATTCCAGTTTGTCTCTTTTGTTAGGCTTGTATTCTACAGAGTTCATTGTATTCAGAAAGACACAACAAGTTTTGTCCAAGTTCTAAACATATCTTTGCTATGGTTTTCCAATCACGAGGGGTTAAAATTTCATATGCCAAATTCTCCAATTCCATCTTAATATAAGATGATGTAAATCCATAAAGAGTGCAAGTCTTTTTTAAGACCTTTGATAATTTTCATATTAAAAGAAGTGTCTCCTCTTTTTTCTTGACCTGAAGAGTGAAACTCTTCAGTCACAGGGTATACTTCTATTCTCAAAACAGAAATATCCTGTCTTTCCTCTTTATCTTTAACCAATGCCTTTTCTAATCTTGTCATAAGGGGAGGACAAAACTGCTGCATGGGTAGTGCTGATGGTGTCACTGCCTCTCTCACTCCTCCTCCTCCCTCCATACAAGAAGGAAAAATTGAGGGGGGGAGGGTCAGGAGATGGGCAATGCTTCAAGAACACCTGCTGAGAAGCACCACGCTCCTTAAGTTCATCAGCACTGTACTTAACTCTTTTCTTATCCAATTCTTCATGCCTTTTAGCTGTTTTGTCAGTACCATCCCCGTCCTGCTCTTTCTCCTCACACTTCCTTGTCTGTCTGTCCACATAAAAATCTTTCCTTATTTTAAAACTTGTGAGATTCCTTAAAGCCAATTGCATTATGTTCTATATATAGAATGCTTCCTCAGGAATTGAATCAGACTTTTTGTACAGCAAAGTAACGGTTTGGTCATGTATACTTATTGTGTATCTAATTTATATTTTAATATATTTAACATCTACTGGTCATCCTGCCATCTGGGGGAGGGGGTGGGGGGGGGGGTAAGAGGTGAAAAATTGGAACAAGAGGTTTGGCAATTGTTAATGCTGTAAAGTTACCCATACATATAACCTGTAAATAAAAGGCTATTAATAAAAAAAATAGGAAAAAAAAAGGAATTGAATCAGGACTCTTAGCATTGTAATATTCAATTAGTTGCTCTCTCACTAGTTTCTACATATCTGGCTCTAATTTTTCTTCCTTAGAGAGCCAAAGAGGCATGCACACTAACATATTTCAGAGTTCAGTGATCTGCTTCCATGTTACCAACAAATTTTGCTCCTTTATTAACCTAACTATGCATTTTACACATTTCCCTTGGGGTGAAGAAGATCTTTTCTTGTATTTGCCCCATTTCAGGTGAGAAAAAAATGAAAGTGACTAGTTTAACACTTAACAAAGTTTCCTGCTTGTCTATTTTTGTACTCACCCTATTTCTGGGTCACAGGGACTTCTCCATTGAGTTTCTGATCACATTAGTTGAACCGCTGAGTATAGGTCCTTATGTCCACAGCCTCAAAATGCACTGTGCTTCATTCAGTGCCCCATGTTGGGTGCCAAAATTTAGTGTCTGGGCTAGCTCTCTGGAGGATCTCAGAATCAGCCTTGATCTTGGTGAAGGAGTACAAGAGGCAGAAGAGCCACCAGGAGGATACTCAAAGATGGAATGTCTCTATTTTCAGTCCTCTCAGCTCTTAAAAATCTCAGTATGATTACATCATTACAATACACTAAGTATGTGTGAACTAGAGAGCCATTACACCACCTTACTACTAAAGAATCATCATCTCATTAATCACATTAACACCCTGTTGTAAGTATCCTTCTTTCAAGTATACTTTTCTCAGAATTTCCCAATATCTGTGGTAGTCTACAGCTGTAGACATAGAAGATTTGTCAATTGATTAGATCTAATAGTGAGCTAGGGCCAATTGCATAATATTCAAAGGAAACATTATATTTTAGATATAAGCAAATATTACAAATCAGGTCTCCATTTATGTTTTGTTGATTGTCCAGACTTAAAAAAGTGATAGAGGAAGTGTTAATATAAATTTAACTTAAAGTATCTTTCATGTTTTAGACAATCAGACATTAAATATTTACCAGAACACCCCAATTGGTCGTTTGAATTCAGTGCAACTGAGAAGTTAAAAAAGCAAATATTTCTTAAAGATTTAAAACAAACAAACAAACAAACAAGTAAGCTATTTCCTGGGGTGAAGCCAAGATGGCAAAATGAACCCAGGAAGCTCCTCAAGCTCTTCCAGATTCCATTGAAAATTACATAAAACCAAGCTTCTAGACAGAGTCTGACAGAATGAAATCACTTTCCAGCTCAAGATAAACTGAAAAAGCTTCAAGAAGTGTCAGTCATACTGGGGTGGAAAGAATATTCATTTCAGTTCAGACAGACTCTGGGAAAGCAGAAAGAGAGGCTTAAATACAACAAATCAGCAACTAAGACCCTCAGTCCTAGCTTAGTAGAGGATCAGATAATTGGAACAACCTCTAGTTCCATCTCAAAAGGCAAACCCTTGGAAACCAGGATGTTTCTTGAAAAGAGCAGAAAAAGCTACTCCCTGAAAGGATGAGGGACCCTTTTGATCAAAGTCAAGGTTCAGAACTATAAAGAAAGCTTGAGAAAGTGCTCTGTTTACCTCAGGAGCAGAACTTAACCATAAAAATTTAAAAAAGAGGAGATACTAAAAGAAAAGAAAAGAAAATGAGCAAGAAACAAAAAAAATGAGCATAGAAAACTACTATGATGATAGGGAAAATCAAAACACCAACTCGGACAAAGACAAACTGTACACAGAAGAAATCGCAAACAGTAATAAGAATCAGTCTCAGACCAACAGAGACTTCTTGGAAGTGCTGATAGAAGATTTTAAATGGCAAATGAGAAAGGTAGAAGAAAAAAGTGAAAAAAATGAGATATGCAAGACAAGAGTCAAGAATTTTGAAAAGGGAGAGAAAAAATTGACTGAAAAAAATAACTCCTTAAAAATACAATTAGCAAAATGCAAAAAATCAAACAAACAAATCCATTAAAGAAAACAACACCTTCAAAAATAGAATTAACCAAAAGGATACAAAAGCTGACTAAAGAAAATCAAACATTAAAAACTTGAATGGGACAAATGAAAGCTAATTACTCTGTGAGCCATGAGGAATCAGTAAAATAAACTAAAAAGAATTTAAAAAGAAAAGAAATTGTGAAATAACTCATTAGAAAAACAGCTAATCTGGAAAACAGATCCAGAAGAGACAATTTAAAAATTATTAGTTTACCTGAAGACCATGAACAAAAAAAGAGCCTGGATAACATTATTCATGAGGTCATCAAGGGGAGTTTGTTCTGATATTCTAGAAACAAAGGGAGCTATACCCATTGATCAAACCCATCGGGAAGAGATTCCACAAGGAAAACCCCAAGGAACATTTTTGCAAAACTCTAAACCTACAATCTTAATGGAAAAAATATTACAAGTTGCCAAACAAAAGCAATTCAAATATCAAGGAGAAACAGTCACCATTATTCAGGATCTGGCAGCTTCTACAATAAAGGATCAGAGGGCCTAGAATATCACATCCTGAAAAACAAAGAACCTGGGATTGTAATCTATATAGCAAGACTCAGCATCACTTTTAAGAGGAAGAGATGCATCTTTAATAAAGACTTTCAATCATTTCTACTAAAAAAAAACAGAATTAAATAGAAAATTTAATCTACAAACACAGGACTCAAGACAATAATAGAAAGGTAAAGAGGGGGAAATGTGTATTATTTAATAATGCTTTAAAAACATTTAAATCCCTGGATGGGAAGATAACATCTGTAACTCTTAAGAACTATACCTGCCACAAAGGCAGACAGAGGGAGGCATCACATCATGGACTGAGGATGTGCTTGTGATATCAGAAAAAAAAGACATTAAGGGTGGAGAAAGGTCTGTACTGAAAAAAAAGAGGAAAAGGAGGTATAGTGGGACAATTCAATTACAGGAAAAGTGCAAAAGACCTATTAGAATCAGGGAAAGAAGGGAGGGGAAAGAGAATTGTTTGAAGCTTGATCTCATCAATTTTGTCTCTAAATTAATTTAATGATTCACTTCGGTATAGAAATTTATGTAACTTTATAGAGAAGTAAAGAGAAAGGGAAAAAGGGGAGGGGCTGCACAGAAGGGATCACAGAAACACTAGGAAAAAAGGTAAGAGAAAGGAGGAGGGTGATAGAAGATAAGGTAGTGGGTGGGGTTGATTCAAAATACTACTAAGAGAAGGGAGAGGGGTGATAGGAATTAAGTTAGTGGGTGGGATTGGTCAAAAATAATACTAAGAACAAGGTGGCAAAAGAACAAACATATATACTGGGGAGAAAATAGAATGGAAGGAAATACAGAGCTGGTAATCATAACTCTGAATATGAATACGATGAACTTTACCAATAAAATGAAAGCAAATAGCAGAGTGGATTAAAAAACAGAATCCAACAATATGTTGTTTATAAGAAGTAATTGACACAGAGACACAAATACAGAGTAAAGCTAAAAGTTTGCAACAGAATTTATTATGCTTCAGCTGAAGTAAAATAAAGCAGGGGTAGCAATTCAGATTTCAGATAAAGCAAAAGCAAAAGTAGATCTAAGTAAAAGAGATTATGAAGGAAATTATAACTTGGCAAAGGGTACCATAAAAATTGAAGTAGTAACAATTTTTTTTATGAAATGCACCAAGTAGTAGAGCATAAGAATTCCTATAGAATATATTAAGCCAGTTATAGAAAGAAAGGGACAGAAAACTATATTAGTCGGGTACCTCAACCTTCCCCTCTCAGAATCAAATAAATTAATCACAAAATAAACAAGAAAGAAATTAGAGAGGTTAATAAGATCTTAGAAAAATTAGATATCAGAGACTTCAGGAGAAAACTGAATAGTGACAGAAAATAATACACCTTTGTATCGGTAGTAACTGGAACCTACACAAAATATGACCATATATAAGGTTATAAAAACTTCAAACTCAAATGCAGAAAAGAAGAAATAGTAAATGCTTCCTTTTAAGATAACAATTCCATAAAATATATTCAACAAAGGGCCAGGGAAAGATAAATTTAAAACCAATCAGAAATTAAATAGTATAATTCTAAAAAAGAGAGAGAGAGAGAGAGAGAGCGTCAAATCACGGAAACAATCAATAATTTCATTTAAGTGAATGACAAAAATGAAACAACATACCAAAACATATGGAAGGCAGATAAAGCAGTTCTTAGGGAAATTTTCATACCTCTTAATAGCTACATGAAAAAAAAAGTATAAAGAGAACAAATTTTTAAAAAATAACCACAGGTAGTTAACTAATTAGAAATTCTGAAACTTAAAGGAGAATTTCATAAAATTGAAACTAAAAAATCTATTGCATTAATAAATAAAGCTGAATTGGTTTTATGAAAAAAACTAACAAAATAGATAAAATTTTGGTTAATTTGATTAGAAAAAGGAAAGTAAGCAAAATCACCAGAATCCAAACTGGAAAGGGTAAATTATGACCAATGAAAAATAAATTAAAGCAATAATTAGGGTTTATTTTGTTCAACTTTATGGCAGCAAGTCTGACAATTTAATCAAAATGGATGAATATTTACAAAAATACAAATTATCCAGATTAACAAAAGAGGAAATCAATAATTTAAATAATCCCCTTTTAGAAAAATAAATTGAAGAAATCATCAATGAATTTCCTAAGAAAAAATCACCAGGGCCAAATGGATTCACAAATTAATTCTAATAAACATTAAAGAACAAGTAATTCCAATACTATGCAACCTGTTAGGGAAAAAAATAGGTAAAAAAGGAATCCTGGCAAATTCTTTCTATGACACAAATACGATACTGATTCTTAAACCAGGATGAGCCAAAAGAGAGGAAGAAAATTACACAGCATACTTCCTAATGAATAGTAATGCAAAAATTTTAAATAAAATATTAGTAAAGACATAACAGAAACCTAACAGTAGAATAATACATTATGCCCAAGTGGGATTTAAACCAGTAATGCAGGGCTGGTTCAATATCAGGAAAACTATTACCATAATTGACCATATCAGTAACAAAACAACAGAAGACATATGATAATCTTAACAGAGGCAGAAAAAACTTTTTAAAAAATACTATCCTTATTTCTATTAAAAACGCCTAAAATCCCCTATTTAGGGATAAAGGGAGCTTTCATTAAAATATATATGTTTTAAAACTAATGCAGACAAGATTAGAAGGGAAGCAATAAACTGGGAAAATATTTTTACAGTCAAAGGTTCTGATAAATAACTCATTTCCAAAATATATAGAGAATTGACTGTAATTTATAAGAAATCAAGCCATTCTCCAATTGATAAATAATAAAAGGATATGAACAGACAATTCTCAGACGAAGAAATTGAAACTATTTCTAGCCATATGAAAAGATGCTCCAAGTCATTATTAATCAGAGAAATGCAAATTAAGACAACTCTGGGATACCACTACACACCTGACAGACTGGCTTGAAGACAGGGAAAGATAATGTTGGAAGGGTTGTGGGAAAACAGGGACAGTAATACATTGTTGGTGGAATTGTGAACACATCCAACCATTCTGGAGAGCAATTTGGAACTATGCTCAAAAAGTTATCAAACTGTGTATACCCTTTGATCCAACAGTGTTACTGCTGGGCTTATATCCCAAAGAGATCATAAAGAAGGGAAAGGGACCTGTATGTGCAGGAATGTTTGTGGCAGCCCTCTTTGTAGTGACCAGAAACTGGAAACTGAGTGGGTGCCCATCAATTGGAGAATGGCTGAATAAATTGTGGTATATGAATATTATGGAATTTTATTGTTCGGTAAGAAATGACCAACAGGATGATTTCAGAAAGGCCTGGAGAGACTTACACGAACTGATGCTGAGTGAAACGAGCAGGGCCAGGAGACCATTATATACTTCAACAACCATACTATATGATGACCAATTCTGATGGACCTGTCCATCCTCAGCAATGAGATCAACCACATCAGTTCCAATGGAGCAGCAATGAACGGAACCAGCTATGCCCAGTGAAAGAACTCTGGGAAATGACTAAGAACCATTACATTGAATTCCCAATCCCTATATTTTTGCCCACCAGCATTTTTGATTTCCTTCACAGGCTAATTGTACAATATTTCAGAGTTCTATTCTTTTTGTACAGCAAAATAATGTTTTGGTCATGTATACTTATTGTGTATTTAATTTATATTTTAATATATTTAACATCTACTGGTCATCCAGCCATCTGGGGGAAGGAACCGGGGCGGGGGGAGAGGGGGAGAAGGGGGAAAATTAGAACAAGAGATTTGGCAATTGTCAATGCTGTAAAGTTACCCATACATATAACCTGTAAATAAAAGGCTATTAAAATAATAATAATATATATATATATATATATGTTTTAATCTAATTATGAATTCTTTGTTGCCATTCTCTAGGCAAACAAAATGAGCTTTAGCACATGTCTGGAAATTGAAAGTTTAAATCCCCCTTGATATAATTATTTGTTGATCTCATTATCTTGTTCCTTCTTCAGTTCTGGTGGTTTATAGAATACAAATTACCTTGAGGAAAAGGCCTTATTCGCCTTCACTTTTTTTCTATGAAATGCCTAACAAAATTCTGGCACAAAGTTAACACTTAATAGATACTTGATATATTGATGAAAAATTATATGGTTCTGCTTCCAATGATGACTTCAAATGTTTTCCTCCTTAGGTTGCTAAGTTTTCTGACATAATTTATAGCTTTTTAAATTACCATTTGTTAATTATTGATTTTCTAGACAATCTATATGGAGTACAGGCTAGCTCTCTAGAGGACTTTAGTGTCAGCTAGAGTCAGGATAAATCAAAATCTTTGGTCTTTAGGGGGAGAAGTGAAAGAGACAGGCAAGCAGAATCCTGGATTTGGGAATCTGGAATGACCAACTTCTCTCCTCCTAGTCCTGCCCCCAAGTGACTCTCTGGCCCCTCTCTTACCCCACCCTCCAAACCTTGCCTCTGATTACCTTAACACCAAACAATCAGCAAGCACCAATAGTGAGAAGAGCCATTTTATTGAAATATATGCTAATAGACTCATTGTCTCACATTGAATAGGTTATTAGCCTAAGAGCTTGGTTGTCTGATTCAAGCATATCTTTTTGGAGTTTCAGCCCTCTATATATATAAACTTTTTTTTTTACCTATTTTAAATCATCTTAGTAACCTATATCTATCCACAATCATATTCTAGTAATTTGTATCTTTTCAGCAGATATAAGTGATACTTAGAAGGTCATCTTTTGTCTCTTTAAATTGGTATATCTTGTTTTCTCTTTGCTTATTGACACATCCTTTGTGCACATAAGAATAAAAGACTTAACATTTTCAAAGTGATTTAAATCTGTTTTTTTCCTTTGATCCTCAAAATTATCTGGTCTGTGAGATGTTTTGTAAATTTACTGTTCCTCACTTTTTATATGAAGTAAATAAGGCTTAGAAGGAATAGTTACTTTACCTAATATCTCCATAACAAATTTTATATTAATGACTGAGGACCTTTACCACTGATAATCAGAGAACAATATGCAATTCAATAACATGGAAGAAGTGATCAACTAATGACATACTCATGGTCCAGTGATGCAAACAAAACATTGCTGACATGCCAAGAAGACCCAAATAGAGGATAAATTGAAAGCATTTGTTATGCATGAGAACTAAATAGAAATGGCTTGCATCAACTATCTGCAACAGAAGATGTTAGATTGAGATCTCATCATTTTCACAAAATGCTGGAGTTTAAATCGGCTGTCTTTTGTTTTCAGTTTTCAATATGTAACTCTGCATGATTCCACAGATAAGACATTCATGCAAGTCTTTATACTGCAGCCAGTTCTGCACAACAATGCCTAAGAATTCAAGTTTTAATTTCTGAATGTACCTAAGCTTCAGTTTCCTCATCTGTAAAATAAGGGGAGTAGCCTAATATAGTTTTAAATCTTATGATTCTACTATCTAATTCTTTGGTTTACAGACTTGGTAACTGATATGAGAGGTTAGTCTTGTGCTTGTATTCACAGATGAGAGGTGACTTTTGGGGAAACTTCATTAATCCGTATATAATAAAAAGGGCTGGATAATACCATAAAAGTTATTTGTGGCAACATTCACTGATAAGAACTGATCTTTGAGTTCTTTTCTGAGATTGTGATTTTGTGAATCCCCAGTTTCTATGATCCATTCAATTAAAGCATGCCATACTATTAAAAACTCTATTAATCAATGAGGTAACATGTTTATGTATATATGTAAAAATAAAGTTTATGTAACATGTTGTCCTTGCCATCTATAAATTTGCATTTTTTCTAGGAGAAAAAAAAAACAGAATGGATAAATAATGTAATAAGTTTACATAAGAAGCATGTTCAAGAGGTAAAAGAGCCAAATTTCTGTATATCGAAGGAACAAAATCTGATGTGAACAAAGGATGGGTAAAGACAACAGTATGGGTAGCTTGAGAAAGCAAAACTTGTTCAATTATACCACAGATATAGTTTCTTTTGGGAAATTTATTTTGTGTTTTCTTAATAAAAGTTTTTTTTTTTATTTTTAAAATATGCAAAGATATTTTTCAGCATTCACCCTTGCAAAGCCTAGTGATCCAATTTTTTTTCTTTCTAAGCTCCCCCCATCCCCTCCCCTAGACAGCAAGCAATCCAATTTATGTTAAACATGTGCAATTCTTCTATATACATTTCCATATTTATCATGCAGCAAAAGAAAAATCAAATCAAAAAGGAAAAATGAGAAAGAAAAAAGGCAAGCAAACAAGAAAAAGGGTAAAAATACTGTGTTGTGATCCATATCAGTCCCCATATTCCTCTTTTTAAATGCAGCTAGCTCTCTCCATCCCAAACCTATTAGAATTGATCTAAATCACTTCATTGTTGAAAAGAGCCAGGTTCATCACAGTTAATCATCACATAATCTTGCTGCTATGTACAGTGTTCTCTTGGTTCTACTCACTTTACTTAGCATCAGTTCACAAAAGTGCCTCCAAGCCTTTCTGAAATCATCCTGCTGAACATTTTTCCTGTTTTCCTTCTTTCTTTCTTTGTTTCTTTCTAGAAATAGTGCTTCTATCTGTATTCAGACTTGATTAGTTCCTTCTCTCAATATGGATAGGGCTTTTCATCATAAGTCCTTCAGAGTAGTTGTAGCTGATTATAATATTGAGAATAACACAGTGATGTATAATTGGTAATCCCAGAACATTGCTATTACTTTGTATACAATATATTTCACTTTTTTCAAGGAAAACTTTACAGGGTTTTTTTCCCCTGAAAACGTTCTGCTCACCATTTTCCAGAGAATAATAATATCCCATCAGAGAAACTTGATTCTATTTTTTTTTTACAATTACTATTATTAATTGTATTTCCCTCTATTCGTTTTCTCTCTCCTTTCCTACTGTCTTTCTTCAAAAGTGTTTTGCTACTGACCACTTCCTTCTGCAAATGCCTTCTCTCTTATCTCCTACCCCACCCTTCCCATATCCTATTCCCTTTCTATTTTCCCACAGGGTAAGATAGATTTCTATATCCCTAATTCAATATATGTTATTTCCTATTTGAGCCAATTCTGATGAGAATAAGGTTCACTTGCTCAGTCTTTCCTCCTCTTCTTCCCCTCTATTATAAAAGCTTTTTCTTGCCACTTTCTTTTTAATGGAAAGTAATTTGCATCATTCCACTACTTTAATTTAATTTTTTAAAAAGATATTATCCCTTGATTTCAGAAAGGCCTGGAGAGACTTACATGAACTAATGCCAAGTAAAATGAGCAGGACCAGGAGATCGTTATATACTTCAACAACAATACTATATAATGATCAATTCTGATGGAAGTGGCCCTCTTCAACAATGAGATGAACCAAATCAGCTCCGATAGAGCAGTAATGAATTGAACCAGCTACACCCAGCAAAAGAACTCTGGGAGATGACTAAGAACCACTACATAGAATTTCCAATCACTGTATTTTTGTCTGCCTGCATTGATTTCCTTCACAGGATAATTGTATACTATTTCAAAGTCCAATTCTTTTTGTACAGCAAAATAACTGTATGGACATGTATACATATATTGTATTTAACTTATACTTTAACCTATTTAACATGCATTGGTTAACCTGCCATCTGGGGGAAGGGGTAGGAGAAGGAGGAGAATAATTGGAACAAAAGGTTTTGCAATTGTCAATGCTGAAAAATTGCCCATGCACAAAAGCGATATAAAAAAAAAAAAGAAAGAAAGAAATAGAGGTCACAGATCATGGGTGTTACAAAATTAAAAAAAAAAAGATATTATCCCTTCATATTCAACTCACACCTGTGCCCTTTATCTACTTCTGTCATAATAATAAGAACATTTTAATGGGGTACAATACTCTCCTACCATGTAGGAATGTTTAAAAAAAAAACCTTATTAAATCACTTATGACTTCACTTTTCTGATTACCTCTTATGCTTCCCCAGAGTCTTGTATTTGAAAAAGGAATTTTCCATTCAATTCTGGTCTTTGCATCACAAATGCTTGAAAATCGTCTTTCATTGAAACCTTTTCCTCTGAAGTATTATACTCAGTTTTCCTGGATAGGTGACTCTTAGTTGCAGTCCTAGTTCTACTGCTCTCCAGAATATCTTATTCCAAGCCCTTCAGTCCTTTAATACAGAAGCTACTAAATCTTGTGTTATTTTTACTGTGGTGCCACTATATTTGAATTGTTTCTTTCTGGATGCTTGTAATATTTTCTTCTTGATCTGGAAGTTCTGGAATTTGTCAATGATATTCCTATGAGTTTTTATTTTGGGATCTCTTTCAGGTGATGATTAGTGGATACTTTCAACATCTATTTTAGCCTCTGGTTCTAGAATATCAAGATAGTTTTCCTTGATAATTTTTTGAAACATTATGGCCAAGTTCTTTGGTTTTTTTGTTATACATGTTAAAATATGCTAATTTCAGTATGCCCAAACATATTTATACAATTCTCTTTGTGCACAAAAAAATCAGAACAAAAAGGAAATAAAATGAGAAAGAAAACAAAATGCAAGTGAACAACATCAAAAAGAGAGAGAATGTTATGTTGTGATCCACATTCAGTTCTCATAGTCCTCTCTCTGGATGGAGATGGCTCTCTTCATCACAGGATCATTGGAATTGGCATTACTCATCTAATTGTTGAAGAGAGCCATGTACATCAGAATGGATCATTGTATAATATTGATTTTGCCATGTACAATGATCTCCTGGTTCTGCTCATTTCACTTCAGTTAATGTAAGTTTCTCCAGGCCTCTGCGAAATCATCCTCCTGATCATTTCTTATAGAACAATAATATTCCATAACATTCATATACCATAACTTATTCAGCCATTCTCCAACTGATGGGCATCCATTCGGCTTCCAGTTTCTTGCCACTATGAAAAAGGCTGCCACAAATATTTTTTTTTTAACATGTGGGTCCTTTTCCATCCTTTAAGATCTCTTTGAGATACAAGCTCAGTAGAAACACTGATGGATCAGAGGGTGTGCACAGTTTGATAACTTTGTGAGCATAGTTCCAAATTGCTCTCCAGCAGGCTGGATCCATTCAAAGTTCCACCAATAGTTTATCAGTGTCCCAGTTTTCCCACATCCCCTCCAAAATTCATTATCTTTCCCTCTAATTTTAACCAATCTGAGAGGTGTGTAGTGGTGTCTCAGAGTTGTCTTAATCTGCATTTTTCTGATCAATAATGATTTAGAGCATTTTTTCATATGATTAGAAATGGTTTTACTTTCTTCCTCTGAACATTGTTTGTTCATATCCTTTGACATTTATCACTTGGAGAATGGCTTAAATTCTTATAAATTTTAGACAATTCTCTATATATTTTAGAATAATCCCTTTATCAGAACCCTTATATGTAAAAAGTTTTCCCAATTTATTTTTCCTTCTAATCGTATCTGCATTAATTTTGTTTGTACAAAAACCTTTTAACTTAATATAATCAAAATTATGAGATTTAGTTCATCTTTCTTTGAACATAAATTCCTTCCTTCTCCACAGATCTGAGAGTTAATTTCTCCTGTGATCTTCTAATTTAATTATAATGTCACTCTGTATGTCTAAATCATGAACCCATTTTTTACCTTATCTTGGTATATGGTATTAGGTGTGGGTTGATGCCAAGTTTCTTCCATACTAGTTTTGAATTTTCCCATCAGTTTTTGTCAGATAGTGAGTTCTTATCCCAAAAGCTGGAGTAAAGCCTTTTTTTATCACAACTTTCAGGTAGAGCAATTATCTTTCAACTACCTTTCCTGGACTTATTGTTTTTCCAATGAGATAGTTCATATTTTTTCTATGTTTTCATTTTTTTGTTTTGCTTTATTGTATTTTTATTTCTCATAAAGCCATAATCTTCCATTTGCTCAAATTCTGTTTTTAAGGAATTATTTTCCTCGGTGAGCTTTCATACTTCCTTTCCCAATCAATGAATTTTGATTTTTAAGACATTCTTCTCTCCATTAGTTTTTGTTATGTTTTGTTTTGGTTTTGGTATTTCCTTTTGTACGTCTCTATTCTTTTCCTAATTTTTCCTCTACCTCTCTTACTTGATTTTCAAAGTCCCTTTGGAGTTCTTCTATGACCTAAGCCCAATTCTTATTTTTCTTAGAATATTTGGATGTAGGAACTTTGCCTTTGTTACCTTCTGAATGTGTGTTTTAATTCTCCTTGTAACCATAATAACTTTCAATGGTCAGATACTATTTAGTTTTCTAATCATTTTGCCAGCCTGTTATTCAGCTTTTAACTCTTTGTAAAAGTAGGACTATGTTTCCAGTGACAATATGCACTGTCCAGGAGTTTCATAAAGCTGTTTTTAGAGATTTTTCTAGGAATCTGTCCACAAGCACGCTTTTCTGTCCTGGATATTTCCCTGATCTAATGTTATAACATCTAGTGTGCTGGCCAGGGCTGGGGCTCTGCTGACTGGGGACTACACCTGTCTAACCCTGTTGCCACAGACCCTTTCCACTGACTTTCCTAGTCCTCCCTCATGTCTCCAGGTTGAGAGGTGCAGAGCCTTCAGCATTGCTGCTAATTCAGAGATCCTACCCTACTGACACTGAGATCTGGCCAAAGTTGGGGCTGGGACCAAGGCTAACCTGGGATTGCAACTGATTTCACAGACATTTTCTGCTGACCTTCTAGCTCCTATTAGATGTTTTTGAGCTGAGTGGGCTGAAAGCCAACAGTGATGGCATTAGGTCTGGAGGTGTGCTGGTATACTCTGCCCTGGGGACTGCATGGTAGACTCCTACCCTGATTCCACATACCTTTTCTGCTGACCTTTCAGATCCTGTTTGGTACCTTTGAACTGACAAGTCTGAAAGCCACCAGTACTGCCACTGATTCAGATGGTGGGGCTGGGATGGGGGCTGGGTCTGGGTCTGGTGCTGCATGCTGGATTACACCATTTCTGCTGAACTTCTAAGTTGTCTCATGCTTGAAAATATTTTACTCCAACTTTTTGTGTATTCTGATGCTCTAAAATTTATTTAGAGTCATTATTTTATGAAATCTGGTACAGTTTGGAGCAGAAGTTGGGCAAGTTCCTGCCTTGAGTCTGCCATCTTGATTCCACTTAGGAATTTCTTTTTGGAGGGACTTTTTATTTTAATTTTTAAAATTTTTATTTTTTCCAGTGGCATGTAAAATATTATGCATTATATATTACATTCATTTTATAACATATTTCAATATGTATCATGTTGGGAGAGAAAAACAAAAAGGGAAAACCACAAGAAAAAAAATGGTGAAAAAAGTATGTGTTGATCTATATTCAATCTCCATAATTCTCTCTCTAGATAAAGATGGCATTTTCTATCCAAAGTTTATGGAGGCTGCCTTGAATCCCCGAGCCACTAAAAAGAACCATGGCTATCATAACTGATCATGATAAATCTTGCTATTGCCGTATATAATGTTTTCCTGTTTCTGTTTGTTTTATACATGTAATTCTTTTCACGACTTTCTATTTTTGAATAGCCTTTTATTTACAGGTTATATGTATGGGTAACTTTACAGCATTGACAATTGCCAAACCTCTTGTTTCAATTTTTCCCCTCCTTCCCCCCACCTCCTCCCCCAGATGGCAGGATGACCAATAGATGTTAAATATATTAAAATATAAATTAGATACACAATAAATATACATGATCAAACCATTATTTTGCTGTACAAAAAGAATCAGACTCTGAAATATTGTACAATTAGCCTGTGAAGGAAATCAAAAGTGCAGGTGGGCAAAAATATAGGAATTGGGAATTCTATGTAATGGTTTTCAGTCATCTCCCAGAATTCTTTCACTGGGCATAGCTGGTTCAGTTCATTACTGCTCCATTGGAACTGATTTGGTTCATTTCATTGCTGAGGATGGCCAGGTTCATCAGAATTGGTCATCATATAGTATTGTTGTTGAAGTATATAATGATCTCTTGGCCCTATTAGTTTCACTCAGCATAAGTTCGTGTAAGTCTCTCCAGGCCTTTCTGAAGTCGTCCTGTTGGTCATTTCTTACAGAACAATAATATTCCATAATATTCATATACCACAATTTATTCAGCCATTCTCCAATTGATGGGCATCCACTCAGTTTCCAGTTTCTGGCCACTGCAAAGAGGGCTGCCACAAACATTCCTGCACATACAGGTCCCTTTCCCTTCTTTATGATCTCTTTGGGATATAAGCCCAGTAGTAAAACTGTTGGATCAAAGGGTATGCACTTTGATAACTTTTTGAGCATAGTTCCAAATTGCTCTCCAAAATGGTTGAATGTATTCACAGTTCCACCAACAATGTATTAGTGTCCCTGTTTTCTCACATCCCCTCCAACATTCTGCATTATCTTTCCCTGTCATTCTAGCCAGTCTGTCAGGTGTATAGTGGTATCTCAGAGCTGTCTTAATTTGCATTTCTCTGATTAATAATGACTTGGAGCATCTTTTCATATGACTAGAAATAGTTTCAATTTCTTCATCTGAGAATTGTCTGTTCATATCCTTTGACCATTTTTCAATTGGAGAATGGCTTGATTTTTTTATAAATTAGAGTTTATTCTCTATATATTTTGGAAATGAGGCCTTTATCAGAACCTTTGTCTGTAAAAATATTTTCCCAGTTTATCGCTTCCCCTTCTAATCTTGTCTGCATCAATTTTGTTTGTACAAACATTTTTCAGTTTGGTATAGTCAAAATTTTCTATTTTGTGATCAGTAGTGATTTCTAGTTCTTCTTTGGTTATAAATTCCTTCCCCTTCCACAGGTCTGAGAGGTAAACTATCCTGTGTTCCTCTAATTTATTTATAATCTCATTCTTTATGCCTAGGTCATGAACCTATTTTGACCTTATCTTGGTGTACAGTGTTAAGTGTTTTCACAAATTTCTAAAATCAGCTTGTTCATCATTTTTATAAGAATAATATTCCATTATTTTCATACACCTTAACTTATTCAATTATTTCCCAACTGATGGGAATTTTCTGATTCTTTGCAACTACACAAAGAGTGATTACAAACATTTTTGCACATATGGATCATTTTTCCTCTTTTATGATTTCTTTGGCATACAGACCTAATAATGGCACTGCTGGATTTTCATAGCCTTTAAAAAAATGTAATAGCTTTTTATTTACAAGTTATTTGCATGGGTAATTTTACAGCATTGACAATTGCCATACCTTTTCTTCCAATTTTTCACCTCCTTCCCCCCCATCCCCAGAATGACCAATACATGTTAAATATGTTGAAGTATAAATTAAATACAAAATAAGTATACATGCCCAAACCGTTATTTTGCTATACAGAAAGAGTCAGACTCTGAAATATTGTACAATTAGCCTGTGAAGGAAATCAAAAATGCAGGCAGGCAAAAATATAGGGGTTGGGAATTCTATGTAATGGTTCTTAGTCATCTCCCAGAGTTCTTTCGCTGGGTGTAGCTGGTTCAGTTCATTACTGCTCCATTGGAACTGATTTGGTTCATCTCATTGCTGAAGATGGCCAGGTCCATCAGAATTGATCATCATATAGTATTGTTGTTGAAGTATATAATGATCTCCTGGTCCTGCTCATTTCACTCAACATCAGTTCGTGTAAGTCTCTCCAGGCCTTTCTGAAATCGTCCTGTTGGTCCTTTCTTACTGAACAATAATATTCATATACCACTTTTCATAGCCTTTTAGGATAATTCCAAATTGCTCTACAAAATTGTTGGATCATTTCACAACTCCAACAACAATAACAACAGTTAGTGCCCCAATTTTCCCACATCTCCTCCAGTATTTATCATTATTTTTCCTGTCATTTTAGCTAATTTGAGAGGTGTGAGATGGCACATCAAAGTTGTTTTAATTTTCATTTCTCTAATCAATACTGATTTGACATTTTTCATGACTATAAATAACTTTGATTTCTTTATCTGAAAATGTCTATTCATGGCCTTTGACCATTTATCAAGTGGGGAATGACTTGTATCCTTATAAATTTAACTCTTTTCTCTAGAGCAAATGCATGAATGTAGTGACCATCCTGTAAAATAGTGTCAGAAGTGCTAAAGTTGAGAAGGAACTAAGAGTGACAGTAAAGCTAAAGAAAAGCAAAAGACTTTTTTTTTCTGGTGAATTAGGAGAAATAACAAACAAACAACATCAGGTAAAAGAAGGATGGGCACTCTGGTTTATGTAGAGAGGAGATTATACCTGACAATTGAAAAAAAGCAGAACTAACAAATTAATATTTTCTTCTATTTTTTCCTCCAGGGAGGACATTTATCCAAACAATTTTAGAAGGAAAAAATGTCTAAGAAAGAAACACTTAAATAAAGGGAGAATAAGAGAAAATATAATTTCCATTGTTGAACCTTTTTTTCTTTTCTTTACTTTTCTTTTTTTGAGGCATATCATTGTAGATTATTTCATTGTAGAAAATTATGAGACAGAAACTCCTTCAGTCAATTCAGATGAGCAATTATTTTGAAACTTATAGTTTTACAGAATTTTTTTCAAGTACTTAAATGAGTTCACTATAATCACACAGCCAGAATATATCAGAGGTAAGGCCTGAATCCAGGATAACTCCAAGAGGCTAGCGTCTTCTTGATTATACCATGCTGTCTCTGCCTGACTCATAGAAGCTTAAAAATACTTAAAAAAACAAATAATCTATAAAAGAATCAACGATTTTACACGAATCAGTCAAGGATATTTGAAAAATATTTCCCATCTAGCTACTCTTAGACTTCCCCAAAGTTTCCAGAAACTCATCATCCTAAAAGATTACATTGTCTCTGAAACTCACACCTTTTCAGCCTCTCCTGCCTCTAACGTCTCTCCATCTCTCTGATTAGAAGGGATGAAGGATAAATGCCAGAAAGTACTTCCAAAACCTTCATTATAGGAGGACACCCAATTCAACCATCTTATCATTTCCCATCTAGATGAGAGTGTTTATCAAATTTGTGTTGTTGTCAGGTACTCTCCTCTTCTTACATAGTAGACACTTAATAAATTTTATTGACTGACTAATTGGAAACCCCATTCTATTCTCAGTTTAGTTGAGTAACCATCTCTGGGCTCACTGGCTCCAAACCTCTCTTTTCATGGTACTATTTCTGTTGGAGATGAACTGGTGTCTCCCTGCTCATCCTTTATCATTCAAGCAGAGGAAATACAGGAAGCAAATAGGATGTGATATTTCTCCAAAGACCTATGCAAAGAGAGATGCTTCTTATCTTGTGATATTTCCCTGGGCTGCTCAAAATGAAATTCATGCCATTCCCAGTTAGCTGCCAATAATCTTCATGCTACAGATGGAAATATTGTATTTGCTCTGGGCCTCATTGTAAGCCATTTGTTGATTTGTAAACCTAAAGTCCTTGGGGGGAAATGAGAAATTCACATAATGTTCCTGAGTGACAGATCTTCTACATTTGGCTCCCTGTTATAAATGAAACACAGAATTTGGGAGAAGGGGAGTGAAGCACATATAGCTACACAGCACTGTATCGATTTCACAGCTGCAGATGCCCAAAAGCAGAAATTATCCTAGCTCAGGCTGGGATTAGACTCATCAAAAAATCCTTGTTCCAGTTCAGTCCATTTACCAAGGTAGCAGAATTGCAAGGGCTTTTTGTTTTATTTTTTCCAAAGCCAATTTGTCCCAGTTATAATCTAACCTTTTTCTTTTTGGACAGATCTATTTTGTCTGAAATAAAGAAGTCAGACTGATCTAAAGATGTTTATTTTGGAGATGTTTGAGTGTTTGTATAGATTTGCAATTTTAAGCAGAATATGTTCTCAATTTTTTTCAACTGGGTAGGTACAAGACCAAATAGGAATATAGATAGAAACCTTCATGAATATATCCTGCCACTTAATGTGATCCAACAGAAAATGATACTTCATTCAAGTAATAAAATTTCTGTGCAGTTTTCCACTCTCAGCTACAGTTGGAACAAGGAACATATAGACCTAACATCCATATATATGAAGATGGATTTTCCCAGTTTTTTATCCTTTTTATAAAATGTAATATAAATATCTTAGTCTACAGATCTAGTTAGATGTTTCACAGTCAAATGCACTATAGTAATCTATATATTATAGTAACAAATCTTATAAAAGTAGGCCTTTGTCTAAAGTTCTGTCAGCTTTTTGTGAACATGTATGAAGACTATAGCTAAGAAGTGAGACTGTTTTTATATCACCAGAATTCAGCATTGGTCAATTCAGTAAAACTACAGGTCAGGCCAGAGAAGGAAAGAATGGAAAAAAGAAGAAAATAGTAAATTCTGTCTACATTATAGAAATCCAAACACAGGATAGCTCACAAATTCTAGGGACTATGTAATTTTATAGATTTAAATAATGGAGCATCAATTAAAGAAAGAAGAAGAAAATGAAGGGAAAAAAGGAAGGAAGGAAAGGACAAGGAAAAGAAAAAAAAAGAAAAGGAAGGATCAAAAGGATTATTTGACAAAAGGAATTAGGCAATTGCAAATATAATGACATCCTGAATTGCTGAGTTAATTTGGTCAAATCAGATGACCCACTAATCCTGAATCAACTTAATCCACATTATAAATGATACAATGAGCAGAAAAGAAATTAGCTTTGTGGGAAATTTGAGAAATACAATGATATGTTTTAAAGCCACCATAATAAGAAAGAAACTTCATCATGAGCTGTGTTTTATGCAACATATTAGACAAGGGTCTGATTTTAGGTGGTTGTCAATAAACATGTTTTAGAGATCATTCTGATTCCTATCCTTCAGATCTTCATGAGTAGAAATATACAAGTGATATAAATAGACTTTTCCTAGGTTTCAGGTGATTAAGAACAATTTGAATGTATGAGGAATGATGTGTGTGACTTCATAAATGATGCAATGCTTCTGAATAAATGCAGGACTCTGGGAATTGCCCCATGGCTCTCAAAGATATCATCTTGGATGATTAGCAGAGCAGAGCATAAGCAATGTGTAGGAGAGACAGTAATTTAATTAATTCACCTCAAAAGCATCAAGTATTCTTCATGGCTGTTTACAGCTTCAGATAGCAGATATTATTGTGCATAAAACTCCTTTGCTAGAAAACTGTCACTAAACCTGTTAGGATGACCAATCTTGTTATCCAGAAAACAACTTTTCTGAAACTAGTCTCACGCTGAGAAGAAAATGATGCAGGATTTAGCAATCTATTGTTTCGATCTAAATTTTTTGGCTGACTAGGTATCTGCAGTTGAAAGGAGAAATTTTTCTCTTTTATTAAAATTATTTATTTTCTTAATGGTGCTTTGACTTTTGTGAGTTAAATTCTTCTGTGAGTAGCAGATATTTAATGATGGGATTTGTACGTGGTGACTTTTCTCAGATGACTGTGAACATCTGAATTAATTGAATTGTTTTTAATAAAGGAAAAATCAGCTAATGTTTCCAATTAATTATATATGTGCACTGTTTCTGGAGGAGGAATAATGTTTGCTATTTTATTGTCATTGTGTTCCCCCGATTTCACAAAAAAAAATCCAGTAAATATTTTGCAGTCTGTGTCAAGCACTACTACTGAGAGAAAGGGAACTTGTAAGCCTTGACAAATAAGAAAGCCTAATCAAACAGCTTTTTATCATTATAAAGACATATTTTGAAGATATTAAAGAACTCCATGGCATATTCTAAGAGTTTGATGAATCAATTTATTGTCTGCTGAATTGCACCTGCCACTTTGGTCACAGGAATGTGTGGCCCTCAACAGACAAATTCTCCTGCTACCTACTGTTCTTCCTACCTGATTGCTAAAGGTCTAGAATATAGTTCAAAACATAACCACAATTTTAAGAATAAAATGCATTTCTTTTTTTAAGTTTTGTATCAGAAAAATTTCTGAGAGTTAGATGCAGCAAATAACTACACCACTTTGTTTCATTAAAGTGTGGGAGGAAAACTAATTTCTAACCTGAAGTCACAAATTGGATAATGTGTTAATTTCATCCATTTTGTTTCTCACTTTGGATTATTAGGTTAACTTTTTTTTGTTTTTTTTTTTACCCATAGATTCTGTTAAAAAAAAAAAAAGTTTTATGTCCTTCCACTCTGTGTTAGGAATGATACCTATTTTAGGTAGAAGATTAGTTTCTTATTATGTATTGAAATCCCCTGCATCTGAAAGTACCAGTTGTACCTTAGAGGTAGTTGATCTTTAACAGAAAGGAGGGGAAAGCAAAAATAATAGCGAAGTGTCAAAAGGAAAATTAAAAAGTTAAAAGAAAGATTCTTAGGGAAAGTTATTTTTTCTCCCAGTAATTTAATTTTTTTTAAAAAAGAAAGATATTTTAGAGTAAGGTAATTTTTTGAAAGAACATTTGATCTTCATCTTGTATTTGCAGCTCTGGTTACTTCCTTTCACATAAATTTTAAAAAGATAATGCTACCATATTGGTCATGTAAAAAATATTTGCTAATATTCCAAGAAATATGTGATTTCCTTCCTGTGGATACTTCTTCCACCATGACTGATTGCAAATCAGTTATGTGTTTTGTACATTCTGAATAACTATTGACAATAATTTTTAACAAATCTGCATTTAAGGATCTTTCTAATATTCTCTATGTTTTTATAAAATTATTTCAATGAACTTTCATGAAGTCTAACTTTGATTTCTGACAAACATCTAGAATATGATATTCAATGCATGAATAATGAACTTTAAAAAATAAAATGGGGTCAAAAGTGCTAATATGGCTAAATGAAGAATAGGTTTCACCTTTTCACATAGCATTCTGAGATAAGGAAATATTATTAAAATAGTTTATCAAAATTTGAAACAGGCAACAATTAAAGACTTTCTTGCTATTTCTGGGTTGGAGGATCAGCAATGTACATAGCTTCATTTGGCAGCAGTGAAGAAACAGAATTTGTATCTCTAAAGAATCTAGCTTTTCATCAAGTATTTCAAAATTACAGACATCAGATTATCTATGAACTAAGGTAATATTGGAAAGGTTAGTATATTGGATCGCAAGGATCCAAAGTTGAAATCATTGTACAAGTATGTGATCAGTTTTAACAGTAAATAATAAAAAGAAGCATACTTTAGTTAAAAAAAAATCCACCACATATGTATGAGAGGTTTGTAGGGAGAAAATAGTTCAAGAAAATAAAAATCTTATTTTGATGAGCCTGAAGATTTGACCCAATTTGACTAGAACTACTAGAAAACTGGTAAATATGTTGGCCAAAAAAAAAAAAAAGATGTAGACAAAAATTGTACCAATTAAGTAAAGGCCACACAATTTTAAATAGAGAAAAACAAATGAAATTTGTTGTTGTTTTTTCTCAGCCATGGATAGGGAGGAAAATATTAGCTGAACTAAGACTAAGAAGAAGATTGCAAAAGAAACCAAGCACACTACTGAGATCATAAAGGAAGGAAAAGGACCCATATGTGTAAAAAATATTTGGGGCAGCTCTTTTTCACTGGCAAAGAATTGGAAATTGAATGGATGTTCATCAATTGGGAAGGGCTGAATAAGTTATGAGATATGAAAGTAATAGAATATTATTGTTCTATAAAAAATGATGAATACGTTGATATCAGAAAAGCCTGGAAAGACTTACATGAACTAATGCTAAATGAAGTGAGAAGAACTTGGAAAATACTGTACTCAGCAACAGCAAGACTGTGTGATGATCGACTAAAATAAACTTAGCTCTGCTCAGCAGTTCAGTAATCCAAGGCAATTCCAATAAACTTTTGATGAAAAATGTCATCCACATCCAGGAAGAAAATCTCTTTATGGAGACTAAATGTGAATTGAAGCATAGTTTTCACCTTTTTTTTCCTTGTTTTTTTTTTTCTTTCTCATAGTTTTTTCTTTTTGTTCTGATTTTTCTCTCCAAATATAATTTAAAATGAACATACATATATTATCTAAAATACACATATATACATGCATATAAGAAACTAAGCATAATTTAGTTTTTTATGAAATTTTAAAATCTGTTCTTAAAAAGCAATAAAGGTGAGATAAGATGGATGCTGTAAACTGTGTGAAATATGTTTATCAAATAACTCTGATGAGAGTCTGATATCCAAGATACATATGAGATTAAATAAATTTAAGAAGCCAAAAGACAAAGTGGTCAAAATTTGAGCAAATCTTCTCAAATGTAAAATTGCAAACTATTAACAAGCACATACAAAACTTTGCCAAACAAATGAAATTCACAATAAAAAAGGTGAGATTTTAATCCAATACCCAGAAAATTGGCAAAGTCCACAGTTGATGATATTTATTTTAGAGGGATAATGGGAAGGGAGGAAAACTAATATATTGTTAGTAGAGCTGGGAATCATCAAACTATTTTGGAATTCATGTAAAATTATGTTAAAAAGTTACTAAAAGGTAACTTAGAGCAGGAGTAAAGGAAGAAAGAAAGGGGAAAAAGGACAAAAGCAAGGAGGAAAGAAGGAAGAAAAAAGGAAGAAAAGAAGGAAATATATGCAAGATATAAGAAGCAGCATTATTTGCAGTATCAAAAAACTGGAACCAAAATCTTGTTCATTAATTGATTAAATAACTAAGATATTCTGTGTGAATCCAAGGGGTGTGTGTGTGTGTGTGTGTGTGTGTGTGTGTATACAGGTAAAGATAGTAACTGGACAGGAAAAAAAGGATGGAGAACACTAAATGAAGAGTAATAGGGAAAAACAGAAGCAATATCGTTATAGAATCATGGCACAGATTATCAGAACATAAGGAAGACCTAAATGAGTAATTTAGGAAAAAATGTGCAAATCCAACATGGAGTTAATATACACCATTGATATGGACTGTTATTATTTAGACATCTGTTAAAGTTCTCTCACCACTAAGTTCATAACATATACTGA
The DNA here is from genome assembly GCF_902635505.1 of Sarcophilus harrisii. Classification (NCBI taxonomy): domain Eukaryota; kingdom Metazoa; phylum Chordata; class Mammalia; order Dasyuromorphia; family Dasyuridae; genus Sarcophilus; species Sarcophilus harrisii. The sequence goes on from NC_045426.1 coordinate 426,445,250, forward strand.
TTTCATGCTTCAAAGGATGGAGGAACGATCATGGAGAGCTAACTGTTCTGAATCTAATTCAAATTTACAAGAATTTTTTTTCTGTCTTTTTGTTTATTAGAGACACTGGTTATCTTGATTAGAACTGTCAAATTTATCTTAGGATTTCTGATGGGAGGACAAAGATTTTAGTGTAGTCTATTTAAATGCTTGATTTGGAGGAATGGATTTTTAAAAGTTCAAACCAAGGATAGGTTAGATCCAGTAAGTTAAAATTCTATGTAAAGATACAGACCATGAGGGATAAGTAATTTTCAACAATTGAATTCTGAAGACATAAAGACAAGCAATTCTAATGACCAAGAAGAGGGAAGACAATAATAAGGATAATAGGATAATGAAGACCATGCCATATGAGGAAATAACTGAAGGAAGTAAGGATACTTTCAAAGAAAAAGAGATAACTTAGAAGATAAATGGTGACTGTTAATAAATGTATAACAGGGGCAGAGCCAAGATGGCGGAGAAGACACACGCGACTTTCTAAGCTCTTCTCTTACCCTCTTTATCAATATTATATCGAGCCTCAAAAATACTCTTGACTGCTACAATTCTTAAAGATAAGAAGTAGAACAACTCACCGGCCAAAGAAAAATTGCAGTCTCGCCAACAAAGGTTGGTTCCAGGGCCAGGGAGGAGATCGGCGCAGACCGGAAGAGAAATTAGGTTCTGAGGAGAGTCTCAAACCGAGGGTGAAGGCACAGATCTCAGCACAAGCGCGCAGCCCCAACCCGCAGTACGGGCTTTTCCTTGGGGCAGTTGTGATCCTGCACAGCAGAAGGACACAGCCCGGGTTAGCCTCCAATCTGAGTAGTGGGGGCTTCGGGGATAGAGTTTTGGGGCCGATTTGCATTGGGCGAGACATGGGGCGAGTTCCAGGCGCTCCCGGGTCTGTGGTCGGTCTACAGTCGCTGCTTCCTCACGTCCCGAGGCTCTGGCCTGGGGAGTGACACCACCCAGTTCTCCTGGGAAACTGCAACCCCAGCACTACTAAGGTTTGTTTCCCGCGAATCCACTTCCTTTGGGGGAAGGAAAACTCCCCCAGGGCACCCCATACCTTAGCGGGAAATCGGTTTCATCTTTCCTGCTCTGCAGAGGAAGCTGAAACCCCCTTTAGGAGACCACCTAAAAAGGCTTTAAAACATGAATAAAAGATGAAAAAACGACGCAGCTTTATGAGAAAAAAGAGCAGCAAACCGAAGAGACCTCAAACAGCAAAAAATGCATCAGACTGTCCTCCTTTTACATAATGCTCTCATAGAAGAGACCATTAAAAGTCTCAAAGAGTTAGAAGATAAATAAAGGAAAGAGAAGCCTTTAAAGAGGCAACAACTTCCTGAAATACGGATTGGAAAAAGAAAAAATATCAGGAAAGTAAGAATTGTGAATTGAAAAAAATAAAGAATTCACTAGAAAGAGGACAGAATTGAAAAGACAAAGAACTCAAGAAAGTAGGATCCGTGAATTGGAAGAGACAAAGAACACGCAAGAAAGTAGGATCTATGAATTGGAAAAAGAAAATAATTAGTAAAAAAAAAAAAAAATTAGTGAAATGGAAAAAAATTCCACAGACCAAAACAATAATTCAAAAACCAATTGGACATATACAGAAAAAGAAAAAAGCTAATGAAGAAAATAATACTTTAAAAATTAGAACTGAACAAATAGAAACAATGATTCTAACAAAGAATCAGTCAAGGAAAACAAAAAAATGACAAACTGGAAAAAAACCATGAATATCTACTTGAAAAAGACAGACTTGGAAAATAGATCTGGAGATAATCTGAGGATTATTGGACTTTCGAAAACTATGAAAAAAAGCCTGATCTATTTTGAAATCATCAAAAGAATGCCCAGATGTAATAGAATCAGAAGGTAAAATAGGCATTGAAAAATTCATCGAACACCTTCTGAAAGAAACCTAAAATAAAAACCCCAAGGAATATTGGAAATTTAAACTATCGATTAAGGAAAAAATTTTACAAGCAGCCAAAAAAACCATTTAAATACCGAGGTGCAAATAAGGATCACCCAAGATCGGCTGCCTCACATTAAAGGAAAGAAGGGCCTGGAATAGATATTCCAAAGGCACAAGAACTTGAGATGGCCAAGAATAAACTACCCAGCTTTTGAGCATTTTCTTCCAGGGAAGAAGATGGAATTTAATGAACAAATAATTCCATTTGTTTCTGAAGAAAACCAGAACTAAAACAAAAAATTTGATTCCAACAAGAACTAAGAAATGCAGAAAAGATAAAAATAATTTAGTTTGTATTTTTTGGGATATACAAAAAAGAATACATGTATAATTTGATTGTATGATAAACAAAAAGGGAATAGATATGGAAAAGGGATGAGGCAAAATAAGGTGGGAAGGAGGGATAAAGAAAAACCAATCCCACAAGAGGCAAGGAAATTTTATATTCTGAGGGAATTTAGGAGGGGAGGGAAAGGTGAATCTTACCTTCAAGTTGGCTCAAAGAAAAAAAATTGACATTTGTTTTAGAAAAATTCTTCCCTATTAAAACGGGGAAAGGAAAAAGGGGAAAAAAAAAATAAGGGAAGGAAGGGGGAAAGACCAAAGGGGGGGGGGGAAATTTAAAAGAGGTAAGCATCGGGATACAAAGGGGAATAAGTTAAAAGGGGGAAAGAGGATTGGGGAGGCAAGAATAAGAAAGCACAATCTGGGGTTAAGGACAGGAAATACATTTTTAGTAATTTAATCAAAAGTGAATGGGATGCCCCAAAAGAGGAGGCAGATAGCAGACTGGATCAAAGTCAGAAACCTCAATATTTTTTTAAAAAACACATTTAAAGAGGGGATAATATAGAGTGGTGGCTGGAGAAAATCTATTATGCTCAGGGAAGTCAAAAAAGGGAGCCATCTTATCCAGATAAGCAAAAGTAAAAAATTGATCTAATTAAAAAGATAAGGAAGGAAAACACATCCTGTTAAAGGGGAAACAATGAACAATATCAAATAAAAATATATGCACCAAGTGGTATGGCACTAACTTCCTAAGGAGAAGTTAAGAGAGTTCAAGAAGAAATAGACAACAAAACTGTAAATTAGTAGGAGATATCAACCTTGACCTCAGAAAGGCAAAACAAAACAAAACAAATAAAAAGAAAAAAGAAAAGAAATTGAAAAATAAGATTTGGAACTTTAGAAAATTAATGGAGAAAAAGGAATATATTCTTTTCAGCGTTCGGAACCTATTCAAAAAAATATTAGGACATAAAGACCTAAAATTAAATGCAAGAAAGAAAAAGAAACCTTTTCAGATCAGATGCAATAAAAAACACATTCAACAAAAAAGTTAAAATAGACCAAAAAGTAATTGGAAACTAAACAATTCATCTTTAAAGAATGATTGGGGTGAACGCAAATTATAGATACAATTAAAAACACTCAAGATAAAATGATGAGACATCATACCAAATTTGTGGGATGCACAAAGCGTTAAGAGGGAATTTTATTCCTTAGAGGCTTACTTGAATAAAACAAGAAAGAAAAAGATTAATGAATTGCTTACAACTAAAAAAAATAAGAAAAGACCAAATTAAAACCCCAATCAAATACCAAATTGAAATTTAAAATTAAAAGGAGTTAAAAATATTGAAAGAAAAACATTGAACTAATTAATAAAACTAAGAGTTGGTTCTATGAAAAAGCAAATAAAATAGATGTTTGAAACTATTAGAAAAGGAGGAGGAAAAAAATTAGTAGTCTTAAAATGAAAAGGGGAGAACTTTCCCAATGAAAGGAAATTAGAGAAATAAAAAGGAGTTATTTTGCTAACTTTGCCAATAAATTTGATAACCTAAGTGAAATGGATGATACCCCAAAATACAGACCCCAGACCAAAGAGGAGGAAGTAAATTGTTTGAATATCCCAAAAAAGAAAAGAACGGAATTAAAACCCCAAGAAAAAAAAACCCCAGGACCAGATGGTTATGAATTTTACCAAACATTTAAAGAACAATTGGTCCCAATGCTATAAATTATTTGATAAAATAGGGAATGAAGGAGTCCACCAAACCTTCTATGACACGAATGGTATGATACCTAAACCAGGTAGGCTGAAAACAGAGAAAGAAAATTATAGACCAATCTCCCTAATGAATATTGATGCTAAAATCTTAAATAAGATATTAGCAAAAAGACTACAGAAAATCATCTCCAAGATAATACACTATGATCAAGTAGGATTTATACCAGGAATGCAGGGCTGGTTCAATATTAGGAAAACTATCAATATAATTGGCCATGTTAATAACCAAATTAACAAAAACCATATGTCATCTCAAAGATGGAAAAAGCATTTGATTCCAACATCCATTCCTATTAAAACACTTGGAGTATAGGAAAAATGGACTTTTCCTTAAAATAATCAGGCATCTATTTAAACCATCAGTAAGCATCATAGAATGAGACAAAGCGCAAACCATTCCCAATAATCTGGAGGAAACAAGGTTGCCATATCACCATTACTATTTAATATTGTATTAGAAACGCTATTTTAAAAGAGCTGAGAAAGAAGTTAAAGAAAAAGAATAGGCAATGAGGAAGCCAAATTATCACTCTTGCCAATGACATGATGGTATAGAGAACCCCAGAGATTCACAGTTATTAGAAATAATCCACACCTTTAGCAAAGTTGCTGATTATAAAATAAACCCACATAAGTCATCAGCATTCTTATATATCACTAACAAAATCCAACATTCAGAGTTACAAAGAGAAATTCCATTTAAAGTAACTACTGATAATATAAAATATTTAGGAATCTATCTGCCAAGGGAAAATCAGAAACTTTATGAGCAAAATTACAGACCACTTTTCACACAAATTAAGTCTGATCTAACCAATTGGAAAAATATTAAATGCTCTTGGATAGGGCGAGCAAATATAATAAAGATGACAATATTACCTAAACTAATCTATTTATTTAGCGCTATACCAATCAGACTCCCAAAAAACTATTTTAATGACCTAGAAAAAATAACAACAAAGTTCATATGGAAAAACAAAAGGTCAAGAATTTCAAGGGAATTAATGAAAAAAAAATCAAATGATGGTGGCTTAGCTGTACCAGATCTAAAATTATATTATAGAGCAGCAGTTACCAAAACTATTTGGTATTGGCTAAGGAATAGATTAGTTGATCAGTGGAATAGATTAGGTTCAAGGGATAAAACAGTCAACAAATATAGCAACCTAGTCTTTGACAAACCCAAAGATCCCAGCTTTTGGGATAAGAACTTACTGTTTGATAAAAATTGCTGGGAAAATTGGAAACTAATATGGCAGAAACTAGGCATTGATCCATACTTAACGCCGTACACCAAGATAAGGTCAAAATGGGTTCATGACCTAGGCATAAAGAATGAAATTATTAATAAATTAGAGGAACATAGGATAGTTTACCTCTCAGACCTGTGGAAGGGGAAGGTCTTTATGACCAAAGCAGAACTAGAGATCATTACTGATCACAAAATAGAAAATTTCGATTATACCAAACTGAAAAGTTTTTGTACAAACAAAACTAATGCAGACAAGATTAGAAGGGAAGCAATAAACTGGGAAAATATTTTTACAGTCAAAGGTTCTGATAAAGGCCTCATTTCCAAAATATATAGAGAATTAACTCTAATTTATAAAAAATCAAGCCATTCTCCAATTGAAAAATGGTCAAAGGATATGAACAGACAATTCTCAGATGAAGAAATTGAAACTATTTCTAGTCATATGAAAAGATGCTCCAAGTCATTATTAATCAGAGAAATGCAAATTAAGACAACTCTAAGATACCACTACACACCTGTCAGATTGGCTAAGATGACAGGAAAAAATAATGATGATTGTTGGAGGGGATGTGGGAAAACTGGGACATTGATTCATTGTTGGTGGAGTTGTGAACGAATCCAACCATTTTGGAGAGTAGTTTGGAACTATGCTCAAAAAGTTATCAAACTGTGCATACCCTTTGATCCAGCAGTGTTACTACTGGGATTATATACCAAAGAGATTATAAAGAAGGGAAAGGGACCTGTATGTGCACGAAGGTTTGTGGCAGCCCTTTTTGTAGTGGTCTAAAACTGGAAACTGAATGGATGTCCATCAGTTGGAGAATGGTTGAATAAATTGTGGTATATGAAAATTATGGAATATTACTGTTCTGTAAGAAATGACCAACAGGATGATTTCAGAAAGGCCTGGAGAGACTTACACGAACTGATGCTGAGTGAAATGAGCAGGACCAGGAGATCATTATATACTTCAACAACAATACTATATGATGACCAGTTCTGATGGATCAGGCCATCCTCAGCAACGAGATCAACCAAATCATTTCTAATGGAGCAGTAATGAACTGAACTAGCTATGCCCAGAAAAAGAACTCTGGGAGATGACTAAAAACCATTACATTGAATTCCCAATCCCTATATTTATGCACACCTGCATTTTTGATTTCCTTCACAAGCTAATTGTACAATATTTCAGAGTCTGATTCTTTTTCTACAGCAAAATAACGTTTTGGTCGGGTATACTTATTGTGTATCTAATTTATATTTTAATATATTTAACATCTACTGGTCATCCTGCCATCTAGGGGAGGGTGTGGGGGGCGGGGTAAGAGGTGAAAAATTGGAACAAGAGGTTTGGCAATTGTTAATGCTGTAAAGTTACCCATGTATATATCCTGTAAATAAAAGGCTATTAAATAAAATAAATAAATAAATAAATAAATGTATAACAGACTGTCTGGAAAATTAATTGACCTAATCTGCTGAGGTCCTCAGAAATCAATATATATGTATATATAAAATCAATAATATAAGAGCCTTAGATAAAAAATGCAGAGGGGCTGATCTCAAAGGATCATAGATTCAGAGTTGAAAAACATCTTTGAGTTCATCTAATATAGTTGCTATTACAAGTGTAAAACTGAGGCACACATGACTAAAAAAAACTTGCTTAAGGCAGAATAGATAGTAAATGATGAAACCAACATTTCAGCATAATTTTTCTGACTCTATATCCAACATTCTTTTGATTATAAATGTCATGTTGCTTCTCTTTTAAAGATTGATTGGGGGAAGGGTTCAAAGTATTCAAGTCATCTAAAAGTAGAATGAAATTATTTCAGAGGTGTTTTCCACTTATTAGAGCTCCATTCAAATAGATATTGGACTAAATAATATTTGAAAAGTACTTAGAACAATGTGTGTCAAATGTAATTGTTGTTTTTAATTTGTTTTCTTATGTGCAATTTTTTGTGACTCTATGAACCATGGTATGCCAGGCCCTTCTATCCTCCACTATCTCATAAAATCTGTCCAAGCTCATTTTTATCACTTTTAAGACATTACCTATCCATCTCATCCTCTGCTCTTTTTGCTTTCAGTCTTTAATATGGGAGAGTTTTCCAATGAATGCTACCTTCTAATAATGTGGCCAGAGAATTTAAACTTCAACTTTAGTATTACTCCTTCCAATGAATAGTTGAATTAATTTATTTAATTATTGACTGATTTGATCTCCTTGCTGTTCAAGGGAATCTAAAAAGTCAAGGTGACATCTCTGCTTTTTATTATACAGTCCAGATTTGTTATAGCTTTTCTTCCAAAGAGCAATCATCTTTTAATATTATGTCTATGCTTACAGTTGACTCAGAAATATAAAATCTATCACTGATTCCATCTAAAAGAACATACTAGGCCCTATAGAAATTATATATATGCATGTTAGTTATTGTTAACATTTTTATTATTATTATCATTTTCTCTAGACTCTTCCAGGCCACACCCTCCTTCGTTCCTACCTAAGGTGAGTTCGATCCCATGGGTCACAAAGGAAACAAAATCACTACCTGCCACAAGATTGGACATTGAAGCAAGGGCTTGAACAGTCTAATCATCTATCTTCTCAAGAGAACTCTCTTCAACTAGGGCTATTCTTCCTGGACTTTCCTCAGTGTTTAGCACACTTCATATCCTTAATATTCTCCCCAGTTTTGTGATTCTGGATGAACTGCTGTCATTGTACAAATCATGTCTCCCATTTCCCACTGCCTGCTCCTGTCCTATTCCATTAGAGTTTTCCCAAAATGTCCCTCAAGAAATATTTCTTAATCTGACATGTTCTCTGGAAAGCCCACTTAAGGGGCTTTTCTCATGTTAGCATTTTCTTTTCTACTTCTATTTTCAAGATCACAGTAACACTTGTTTTACTCCATATGAAATAATACCACTAGTCCAAGAACCAGTTATATTTTCACTCATGTTTCCTGATTCACTGGTCCAAGTGAGGGCTCTTTGCTCTCCATTGCCACTTCCAGACTCACCTTGTTTAGCACCTTGCTCTATTGACTTCCAGGATACATACCTTTCTTCTGAAATATTGTTCATGGTTTACAATATGTGAAGAATTAAAATTTCCTAATGAAAATTGCAAAAGTTTGAGTGAAGAGGGAGACTGTGGGCCAGAAACTAAATTTATTGAAAAACAAGGATGAATATCCTTGGAAGTAGCAGATCATGGTAATGATAGATAAATGTTGATAATAACACTTAAGAAAGAAAAGTTGCTGAATGATGGTGTCAAAGGTAGAATTTGGAGATATCAATAAGGATCAATTTGTATTTCAACTTTCTTACTAGGGACAATGTCAGGATATGGGAGAAAGAATAAACAGGACTAGCAAAGATGATCAGATACCAAGTACCATCTGAAGGAGTCAGGGCTCAGTGAATGATAGAAATTGGCTACAGCAGGAGCAATTGAAATATAACATAAAAAGAAGTTTGTTAATTATAGAACAATAGTTGCATGGAGGAAACTTGTTGATTCAGTGAATAGAACACTGGGTATAGAGTCTTTCAGACCTGAGTTCTGACCTCAGAGACTTACTAGCTGTATGAGGCTGGGCAAATTATTTAACCTGTTTGCCTTGATCCACTGAAGAAGAAATTAACAAACCACTCTGTAATATGCTTCTCTAAATTATAATGTGCTCTAGGAGCAGGTTTCTTAGGGGGCTTCTAGAGATAGCCTTCATTTCAATTCAGTGTAATCACCCCAAATGCAGCCAGGAGTTAAAATCCAAATCCTTTATTGTCTCCTTCAAAGTCTTATCTCTGTTCCTGGGTCCAGTTTAGCTTTAGCCTATTTCTCTCCTTGGTTCCTAGAGCTCTGGCCACTAGTCCTTTGCCTCTGCCAGCTTCTGCCTCTAGCTCCCTCCGAATGTCTCCAAATCCAAAGGTTTGTACTTCAGCCTCCAGCCAGCATAAAGGTGGAAGATGGAATGACTCTGTCTCCTCCTCTGAGAGCTTCTAGTGGGCTTCTCCTCTCTGGCCCTGACAACTCCTCCTTATATCTCCCACACTGAGTATACACCAATCATTATATCACTAGGAAACCATTATTGTTGTAGGATTAAATCAATGCTAAACTAGATTTAATCACTGTCTCCTCAATTCCACTTACTTAGCTCCTTGTAAGAATCCTAGCGTCTCCCTTGTTTTTTAGAACATAAGTGGCCATGAACTCCCTGACTTCACAAGGAGGTGAGAACCCCAGAAAGAAGGTGATCACTGCTTCCCTGACTGCCCAAAAAAGGAGTGAAAACACCATAAAAAGGAGGTGATCACTCCTTCCCTGATGTCTCAGGAAAGGAAATGGTGGTTTTTCTTGGGGGCCAGCCTTAGTCTTAGTTGAAATAAATAATTACTTCGAAATCTCAGCCAGCTGGTAAAAGTTGCAAATGTTTATTTCTCCTTACAAATTAGCCTGGTTAGTTGAGGCCTATCTCACTGCCTGGCTCCAAGAGATCTTGTAGTTTTGTCCTTGGTTTCTGCCTCTGCTTTCTTCAGCCTCCAGCTAGCTCCGACTCGTGGCTTCTCAATCTCCAGTCTGTGGTGAGTAGTCTTTTCTTCCAGAGTGTTCTGTCTCAGAGCCCTGTTGATGTTCTGGAGAAAACACCAAAGGAAATGGGAAATCAAATCAGATTAGCGAGTTTCTGAAGGGGATCACTCTTAAAACAGGTATACATAAATCCATCAATATGGGAGGTATTACACATACCTTACATAAGCACCATCTGTTTCCTTCTCCATCTGCAGGAATACAAGAAAACCCTCTCTCCCAGGCAGTTAACCTATCTAATCCCTTCTATTTACCACCTTCTAAATTTCTTCTCATCTCCTGGCAATTACATTGGAGCTACTCACACTAGACACTGCCCTTCTGTTGGGTTAAAAAAGTCTATATTCTCTCCAATTGTAATCTTTCTGCTATTTGATTGTTTTTTGGCTGAGAGATCTTGTAATCCCTTTCTGCTATGTGATTGCTTTTTGGCTGATTAATCACATCAGAGTCCTGAACTTCTAAAGGTATAACCTAGGCTGCCATTATGCCCCACCTGGTTTTTGATACAGGTCTTGGAGCTGAGCCCCACCTCTCATTTCCCTAGGTCAATCTACATTCTGAGGCCCAGTGGTAGCCCTTGTGGTATTCTGGACATAAAGTTTTAGGTCTTCTCTCACCCTGGCTTCTCACTCTATCTCCATATCTACATTGGACTCTCAAATGTCCTATTTTTTCACATTGAAAACATCGATGAGTCTCTCTAGAAGTCCCTTGCCAAGAAGGACCCTGTCTTCCCATGTTCATCAAAGTCTGGGTATAATAAACATCTGTGCCCACTGTGGCACAGCGTCTTATGATCTCCTCTAAAGGAGCATCTTTGTGTAGTCCCCATATAATTCTTCTGGAAACCTCATTAGCATTTTTCTTAGCCAGTTGTCTGATCATTATTTCTATAGCTGCATTTTCTCCAGTGGTTCTTGTGACAGCTGTTTGCAGACATCCCACAAAATCTGAAAAGGGTTCATTGGGATCTTGCTCTATTTTTGTGAAGGCTTTCCCCCTCCCTGATCTTTCCCTGGTAGGAAACCCCAAGCTTTTATAGCAGTAGCAGCAATTTGTTCATACGCTGCTATGGAGTACTTAGTCTGTGCTGAATTGTCTGGATACTGACCTTCATCTGCTAGTTGGTCAAAGGTGACTTGTGTATTGAATCCAGTGTGCTTATTGCGTTGGGTTTGAATCCTACATAATTCATGATACTCCAAAAGCCACATCAAGTTTTGTCCAGGTTCTAAACATCTCCTTGCTATAGATTTGCAATCACTAGGGGTTAGGATTTCATAAACCAAATTATCTAGTAACATCTTAACATAAGATGATGTAGCCCCATAAAGATGCAACCCTTTTTCAAATCCTTGATTTTTTTCCTGATTAAAGGAGTGTATCTTTTCCTTTTTTGACCTGAAGAGTCAAGCTCTTCAATCACAGGGTATGCATTTATTTTTAAATCAAATATATCCTGTCCTTCATTTTTTGCCTCAACCAGTGTTTTTTGTTATCTTGTCATAGGCTGCTTCATAAGTGGTGCTGAATGTGCTGAATCTGTCCCATTTTAGCTGAAGCACTAGTTTAGCCCTTTAACAAAGTTTCCTTGTTGTATTCACCCTAATTTCGGGGTCACAGATGAAGGTTCTTGGTCCCACATTTGGGCACAAAAATGTAATATTCTTCTCTAAAATGTATTGTTCTCTGGGAGCAGGTTTCTTGGGGGACTTCTGAAGGAAGCCTTAGTTTCAATTCAGTATAATCACCCCTAATGCAGCCAGGAGTTAAAGCCCAAATCCTTTATTGTCTACTTCAAAGTCTTATCTCCTTTCTTGGGCCTGATTAGCCTTCTTAGAGGCCTATCTCTCTCCTTGGTTCCGAGAGGTCCTGCTGCTATTCCTTTGCCTCTGCCAGCTTCTGCCTCTAGCTCCCTCCAAATGTCTCCGAATCCAAAGGTTTGTACTTCAGGCTTCAGCCACAACAAAGGTGGAAGATGGAATGAATCTGTCTCCTCCTCTGATAGCTTCTAGTGGGCTTCTCCTCTCTGGCCCTGAAAACTCTTTCTCCTTATATCTTCCACATTGAGTATATACCAATCATTATATCACTAGGAAACCATTATTTGTTGTAGGGTTAAATCAATGCTAAACTAGCTTTAACCACTGTCTCCTCAATTCCACTTACTTAGCACCTTGTAAGAATCCTAACACCACTCTAGTATCTTTATCAGTAAATATCCATGCACAGTAGACTACATGGAGACATGAAGAGTTATTCATGAATGGTATACTAAACAAAAACAAAATTCTAGAGAACACAATATAAGGGTAGGTAAGATCTGGAGTGGGACATAATGGTTCATGGAGAATAAGGTTGAGATGTAGAAAAATGAAGAACAGGAGAATTCTTTGATGGTAGAGAGTTTGGCATCACTGGTATGAGTATTATAGAATGTAGAATATGCTAATCATTGGATCAATGAATGGTGAGATATCTGATGAAAAAGACAGATGATTAAAAATTCCAGATTTCAGCAGAACTCCCAGTAATTTGGCTTTATAGCAAGTTGTGTTGCTTCATCCTGCAAGACATGCAGAGATTGGGAGAGGTGTGTCTGAGGAAACTGAAAATTCTATTAGTATATATTAGATATTGTAGGGCTTATATATTGATTTGAAACTAAAGAACAGCAAGAATCCCTAATCCTCAGTTTCCTTATTTGTAAAGTTGGGCTAGATGTTTCACTTTCCTTTTCTTTTTTCTTGTTCTCTGTCTATACTCCTAGAATTGTTTGATATAAGCTTATTTAAAGAATTTCTCTAAAATCTGTTTCCAAAAGAGAAACAAAAAATTGTTCAAGACTAATGTTACCCAAGAAGATAAGTAAAAAACAATGGAACACTTGGAAACTAAATTTAGTGCAGTTGGATCACAGTCTACCTAAATTTTATTAGTTCCTCCAATTCAAAAAAGATTTTAACTTATATTCTTTAAATTATTATTTAGATAATATTTCTTTTCTACAGGTGAAATGAGATGCTGTCCTTCATGTCTGGTGGTCTCTTAAATACATGAATAATGAAAAATGTATATAAATATATCTTTCCTCAGGTTGATCCTGACATGTAAGATACAAGTCACTCTGAACTGTATTTCTGCTATGAATAAAAGTACAGAAATAATTACACAAATGTATCATTTTGGAAAGTTTAACCTGCATTATTATGCTACATTATATTGTAGTGAGTGCTTAGATGACTTGAAATCCCATTATAGAAGTGCCTAATGCAATATTCAAGGGAATCAATCCTATTATTAATCATTTTCACACTATATAGGCTACAAATAAGCACATGAACATTTAAAATATTTGGATTACCCTTTTAAGTGGTTTCATTAAAATTAGTTACCAATAAAACATAATAAGTGGAGTTCCTAAAGCTTTTAGAAAAATATTCATGAGTACTAGACATGTTAGATTCTTTCTTTCACTTACCATTATCCTCAGCACAGTTAGATGAAGAGATATTAGAATTGCTGTTCTGCCACCAACTTATTAGGCTTAAGCATCACAATGAAGGATTGAAAGTCGAACACATTTGGGGAGACCAATAAATCTTGATGTAGCATTAGAGTGGTACATTAGGGAACTATAAATATGTGATTTTACACCATGAAGATTATTCAAATGAGAGATATTTCATGCTTATATAAGATGATTCTTACAAAGAGCCCAAGATGTTAAATATTTAAAGTCAGATTCACCAAGTGTGCTAGTGGCTCCCTGGGGCTAAATGAGCCACCCTTGGATGCTACATTAACTGTTTCAGTCATCAAAGCTTCCATTCTGTATATGAGAATTATGATTCATGTACTGATACCCTTCTGGACAGAAATAATCAATACTGTTTTCAACCATGTTTCTTGCCAACCAGAAAATAGAATGGTGTCCTGAAGAAACCAGGTATAAACAAAATTTCAAATACCAAGATAATTCCATGGCCCAGACCAACCCTTTATAGCCTACCAGATTCTTGTCCCTATTTTAACTTGAATACTTCAATTAATTATATTCTACAACTTCAACTCTGCGGTGATATTGAGTCCAAGGAGATTTCACTAAATGTAGTATCAATAAATATTTAGTGCCATTAAATTTTACTATAAAGATTATCAGGCTGTTTGATAAGGAAGTATGACTAAGAATAGACTCATTTCTCTAGATTGTGTATTTTCATGAAAGTATAACTGTCTCCTTTATATAAAGATCTTCTTTTTGACTAAAATAATAATGAGTAGAGATCAGACATGGTCACTTTGTAAGTTAGTTTTTGAATAAAAGGAAATTTCACAAAAAGTTCACAAAATAACATTCAATGTAAATTAAATTTGGAGAAATTATACAGATTTTCCAAAAAAAACACAAGTAAAAGCAATCAATCAAAATAACCAAAAATCAACAGTCAACAAATATTGTCTATTGTATGTGAAGCACTGAACTAGATGCTGAGTATATAAAAACAAAAATGAAATTGACTCTGCTCTGTCTTCAAGGAGCTCATATTATACTGAGATATAATGTTGACATATATAAATATACACAAAAATACATACATATCAATCTAGTGAGGAAAACAAAAATAATCACCATGGAGAGAATGAGCATGGTAATGATTGATGATAATAATGATTGAGGATTGAGGATTAATGTCTAAATTCAAATTGATAACTTTGACCTGACCTGTTTTATTTCAAGTAAACTAGACCACATAATAAATAAAGTTAATTCATGACTCATGTGTAGCTGTGCTATTTATAAAAGTAGTGAAAACAATGATCATAACATTTATGTATCATTGAACTGATCACTGAAGAACTGAACCAATCCATTTTACTTATACTTCCAGTTTAATTAATGTAACAACGGCCATCTCCAGTTGTCTTGATCTATATCTTGCCCCTTAACCCAAATGTCTCTGGAGGAGAGTGAGGTTGATAGGATATACAATCCACCTTAATTCCAGTTCACTTATATGTCATAATACCATCTCCATGATCTCATGATAATCTTTACAATGAAGAACACAAAAATCTAGCCTACACTGGTATGGTTTTAGTTCTAGACATATAACAATTGAAAATTCACCAAAAAAATCATACATCTTACATGATGACATTTAAGGAACTATTGTTTTTTCCAAGTTATATGAGTCTATTTACCACCAGTTGAAGAGCATCTCTAAGCCAAATTTCGAAACAAAATGTGGTCTTAATTCAGAAAACAAAATAGCATTTCATAAGGATACTTTAATAGAAGAGAAACACTAATATAAATAAACTCTCTAGAACACCTCAAAACTCATGGGATCTATTTTTTTTCATCTCTGGGCACTTTAACAACATGCTACTTAGAATGATACTGTTTGATATATGGGATAATGTTATCTGAGTTCATTACTGTTTCTGCTTGAAAGTCTAATAAAGAGAACTTCCAGCTGAGTAAGGAAACTTAAAAATCTAAGCAGATACTTTTAAAAATGTATTTTGTTCAACTTTTATATAATCAGTGATGTAAAATGTATTTTCAACTTAAAATTTTCCCCCTTGGAAGGTAACCCACTCTCTGGGGTTGGAGTGGGGGAAGGAGGGATGAAAAGGAATGGTGTTATGGGATAGTTAGAACCTCCAGTTTGGATACAAAAGATGAGGCTATAAATGCTGCCTTTGATTTTTACTTCATTTACAATTTTACACATCATTTAAGCTTTAGTTATTCTTTGTTGCCATTTAATTGTTCAATGTATCTAACACTTTGTGAATCCACTTGGGTTTTTCTTAATAAAGATATTGGAGTGTTTTTGGCATTTCCATCTCCAGCTCATTTTACAAATGAGAAATGGAAGCAAATAAGGTCAAGTGACTTTTCCAGGATTACACAGCTAGGAAACATCTGAGATCAGACTTGAACTCAGTAAGAAGTATCTTCCTAATCCCATTTCAGTAACTCTCCATGTGTCATCTTGTTGCCCCTCATTTAACCTTTATTTTCCACAGTTGCCTAGTTTGTAAAATGTAATAATATGTGAACAATATGTTCAAAATATTATTTTGAGAATCTAATTGAAAGAAGTATGAAACTATTCTGTAAATGGAAAAACAGGTTCTTTTTTGTTTTGCAAGACAATCGGGACTGATTTGCCCAGAGTCACATAGCTACTAAATATTAGGTGTCTGAGGTAGGATTTGTACTCAGTTTGTCCTGAATTCAGAGCCAATGCTCCATCCATTGAACCATATAGCTGCACCCAAAAAGCAACTTCTAAAAGAAAGAATACTAAACTTGTATTCAATAGATTGGGCTTATACTTATTAGCTATGTAAACATGGACAAGTCTTGTAAATTTTACTGGCTCTGATTTACCACTTTTAAAAAGGTGGAGGAAGGTTTGTTCTCTAAGGTATTTGCTAGCTTCAAGATTCCAAGACAGCTTATTTTGTTTGAAGTGAAGCAATAAATTTAACTTATACCTTATAGGTTAAATAAAATACACAATTTCAGACATTGCAATGATTAACAGATAGATAGATAGATAGACAGATTGGTAGATAGATAGAGATATCAATAGATAGATCAACAGATCTATTGTAATCTATCTATCTATAGTACTCTCTTGAAGATATCTTCATTGTTCATGTTCTTCAAAATAGATCCAACCATTACTATGGCATACTACTAGAGATATTATAACTATCATTTGAAATCCATAATGAAAAAATTAAAGAAACACAAACCAAAACTTAGAATTATTAAGAGAACTATTCATTCATAGTAGCAGAAAAATTGTAATCAATAACAAGATGTTGAGAGAGATGATGAAAGAATATAACTCAGGGAGGGTCAACACAAATATGAAATGACAAGTCTATATATATTGACAATAAGAAATACCTGGGATTTTATAGAATCATCAAGTTAGATGTATAAGAAAACTTAGTACAGAAATATGAAATATTTGCCCAAAGACACAATCTCCCAATTGCAGTTAGAATTGGATAAAAAATATTTGAGAAGGGGGATAGAGCAAAGCCTTAGAGGCTTAGAGGCTTAGTAAAGCCAGGAAGCTGTTCGAGGTCTCAAAGTTTTCCTCAAAAACAATATGAAACCACGCATCTGAAAGAATGAATCTGAAAGAATGAAACCACTCTCCAGCTCAAGATAGACAAGAAAAACTTCAAAAATTAGTCTCATTGTGTGAAAAGGGTGTTCAGTCCAGTTTAAACAGACTCTTGAAAAATCAGTGAGAAGGGCTTAATCACAGCAAATCTGTAACTAAGACCCTCAATCCTGGCTCAATTGAAGAGTAGATCAGTGGGAAATAATTCAGTACCAACTCAGAAGGCAAATTTTGGGAAACCAGGCTGTTTCATGAAAAAGGCAGGCAAAATTATCCCTAAAACAATGGGCCACTGTGCTCAAAGCCAAGGCACAAGAGCAGCACAGGAAGCTGAGGACAGTGACCCCAAACCCCAGGAGCAGAGATTAACCACAAAAGTAAAATAAGAGAAAATATCAAAAGAAAAGGAAAGAAAATGAGCAAGAAACAGAACATAACCTTGACCATAAAAAGCTACTATAGTGGTAGGGCAGATGAGGACACACAAATTCAGATGAGGACAGAATGTCAACAGAAAAAATCTCAAAGAGTGATATAATTAGTCTCAAGCCCAAAGAGGATACTTGGAAATGTTCATAAAAGACTTCAAAATGCAAATAAGAGAGGTAGAAAAAAATGACAAAATAAATGAGAGGCATGCATGAGAGAGTTAACAATTTGGAAAAGTAAGGAAAAATTGTCTGAAGAAAACAATTCTATAAAAAATTCAATTGGCCAAATGCAAAAAAAAAAATCCACTGAAGAAAACAATACCTTCAAAAAGTAGAATTAATGAAGTCTGGACTTCTAGCCAAGATGGCGGAGAGGATGCACACAGCTGTGGGAGCTCCACATTTTCTCTCAGAATCCATATCATTACAAGCCTCTCAATTAATGCTTCACTGAAAAAAAACACAAATAGTTACCAAGAGAAGACATCCTTGAGATTCGACAGGAAAGTTTGTCTCTGATTCTTCTCTTACAAAATGAGCAAAAAATTGAAAAGGACCTTAACGATTGACAGCTTTTATATGGACAGAGAGCAGACTCTAAACCCTGAGGAGACTAAAAACAGACTGTCTCTAGGTGAATCCCCACAGGAGGAGATCATCTGTTCCTCAGTACAGATCAATCTCATAGAAGAAATTAAAAAGGCTCTCACAAGAGGGCTAGAAGAAAAATGGGAAAAGGAGAGGGAGCTTGGCAAGAGAGTCTGGAGAAGTCATCTCACTCATTTAAAGACAGAATGGATAAAGAAATGAAATCCTTGAAAAAGAGGATTAGTGAACTGGAAACAGAAAATAGCTCTCTAAAAAATAAAATTGGTGAAATGGAAAAAAAATTCCATAGAACAAAACAATCCAATTGGACAATTATAAAAAGATATAAAAAAAAAAAGTGAGTGAAGAAAACACTTCATTGAAAATCAGAATAGAACAAATGGAATTGAATGACTCAAGGAGACAACAAGAATCAGTCAAGCAAAACCAAATAAATCAAACAATGGAGAAAAATGTGAAATACCTTCTTGGGAAAACAACAGACCTGTAAAATAGGTCTAGGAGAGACAATCTGAGAATTATTGGACTGCCAGAAAAATATGATTAAAAAAAAGAGCTTGGACATTATTTTCCAGGAAATTACCAAAGAGAACTGCCCAGAAATCATAGAAACAGAGGGTAAAATAGACATTTAAAGAATTCATTTATCACCTACTGAAAGGGATCCTAAAATCAAAACACCAAGAAATATGGTAGCCAAATGCCAGAACCCTCAAACGAAGGAAAAAATACTCCAAGTGGCTAGAAAAATGCAGTTAAAATATAGAGGAGCCACAATAAGGATCACCCAGGATCTTGCAGCATCCATATTAATAGATTGAAGGGCCTGAAATATGATATTCTGAAAGGCTAAGGAACTCGGTATGCAACCAAAAATAACTTACCCAACCAGAATGAGCATCTTTTTCCAGGGAAGAAGATGGCCATTCAATGAAATAAGTGAATTTCACCTATTTTTGATGAAAAAACCAGCACTTAACAAAAAGTTTGATCTACAAATATAGAACTCAAGAGAAACCTAAAAAGGTAAAAAGAAATCTTGGGAACTATATTTCTGCTGTAAAGATGTATAAAGAATACATGTATACCTTGTTCTAGAACCTAGAGGTGGAAAGGATATTGTACCAGAAAAAGTGTAAAGTGGGGGTACTACATCTCACAAAGAGGCAAAGGAAACCTATTATATCTGAGAGAAAGAAGGGAGGGGGATGGATATAGTGGGTATCTTACTGCCACCAGAATTGGCTTTAAGAGAAAAATTGTAGACATATTCAATTTATGGTGAAACTTCTCCCACCTCATTGAAAAGTGAGAAGGGAAAAGTGAAAAGGGAAGGAATAAGCTAAGCAGAAGGGAATATGGAAAATGTGAGGGAAAGGAGTAAGAGAGGGGGAGGAACTCTAAGGGGGGGGAGGGATACTTAAAAGGGAGGGCTGTGAAAAGCAAGTGGTGCTCACAAGTTTAATATTGGGAAGGGGGGAAAGGAGAAGAAGGGAGAAAAGCATAAACAGGGGTTAACAAGATGGCAAGTAATACAAAATTGGTAATTTTAATCATAAATATGAACAGGGTAAACTCCCCCATAAAGAGGAAGTGGTAAGCAGAATGTCAGAATGAATTAAAAGCCAGAATCCTACACTATGTTGTTTACAGGAAACACACCTGAAGTAGGGAGATACATGCAGAGTAAAGGTAAAAGGTTGGAACAAAATCTACTATTCTCCAGGTGAAGTCAAAAAAGCAGGGGTAGCCATCCTGATCTCAGATCAAGCAAAAAGAAAAATTGATCTAATTAAAAGAGATAAGGAAGGGCACTATATCTTGCTAAAGGGTAGCATAGATAATGAAGCATTATCAATATTAAACATATATGCACCAAGTGGTGCAGCATCTAAATTCTTAAAAGCAAAATTAAGAGAGCTACAAGAAGAAATAGACAGCAAAACTATAATAGTGGGAGATCTCAACCTTGCACTCTCAGAATTAGATAAATCAAACCACAAAATAAATAAGAAAGAAGTCAAAGAGGTAAATAGAATACTAGAAAAGTTAGATATCATAGATCTCTGGAGAAAACGAAATGGAGGCAGAAAGGAGTACACTTTCTTTTCAGCAGTCCATGGAACCTATACAAAAATAGACCATATATTAGGACATAAAAACCTCAAATTCAAATGAAGTAAGGCAGAAATAGTAAATGCATCCTTTTCAGACCACGATGCAATAAAAATTACATTCAACAAAAAGCCAGGGGAAAGTAGACCAAAACAATAATTGGAAATTAAATAATCTCATACTAAAGAATGATTGGGTGAAACAGCAAATCATAGATATAATTAATAACTTCACTCAAGAAAACGACAATACTGAGACATCATACCAAAATGTGTGGGATGCAGTCAAAGCGGTAATAAGGGGAAATTTCATATCTCTAGAGGCCTACTTGCATAAAATAGAGAAAGAGAAGGGCAACAAATTGGGCTTGCAACTAAAAATGCTAGAAAAGGAACAAATTAAAAACCCCCAGTCAAACACTAAACTTGAAATTCTAAAAATAAAAGGAGAGATCAATAAAATTGAAAGTAAAAAAAAAACTATTGAATTAATTAATAAAACTGAGAGTTGGTTCTATTAAAAAAAAAACCAATAAAATAGACAAACCCTTAGTAAATCTGATTAAAAAAAGAAAAGAGGAAAATCAAAATGTTCATCTTAAAAATGAAAAGAGAGAACTCACCATTAACGAAGAGGAAATTAGAGCAATAATTAGTAATTACTTTGCCCAACTTTATGGCAATAAATTTGACAACTTAAATGAAATGGAAGAATACCTTCAAAAATATAGTTTGCCCAGATTAACAGAAGAAGAAGTAAATATCCTAAACAGTCCCATCTTAGAAAAAGAAATAGAACAAGCTATTAACCAACTCCCTAAGAAAAAATCCCCAGGACCTGATGGATTTACATGTGAATTCTATCAAACATTTAAAAAACAATTAACTCCAATGCTATATAAACTATTTGAAAAAATAGGGATTGAAGGAGTCCTACCAAACTCCTTTTATGACACAGACATGGTACTGATACCTAAACCAGGTAGGCTGAAAACAGAGAAAGAAAATTATAGACCAATCTCCCTGAAGAATATTGATGCTAAAATTTTAAACAAAATATTATCAAAAAGATTACAGAAAATCATCCCCAGGATAATACATTATGATCAATTAGGATTTATACCAGGAATGCAGGGCTGGTTCAATATTAGGAAAACTATTAGTGTAATTGACCATATCAATAACCAAACTAACAAAAACCATATGATCATCTCAATAGATGCAGAAAAAGCATTTGATAAAATCCAACATCCATTTCTAATAAAAACACTTGAGAGTATAGGAATAAATGGACTTTTTCTTAAAATAGTCAGGAGCATATATTTAAAACCATCAATAAGCATCATATGCAATGGGGAAAAATTGGAACCTTTCCCAGTAAGATCTGGAGTGAAGCAAGCTTGCCCACTATCACCAATATTACTCAATATCGTTCAATCAGAATGATATTATAAATAAATTAGAGGAACATAGGATAGTTTATCTCTCAGACCTGTGGAGGAGGAAGAAATTTGCGACCAAAGATGAACTAGAGACCATTATTGATCACAAAATAGAAAATTTTGATTACATCAAATTAAAAAGCTTCAATTCCTTATCAGTATTCAATATTCAATAGGCTAGAAACACTAGCCTCGGCAATAAGAGTCGAGAAAGAGATTAAAGGAATTAAAGTAGGCAATGAGGAAATCAAACTATTGCTCTTTTCAGATGATATGATGGTATATTTAGAGAACCCCAGAGATTCTACTAAAAAGCTATTAGAAATAATTCATTATTGCTGTTCTGTAAGAAATGACCAACAGGATGATTTCAGAAAGGCCTGGAGAGACTTACATGAACTGATGCTGAGTGAAATGAGCAGGACCAGGAGATCATTATATACTTCAACAACAATACTATATGATGACCAGTTCTGATGGACCTGGCCATCCTAAGCAATGAGATCAACCAAATCATTTCCAATGGAGCAGTAATGAACTGATCCAGCTATGCCCAGAGAAAGAACTCTGGGAGATGACTAAAAACCATTACATTGAATTCCAATCCCTATATTTATGCCCACCTGCATTTTTGATTTCCTTCACAAGCTAATTGTACAATATTTCAGAGTCTGATTCTTTTTGTACAGCAAAATAACGTTTTGGTCATGTATACTTATTGTGTATCTAATTTATATTTTAATGTATTTAACATCTACTGGTCATCCTGCCATCTGGGGGAGGGGGTGGGGGGTAAGAGGTGAAAAATTGGAACAAGAGGTTTGGCAATTGTTAATGCTGTAAAGTTACCCATGTATATATCCTGTAAATAAAAGGCTATTAAATAAAAAAAAGAAATAATTCATAACTTTAGCAATGTTGCAGGGTATAAAATAAATCCCCATAAGTCCTCAGCATTTTTATACATCACCAACAAAATCCAACAGCAAGAGATACAAAGAAAAATTCCATTCAAAATAACTGTCCACAGCACAAAATATTTGGGAATCTATCTACCAAAGGAAAGTCAGGAATTATATGAGCAAAATTACAAAAATCTTTCCACACAAATAAAGTCAGACTTAAATAATTGGAAAAATATTAAGTGCTCTTAGATAGGCCGAGCAAATATAATAAAGATGACAATACTCCCTAAACTAATCTATTTATTTAATCCTATACCAATCAGACTTCCAATAAAATATTTTAATGATCTAGAAAAAAATAACAACAAAATTCTTATTGAATAATAAAAGGTTGAGAATCTCAAGGGAATTCATGAAAAAAAATCAAATGAAGGTGGCCTAGCTGTACCTGATCTAAAACTATATTATAAAGCAGCAGTCACCAAAACCATTTGGTATTGGCTAAGAAATAGATTAGTTGATCAGTGGAACAGGTTAGGTTCACAAGACAGTATAGTCAACTATAGCAATCTAGTGTTTGACAAACCCAAAGATCCTAACTTTTGGGATAAGAATTCATTATTTGACAATAACTGCTGGGATAACTGGAAACTAGTATGGTAGAAATTAGGGACGGACCCACACTTAACACCGTATGCCAAGATAAGATCAAAATGGGTCCATGATTTGGGCATAAAGAACGAGATTATAAATAAATTAGAGGAACATAGGATAGTTTATCTCTCAGACCTGTGGAGGAGGAAGAAATTTGCGACCAAAGATGAACTAGAGACCATTATTGATCACAAAATAGAAAATTTTGATTACATCAAATTAAAAAGCTTTTATACAAACAAAACTAATGCAAACAAGATTAGAAGGGAAGCAACAAACTGGGAAAACATCTTCACAGTTAAACATTCTGATAAAGGCCTCATTTCCAAAATATATAGAGAATTGACTCTAATTTATAAGAAACAAAGCCATTCTCCAATTGATAAATGGTCAAAGGATATAAACAGACAATTTTCAGATGATGAAATTGAAACTATTACCACTCATATGAAAGAGTGTTCCAAATCACTATTAATCAGAGAAATGCAAATTAAGACAACTCTGAGATACCACTACACACCTGTCAGATTGGCTAAGATGACAGGAAAAAATAAAGACAAATGTTGGAGGGGATGTGGGAGGGGTTGGGGGGAATCTGGGACACTGATGCATTGTTGGTGGAATTGTGAACGAATCCAACCATTCTAGAGAGCAATCTGGAATTATGCCCAAAAAGTTATTAAACTGTGCATCCCTTTGACCCAGCAGTGCTACTACTGGGCTTATACCCCAAGGAGATACTAAAGAAGGGAAAGGGACCTGTATGTGCCAAAATGTTTGTGGCAGCCCTGTTTATAGTGGCTAGAAACTGGAAAATGAATGGATGCCCTTCAACTGAAGAATGGTTGGGTAAATTGTGGTATAATAATGTTATGGAATATTATTGTTCTGTAAGAAATGAGCAGCAGGATTAATACAGAGAGGCTCGGAGAGACTTACATGAACTGATGCTAAGTGAAATGAGCAGAACCAGGAGATCATTATATACTTCAACAACAATACTGTATGAAAATATATTCTGATGGAAGTGGATTTCTTTGACAATGAGACCCAATTCAGTTTCAATTGATCAGTGATGAACAGAAGCAGCTACACCCAAAGAAAGAATACTGGGAAATGAATGTAAACTTTTTGCATTTTTGTTTTTCTTCCCAGGTTATTTTTACTTTCTGAATACAATTCTCCCTGTGCAACAAGAGAACTGTTTGATTCTGCACACATATATTGTATCTAGAATATACTGCGACATATTCAACATATATAGTACTGCTTGCCATCTAGGGGAGGGGGTGGAGGGAGAGAGGGGAAAAATCGGAACAGAAGTGAGTGCAAGGGATAATGTTGTAAAAAATTATCCTGTCATGGGTTCTGTCAATAAAAAGTTACTATAATAAAAAAAAGTAGAATTAACAAAGAGATACAAAAGTTAACTGAAGAAAATCACATATTAAAAGCAAGAAAGGAGCATATGTAAGGCAATGATTCTGTGAGACTTCAAGAATTGGTCAAACTAAAAAGTATGAAAAGTGGAAAAAATGTGAAATATGAAAGTGGAAAAACATCCAACATGGAAAATATTTCCAGAAGAAACAATTTAAAAATTATTGGCCACCTTAAAGCCATGACCAAAGAAAAGAATATATGATAGCATTCTTCAAGAAATCATCAAGGAAAACTGCCCTGATATTCTAGAAAGAGAGGGAAATGCTTATTGAAAGAATCTGTCAATCACTTTGGAAAAAAGACCACACAAGAAAACCCCAAGAAATATTGTTGTTAAACACCAGAACTACAATCATAAGGGAACAAATGCTGCAACCTGTCAGAAAAAAATTATATATCAAGGACCAATAGACAAAATTATCCAAGAACTGGCAGCTTTATATTAAAGAATTAGAGGTCCTATAATAACATAATTGGGAAGGCAGAGAACCTGGGGATTACAATAAAGAATTAACTACCCAGTGAAATTGAACATCATTTTTCAAGGGAGTAGATGGATCTTCGATGACATAAGAGACTTTCAATCATTTCTGTTGAGAAAAGCAGAACTAAACAGAAAATTTAATGTATGAACTCAGGATTTAAGAGAAACATAGAAAGATAAACATGGATAAACATATAGATAAATATAGATAAACATATATATATATATATATATATATATATATATATATATATATACTATTAAAAGGTTAAACTGTTTACATCCCTAGATGAGAAAACAATATCTTTAACTCTTGAGAGCTGTGTGTCTCACTGGAACAGACAGAAGGCAGCATCACATGGACAGGGATTATGGTTGTGAATGGATACTGATATGATGATATCATGACATCAAAGAAACAGACATTAATGGGTGGAAAAAGAGGAAAGGGGAAGCATAATGGAGCAAATTAGATCACATGAAGAAGTGCTAAAGACCTATTACAATCAGGGAAAGAAGGGGAAAGTATGAACATTGTCTAAAGGTGTTGTTATCAGTTGTGATAACTAAGAGAGAATAACTAATCATACAGTCAAATAAAAAAATTCATGTAACCTTATAAAGAAGTAGTAGGAAAAAGAGAAAAAGATAGAAGTGAATACAGAAACACTAGAGAAGAGGAAACAGAAGGGGGGAAAGGGTGATAGAAGATGAAATAGTGGGTGGGGTGAATCAAGGACAAAGTGTAAATAAAGAACAAAAGTATATATAGGAGCCAGATCAGGATGGAGGGAAATACAGAGCTGGGAAACATAATTGTGAATGAGAATGGGATGAACTCTCCCATAAAATGGAAGCAAATATCAAAATAAATTAAAAAAACAGAATCCAATGATATGTTATTTACTAGAAACACATTTGACACAGAAAGACATATTCAGAGTAAAAGGAAAAGGCACACAATTTATTATGCTTCAGGTGAAATTTTAAAAAGCAGGGGTAGCAATTCTTATCAGATAAAGCAACAGTAAAAATAGGTCATATTAAAAATAAGGAAAGAAAGTACATTTCATAAAAGATATCATAAATAATGAAGTAGTAAAGGTACTAAATGAATATGCACCAAGTGGCAAATTCGTAGAAAAGATTTTAATGCAGTTACAAAAAGAAATAGACAGCAAAACAAAACTAGTGGGGGACCTCAAGCTTCCCCTCTCAAAATCATGTAACTAACTGTACCCTCAAAATAAACAAGAAATAAAATAGGGAGGTTAATAGAATCCTTGAAACCTTAGCTAAATAGACCTTTGAACAAAATTGTGTAAGGACAGAAAGGAATACACCTTTTTTTAGATAATACATAACACCTATACAAAAATTGACCATATATTAGGGCATAAAAATATCAAAAACAAAAGCAGAAAGGCAAAAATAACTATTTCTTCCTTTTCAAACCACAATGCAATAAAATTATATTCAATAAAGGGCCAGGGAAAGATAAACTTAAAATCAATTGGATATTAAATAATCTGATTCTAAAAATTAATCAGCCAAACAACAAATCACAGAAACAAACCATAATTTCATTGAAGAGAATGACAATAAAGAGACAACATACCAATGTCCATGAAGTGCAGCCAAAGCAGGGAAAATTTTATAACTCTAAATATCTACATGAATAAAATAGATTAAGAGGAGATCAATGAATTGGGCATGCAACTAAAAAAAGCTATAAAAAGAACAAATTAAATCCTCCAATTAAATACCAAATCAGAAATTTTGAAATTCAAAAGAGAGATTAATAAAATTTAAAGTAAGAAAATGATCAAAATAACAAAACTTTGAATTAGTTTTATGAAAACAAAAAAAAAAGATAACCTGTTGTTAATTTGCTTAGAAAAAGGAAAGAAATCAGCATCAAAAATGCAAATGGTGAACTTACTACCAATGAAAAATAAATTAAAGCAATAATTAGGAGCTATTTTGCCCAAATGTATGGCAGCAAGTCTGACAATCTAACTGAAGTAGATGAATATTTAGAAAAAAAAATAAACTGCCCAGATTAACCAAAGAAGAAATAAATTATATAATACTCCCATTTTACTAGAAAAAAGAAATCAAACAAGTCGTCAATGAACTTCTAAAGAAAAAAACTCCAGGGCCAGATGGATTCGCAAGTGAATTCTATTAAACGTTTAAAGAACAATTAATTTCAATAAATACTATGTAAACTATTTGGGAAAATATGTAAAGAAGTCCTGCCAGATTACTTCTATGACACAAATCGGGTACTAATATCTAAACCAGGAAGATCCAAAACAAAGAAAGAGAATTACAGACCAATCTTCCTAAGGAATGTTGAAACAAAAGTAGTAAATAAAATATTAGCAAACACATTACAACTTATCAGCAGGATAATATACTATAACCAACTTTGATTTATACCAGGAATGCTGGACTGGTTCAATATCAGGAAAACTATTACTATAATTGACCATATCTATAACAAAACCAACAGAAATCATAAGATAGTTGCAAAAGATGATGTAGAAAAATTTTTTTTGACAAAATACAGTACTCATTTCTATTAAAAACCATAGAGAGCATGGCGATAAAGAGAACTTTCCTTAAAATAATAAGCAGTATCTATCTAAAACAAATAGCAAGAAAGAATATTATAAAAAGAGACTGAACAGGGACAGCTATGTGGTGTAATGGATAGAGTACCAGGCCTGTAGGCAGGAGGACCTGAGTTCAAAACTGACCACAGACATTTAACATTTCTTAGCTGTGTGACCCTGGGCAACTCACTTAACCCCAATGTCCTAGGCAAAAATAAACAAACAAATAAATAGATAAATAAGCAAATGAATGAATAAAAGAAAATGAGCAGCTTGGGAAAAGAAAATGGTATAAAAATACTTAAAACAAAAAACACCAAAAAAAAAAAAAAAACATACTGGTCTAGTACTAAAAAATGCACAGAAATTTATTGATGAAAAAATCCTTAAAAACAGAACTGGCAAAATAGGGAGAAAAGAGAGAGAGCATTTTTTACTCATTGAAGAAAATAATTTTTCAAAAATCAGAATTCAACAAATGAAAGCTAATGACTTCCTGAGGCATCTTAATCAATAAAATAAAGCCAAAAGGAGGAAAACTGAAGAAAATGTGAGTTATCTCATTGAAAAAACTATTAACAAGAAAAATAGTTCAATGAGGAATAATTCAAGAATTATCAGATTATTTTAAAATAATTATTAAAGCTTTTTATTATAGATAATATAGTTTTCAACATTAACATAACATAGATAGTTTTCAACATTAACCTTGGCAAAACTTGGTGTTCTAAAATTATTTTTCACTCCCTTCCCTTTTTATCTTCCCTAGTCAGTAAGTAATCCAGTATAAGTTAAAAATTTGCAATCATTGTATACATATTTCCATCATTATTATGCTGTACAAGGAAAATGAGATCAAAAAGGGGAAAAATAACAAAGAAAACAAAATGCAAGCAAAAAACAACAAAAAATGAAAATACTGTATTTTGATCCACACTTAGTCCCCAAAGGCCCCTCTCTGAATGAGATGACTCTCTCCATCGCAAGATCATTGGAACTGGCCTGAATCATCTTGCTGTTAAAAAGAGCCATGTCCATCAGATTTGATCATCTTATAATCTTGTTGCTGCTGTGTATATAGTTTTCTTAGTTATACTCACTTCACTATCAATTCATGTAAGACCAGGCCTTTCTGAAATCTTGCTGCTGATTGTTTCTTATAAAAAATAATATTTCATAACATTCATATACCATAACTCATTCAGCCATTCTCCAACTGATGGACATCCACTCAGTTTTCAGTTTTTTGCCACTACAAAAAAAGACTGCTACAAACATTTTTGCACATATGGGTATTTTTCTCTTTTTAATGATCTCTTTGGGATACAGGGCCAATATAGACCCAACTCAATCAAAGGGTAAGCACAGTTTGATAGCCCTTTGGGCAAAATTCCATATTGTTCTCTAGAATGGTTGGATCAGTTTACAACTCCACCAACAATGTATTAATGTCCCAGTATTTGCACATATCCTCCAACAATCATCATTATCTTTCTCTGTGTCCTTGGCTAATTTGAGAGGTGTGTAGTGAAAACTCAGTGTTGTCATAATTTGCATTTCCTTGACCAATAGTGAAAAAAGAGTACTTTTTCATATGACCAGAAATGATTTTAATTTTTTCATCTGAAAATTGTATACTTATCAATTAAAGAATAGCTGGTATTCTTATAAATTTGAGTCAATTATCTATATATTTTAGATATAAAGCCTTTATTCGAACCCTTGGATATAAAATATTTCCCCATTTATTGCTTCTTTTCTACTGTTGCCTGCATTAATTTTGTTTTTATAAAACCTTTTTTACATTAATATAATCAAAATTATCCATTTTAAGGGCAGCAAGATGCCACAGTGAATAAAGAACCAGCCCTAAAGTCAGGAAACCTGAGTTCAAATCTGGCTTCAGACACTTAACACTTCCTGGCTATGTGATCCTGAGCAAGTCACTTAACCCAAATTGCCTCAGCAAAAAATGAATAAATAAATAAATAAAATAATGATGATAATGAATATTATTATTATTATTCAATTTCACATTCCATAATGTAGCCAAGTTCTTCTTGGGTAACAAATTCCTTTCTTCTCCACAGATCTGAGAAGTCAACTATCATTTGTTCTTCTAATTTGTCTATAGTATCAATCTTCATTTCTAAATCATGAACCCATTTCAATTTTATTTAGGTACATGAGATGTGAGTCTGTGCCTACTTTCTGACACACATATTAATTCACAATTTTCCCAGCAATTTTTCTCAAATAATAAGTTCTTATCCCAGAAATTGGGGTCTTTGGGTTTATCAAATATTAGATTACTATAGACATTGAGTATTGTGTCTTATGAAACTAACCTGTTTCATTGATGGACTGCACTATATCTCTTTTTCTGTAAGTTTATTTATTTTTAATACACATTGCTTTATGAGACTGCACTATTTCTTAGCCAGTGCCAAATAGTTTTGATGATTGCTTCTTTATAATATAGTTTTAAGTGTAGTATAATTAGGCCACCTTCATTTGCATTTTTCATTAATTCCCATAAAATTCCTGATATTTTTATTTTTCCAGATGAACTTTTTTTCCTATTTTTCTAGCTCTGTAAAATAATTTCTCAGTAATTTAATTAGTATGGCACTGAATAAATAGAGTAATTTATGTAGAATGGTCATTTTTAATATATTAGCTTAACCTACCCATGAGGACTTGAGATTGTTCCAATTGATTAGATCTCACTTTATTTGCGTGGTGTAGAGGGCTGAAACTCTGCATCAGACAAGAGAGCACTTAAGGCTACCTATTCAATATGAGACAATGGCCTTATTAGCTTATATTTAGATGATGGCTCTCCTCACATTTGGTGCTTACTGAATGTTTGGTAGTAAGATAATTGTAGGCAAGGAATGGAAGGTGGAGAGAGAGAAGTCAGAGCCACTTGGTGGCAGGAAGAGGAGGAGAAAGGCTGGAGACTCCAGACTCCAGAATCCAGGATACATCTTGGCAAGTCATGTGGCAGCTTGCCTGCCTCCTTCACTTCTCCCTTAAAGACCAAGGATTTTGATTTATCATGACTCCAGCTGATCCTGCTAGCCTGTACTCCACATTCCAGAAAACTAGCCTGTACTCTACATTGTGGAAAGTGTTTTGTAATTGTGTTTATATAGTTCCTAACTTTTGTCTTGGCAGGTAGACTCCCAAATATTTTATATTATCTTCAGTAATTTAAATGGAATTTTTATTTATATTTCTGACTGCTGGACTTTGTTGGTAACATAGAAATGCCTGTAATTTATGTGGATTTGTTTTGTATCATGCAACTTTGCTAAAGTTGTGAATTGTTTCTAGCAGTTTTAGGTGATTCTCTAGGATTCTTTAAACATACAATATTATCATATTATCTACAAAGACTGATAATTTGGTTTCTTCATTACCTACTCTAATTCCTTTAATCTCTTTTTCTTCTCTTATTTCTGAAGCTAATATATCTAATGTAATACATAATGGTAATGGTTATAACGGGCAACCTTGTTTCACCCCTGCTCTTATTGGGGATGGTTCTAGTTTATCCCCTTTACATATGATGCTTACTGATGGTGTTAAATAGATGCTGCTAATCATTTTAAGGAAAACTCCATCTATTTGTATATTCTCTAGTGTTTTTAATAGGAATGGGTGGTTTTCTGCATCTAGTAAGATCATCTTAAGATTTCTGTTAATTTTGTTATTGATATAGTCAATTATGCTAATAATTTTCCTAAAATTGAACCAGCCCTGCATTCTTCCTAAAAATCCTATTTGGTCAAGGCATATTGTCCTGGGGATAACTCATTCTAATCCCTTTGCCAATATTTTATTTAAGATTTTTATATCAATAATTCTGACCCTAGGTTTTTTAGGTTACAGCAGCATATCTGTGTCATAAAAAGAATTTCAGGGACTCATTTCTCTATTTTTGTGTGGTATTGGAATTGTTTTTTTAAATGTTTGGTAGAATTCACATGTAAATCCATCTTACCCTGAAGGTTTTTTCTTTACAAGTTGATTAATATTAATAGTTTGTACAATTTCTTTTTTCTAAAATTGGACTATTTAAGTAATTTATGTTCTTCTCTGTTAATCTGGGCATTGTATTTTTTGGTAAGTATTCATCCATTTCACATATATTATCAGATTTATTGTTATACAGTTGGGCAGAATAGTTGTAATTATTTCTCTGATTCCTCTTTATTAGTGTAAAGTTACCCTTTATATTTTTGATACTTAAAATTTTATTTTGTTTCTATTTTGTTGAATTTTTTAATAAAAACAATGCAAACTTTTTTTCTTAATTCAATAATTTTCTTACTTTCAATTTTATCAGTATCCACATTTATTTTCAGAATTTCAAATTTTTTTTTTAATTAGAGGTTTTTATTTGATCTTTTTCTAGTTTTTCTAGTTGCATGCCCAATTCTCTATTTTATGCAAGTAAGCATCTAGAGATAAAACTTTCCCAAAGAACTGTTTTGGCTGCATCCCATAAATTTTGGTATATTGTCTCATTGTTGTCATTCTCTTGGATGAAATTATTTTTTGTGCCTAAGATTTGTTGTTTCATTCACTCATTATTTAGTATTAGATTATTTAGTTTAAAATTAATTTTTGGTATATTTTTAATGGGCCTTTCTTGCATGTAATTTTTATTGCATCATGATTTGAAAAAGATTTATTTACTATTTATGCATTTCTGCATTTCATTTTCAAGTTTTTATGTCCTAATACATGGTCAATTTTTGTGCAGATTCTATGTACTGCTGAGAAAACAGTATACTCCTTTCCATTTCCATTCAATTTTCCCCAAAGGTGTTTTAATACCTAAATTTTCTAAATTTCTATTTACCTTCTTAACTTCTTAATTATTTATTTTGTAGTTCAATTTATCTATTTCTGATAGAACAGGTTGAGATGCTTGACTAGTATAATTTTGCTGTGTGTGTGTTTTTTTTTTCTTGCAGCTTTCTTAATTTCTCCTGTAGGAACTTGGATGCTATACTTCTTAGTGCATATATGTTTAGTATTGATATTCATTATGTATGGTACCTTTTAGCAAGATATAGTTTCCTTCCTTATTTCTTTTAATCAGATCTATTTTTGTTTTCACTTGATTTGACATAAGAATCACTATCCTCATTTTTTTTTTACTTCAGCTAAAACATAATAGTCTCTACTCCAGTCTTTTACCTTTTATCTTAATATATAATTCTGCTTTAAATGTGTTTCTTGTAAACAACATAATATTCTGTCTTCGAATCCAGTATGCTATCTGCTTCCATCTTTTGGGAGAGTTTGTCTCTTTTATATTAGCAGTTAAAATTACTAACTCAATATTTCCTGCCATCTTAGTTTCCCAGGTTATATTTTTCTCTTTCTTTCCCCCTTTCCCTCCTCACCAATATTTTGTTTCTGACTACCACCTTCCTCAATCTGCCCTTCCCTTTTACAACCTCCCTCCCCTTTCTTTTCCTTCTCCTTCTACTTCTTTTCTCCCTTCTATTACTCCCTCTTTCCTTTTACTTATCTCCTCCTACTTTCCTATAAATTTATATATTTTCTATAATAAACTACATATGTCTGATATTTATTCTTTGTGCCAAATATGAAGAGCTTAAGCTTCAAATAATGCTCATGCCTCTCCTTTCTTTCCCTCAACTATATTAGGTTTTTCTGCATCTTCATGTGATATAATTTACCCTGTTTTACATCACCTTACCTTTTCTTCCAATACAATTCCTTTTATACCTATAAATTATTTTTATATCATCACAGGAAAGTCAAATTATATTTATACTCTATGAGTATGCCCCTTACAAAAATATAGTTTTTAAGTGCTAAACATGTCATCTTCCCATATAGGGATGTAAACAATTTAACCTTTAAAAAACAGTTTTTTTTTCTTTTTTTTCTTCCCTTTTTTTACCTTATTTATGCTTTTCTTGAGTTTTTTATTTGAAGATCAGATTTTTCTGTTCAGCTCTGTTCTTTTCATCAAAAATAAATGAAAATCCCCTATTTCACTTAATGTCCATCTTTCCCCTGAAAGATAATGTTTAATTTTGC
Organism: Sarcophilus harrisii; assembly: GCF_902635505.1. Taxonomy (NCBI): domain Eukaryota; kingdom Metazoa; phylum Chordata; class Mammalia; order Dasyuromorphia; family Dasyuridae; genus Sarcophilus; species Sarcophilus harrisii. Next base: position 426,479,176 of record NC_045426.1, read on the forward strand.
TGGATTGAATTGTTTCTTTCTTGTTTCCTGCAGTACTTTCTCCTTGATCTGATAATTCTGGAATTTAGCTACAATATTCCTTGGTGTTTTCATTTTAGAGTTTCTTTCAGGAGGTGATCACTGGATTCTTTTAATGACTATTTTACCTTCTGGTAAAATGACTCTAGAACATAAGAGCACTATTCCTTGATGATTTCTTGAAAGATGTTGTCTAGGCTTTTTTTTTTTTTTTTTTTTTTTTTTTTTTTTTTTTTTTTTTTTTTTTTTTTTTTTTTTTGGTTTTCAGGTACTTCAATGATTGTTGGATTGTCTCAAGTCTCTTTTCCAAGTCAGTTGTTCTTCTGATGAGGTAGTTTACATTCTTTTCTATTTTTTTCATTGGGGGGGTTGTCTGACTGATTCTTTATGTCTTATTTACTTATTTGCTTCCATTTGTTAAAGTCTAATTTTTAAAGAATTATTTTCTTCATTTAATTTTTTATCTTCTTTTGAATTTGGCCAATTGAACTTATAAATGAGCTGTTTTGTTCACTGAATTTTTTCCCCATTTCAGAAATTCTGTTTTTCCAGGAGTTGTTTTCATTTTCCATTTCATCAAAACTATTTTAAGGAATGGTTTTCTTCAGACAATTTCTGTGTTTCCTTTCTAAGCTCTCATTTCTTTTCCCCACATTTCTCCTAACTCTTTTTAAAGAATCTTTTTGAATTCTTCCAAGAGATCCTTGTGAGATGGACTCTTTGAGGCTTCATCTAGAGATGTTTTGCCTTTACTCTTCTCAGGGTTTGAGGTCTGTTCTTTTCTATCTCCATAAAATCTATCTATGGTCAAAGTTCTATTTGCTTTTTTGTTCATTTTAAAAGATTGAGATCTGATCTTGGGTTAAAGTGGAAATTGTCCCAAGCTTTCTCTGACAGCAGCTTTATGCTGCCCTAGTGCCAGTGCTACTAGCTTTCTTTCTTAGCCAAGAGGGTGAGGCCAACTCCTGCTTGTTATGCTGGGTTTTAAAAATTTACTGTTTGTCTTCTGTAGTTGCTTTGGAGGTCTCACAATTTCTCTGATGATCCACTGGCATCTGATTCAGGACAGAGTACCAAATGATGCTGAAGGCTTTGTACCTCCTACTAGATTCCTCCAAAACATGGAAGACTTTATGTTGTGGGTCTTCCTGCACTGATCTACATTGTACTGGGTCGGTGCTGGCCTGTAAACTCCTTACCCACTATCTCATTGAGACAGGCTTTTCCTGATGTTCTTGCAAAATGTCTTCTACTGAAAATTACTTACACTCCAAATATTTGTGGGTTCAGAGACTTGATCTGGAGTCTAAGGGAAGCCAAGAAGAGCTAAGACAGACTTGTTTACTCTTGACCATCTGGATTCCAACCCTAAATAATGATTTTTTTACAAGCTTAAATATTTCTCTTTCAAGAAATTATGATCAACACTTTCCTGATATCTTAGATACAGAGGGTACAATAGAAATTGAAAGAATCCTTTGATTATATCCTGAAAGAAATACCAAAATAAAAACTCCAAGTAATATTATAGCCAAATTTTAGAATTTCCTGGTCAAGGAAGAAATATCATGAGCACCCAAAAAAAAAAAAAAAACTACAATTCAAATGTCATAGAATCACAATAAGAACTTTATAATTGTTAAGGATATTAGGAATATATGTAGACAGAAGGCATGAGTGTGAATCAATTTTGAAGGAGTAAGAAAGGAGGAAGTGGAAAAAGGAGGAAGTAGCAGGTAGAATTGGGAAATTTATCTCATCACATAGAGAGAAGTGAAAGAAATAACTTTTACAGTGGAGATGAGAATGAGATTGAGAGCACATGGAAAGCAATGCTTGAAATTCACTTTCATCAGGATGTCTGTATATTGATGCACACAAATAGATATACATTCAAATATATACATATGTATATGTATATTCTTGTATGTGTACACATCAGCTAAATACACACACATACACACATTTCTGTATGCACAGACAAATGCTTATGGAAATCTATCTTATGAAATAGGGAGAAATGAGGGGGGAAATAATTAAAAGAGGGAAGTGATGAAACTGATGGGACATTAAGCAGGGTATCAATCAAAAAGAAAACATACTTTTGAGGAGTACCTGGATAAAAAGAGAAAGAGAAAAATAAACAGAAGAAATGGGATTGTATGCATAATGTGAATTGGAAGGGACTTAAAGCAGAGATCAAAATCTATTAAAATGAGGCTCCAACAAAAACAATTTTTTATGAGAGCAATGTTTGAAACAGAAATACATACAAACAGAAAATTAAAATAAATATATGAGGCAATCTATTGTGATTCAAATAAAGTTAAAAAACCAAGGGTAGTAACATTGATCTCACACAAAAGAAAAGCAAAAATACACCTATTCCAAAGTGACAATTAGGAAGCTATATTTTGATACAAGTTCTCATAGATAATGGAATAATAACAAACATATTTGTAGCAATTTTCTCTGATAAAGATTCATAAATATATAAGAAACTGAGTCAAATTTATCAAAATAAATTGTCAAAATTAGTTTTCAGAAGAAGAAATCAGTTATATATAGTCATATCAAAAATACTCAAGATCACTATTGATTGGAGAAATACAAGTTAAAACAACTCTGAGGTACCACCTTACACATATCAGAAATGACAACTACTGAAAGAAATGAGGGATAATAAGTACATTAATGAACTTTTAGTGGAGTAATTAACTAGTCTGATCATTCTGGATAACAATTTGGAACTATGCTCAAAAGACTATAAAACAGTCCATATCCTTTGATTCAGCATTATCAATACTATGTCTGAAAGAGATAAAACAAAAAACAGAGCACTTATACACACACACAAATTTTATAGAAACTCTTTTTTGTGATGACGAAGAATTAGAAATTGAGGGGATACTCGTCAATTTGCTAATGGCTAAACAAGTTGTGCTATATGATTGTGATGGGATATAATTGCATTATAAAAAATGATGAGGACCTAAAACTATCTTGTAAAACAGCACTCCTTAAAACCATATACTACGGGCTAAGAAATAGATTGGTGGATCAGTTGAATAGATTAGATACACATGACACAATAATAAAGGCCTATACTAATCTAGTATTTGATAAACCCTCAAACTCCAGCTTCTAGAATAAGAACTCACTATTTGACAAAATTTTCTGGGAAAACTGGAAAATAACATTCCAGAGACTCAGAATAAACCTACATCTCATACCCCATACCAAAAATATTGTCAAAATTAATATATATGATGTGAGCATAAAGGACCATAACATAAACAAGTTAGGAGAGTAAGGGATAATTTACCTATCAGAGCTTTGGAGAAGGGAGGAATTTATGACCAAAAAAAGAACTAGAAAATATTATGAAAGGTAAAATGGACAACTTTAATTACATTCAATAAAAAGTGTTTGCACAAACAAAGCCAACAGAAAGAAGATTAAAAGGGATGTACAAAGCTGGAAAAATCTTTACAACCATTGTTTCTGATAAAGGTCTCATTTCTAAAATATATATAGAACTGTTAAACTTATAAGAATACAAGTCATTCCCCAGTTGACAAATGATAAAACAATATGAACAGACAATTTTCAGGAGATGAAATTAAAGCCATATGTAGTCACATGAAAAAATGTTCCATTGATTGCAGAAACTTAAACTAAAACAATTCTAAGTTACCACTTCACACTTCTCAGATTGTCCAAGATGACAGGAAAAGATGATAAATGCTGGAGAGGATGTAGGAAAACTGGGACACAAATGCATTGTTTGTGGAGTTGTGATGTCATCTGTTAAGGTGTAGCCTAAGTGTGAAATTATGAGTCAGTTCTCCTAAAGCCTCCACAGCTGTGAATCATAACACACTTAAAGGAATTTCAAATCAGCCTTTATGGATACAGATGTTGCTTGTGAATTGGGAATGAAATAAATCGGAGGCAAGAGGGAAGAGGAGAGAGGTCAGAGAATGCAAATGCCTCTCAGTCTTCTTGTATTGCTATCATTTTCTCACATGAAGGGATCTATTCTGCTGGTAGATCCCCAGAAGCCACTAGCAGATGGCTCCTGTAAAACCCAACAGCCTCTAGCAGGTTGCTCCCATAGCAATCATCCAATTTTTATGGAGAGCAATTTGGAACTATGTCTGAAGGAACATAAAATTGTGCATACTCTTTGATTCAGCAGTGCCATTACTGAGTCTGTAACCCAAAGAAATTGTAAAGCAGGGAAAAGGACCCACACGTGCAAAAAAATTTGTGGCAGCTCATTTTGTGGTAACAAAGAAATGCAAAATGTGTAGATGCACATCACTTGGGAAATGGCTGAACAAATTGTGATATATGAAGATAAATTGAATATTGTTGTTCTGTAAAAAATGTTGAACAAGCCGATTTTAGAAAGGCCTTGAAAGATTTGTACAAACTTTACATGAATAATAGATGTCATATTGCCTGCTTTCTCCATAGTTGGAGGTGGTACAGGAGGGAGGGACATAGTTTAAAACTCAATTTTTAAAAGATGTTAAAAAAATAATAAAATTTAAAAAATAATACCTAGATAATATCCATAGGTGCTTTTCTAAGTCAATATGCAACCTACAGTGATACCTTTGTAAAGTTTACTGGCCCCTATTCTCATTTGAGTTTGATATCATAGTCACCTAGTCACTTAGTTTATAGACTTGTAAACTGAGACATAGAAAAGTTGTGTCTAATGCTCAAGTCAGCTATGTTGGTGACCTACTTTCATATAGCAGCAGTTTTAAGTCTTCTTATCCCATGTGATTCTAGTTGGTTTTGTTCATATTTTGTTCTTTTAAAAGGACCAGTGTTATCAGGAGAGTAATTTCTTCACTTGCAGGTGAATTGGATTTAAGTTAATCAGGGGTGTTCAAAGTCATCAGCCCCACATCTGTTCCTGTGTCATCTTACTCCAGTGACAAGGCACAGATTAGGAAAACTAGCATTGACCCTTGGACATTTTGAGCTAAGGACTTTCACAGGTCTCCATTTATCTGAGGCAGCACGCAAGTGATTAATGGATAGGTAAGACTTGATGCAAAAGATGAGCTAATTTGTCTTCTCTATAAAATCAGTCTGGCTTCTTTCTAGAATTGAAAGAATTATTATTTATACTACCTGAACCATCAGAAATCAAACAATAAGGAAGTGAGGTTTGGGCAGGTATCTATTACTGGCCAATCTGTCAGTTCCAAAATAGTTAGGTTTTAAGGAATAGTCAAGTTGAATCCCAGTGGACTTTATCAAAGTCCTGGTTTTATATAATTTTATTTAAAGAAAGAATAAATGAAACTACATGGGACAAAAGAGTTAACTTTTAATTGTCCCAGGGTGTCTTTCTTTTTTTGAGGGGGTAGAATAAATGATTAGGGAAAAGAAAAATAAAATAAATCATAGAATCCAAATTCCAAGATATTTTGTGGAGTTTAAAAGATCAGTGTTTATACTCCTCTGGGAGAGTATCCTCCCCCACATATGAAGGTATGATTCCCCACATAGACAGAGAGAGAGAAGAAAGGAAGGAAGGAGGAAAAAAGGAAGAAAGGAATGGAAGAAGGTGAGAAAGGGATAGAGTGAGAGAAAGAGGAAAGAAAAGCATTACCCAACTGGAACTGGATACTGTATCCCAGTAGAGCAGCTACTGCTACTGACAAATTGTTGTTCCTTCTTTGTTTTTGAAGAGGACCAATGTTAGCAGGAAGATGATGTCTTGACTTTCAAATGAATTGAATTAAGTGAAGCAAGACTGTGCAAAGCCATCAACCTCATTCCCTCTTCCTGAGTCATCTGAATCCAGTGACAGGACAACTGAATATGACCACAGATGCAGTGAGAGACATTGATATTTTTTAATGTACATATTCACAATATGTTATTTAGAAGATCTCCCTCATGTACCTAAAGTTGCTTTCCTTTTGTCCTTTCAGTATTTGGGGGCAAGTGTATTGTTTTAAAGATTTGATGTGACCTATTTTTACTTTACAACTGATTGGCCTCTTTTTTCAGTCATAAATGCCCTGTAAGATTTTTTTTGAACAAAGACATTGGATTAGTCAATCCATTTTTGTTAACTGGATACCAAATGTTTATGCCAATTTTTTTCTTTCTCTTTCGTACAGTGTCTGACATTTTCCCATTTAAATATTCATTCAAGTTAATAGGCAATCTTCCCCCAAAGAACAACAACTCTTGAAATAGATAATCAGTGTTCAGTCATTCATATCATAATTTGAAATTAGTCCAGTAATATTTTTTCCTTCTTCATGCCTTACCTCAAATCACTTGCATTGGGAAGAAGATAACTTTTACAATGAAGATTATTTGGGGACATGGAGAACTTTTGGGAAATGCTAGCCTTACGGTGGTACTATATTTAAAGTTTTTGGAAATATCAATATGCTATACATAATAATGGATCTAGTGAAAGAAGTACTAGTCAGTAGTTCAGTCAAAAACATTTATCCTAAAATGTGACAAGAATTCTTCTAAGAATTGGGGTTAAAAAGAAAGATGAAAATATGAACAATACTCTTATGAAACTTGCATTTTAATGAGGGAAAGAATATGCCATTAATTATACAAATAAAAATTAAAGAATGAGGTTTGATAACAAATTGTAAGTGTAGGATGAATAAACTGAACAAGTGGAGGAAAAGATTATGAATGTAAGCCTAGGGAAACAATGGTATTTTCAACAAAAAAGTAAGAAAGTTAGTAGAATTTAAGGGTAAATATAATGAGTTAATTTTTGGCATGTTGAGTTTGAGGTAGATATGAAATATCAAATTCAAGAAGTCTGAGTATAATTTGATGATGGACTAAGAATTTATAAGAGAGCAACTAAGAAAATAGTATACCCACACATATGGGTGGGGGTGGCATATGGGGAGAGACAGACAGACAGACAGACAGACACATAGAGAGAGAGAGAGAGACAGAGACAGATGCAAATGTGATACTATATATGTTTCTAAGGTTACTTTTCTTGCCATAAAACTAAGTAAGAAAGTTTCTTTTGCTCACTCCTTTAACTGAGAGAGACTAGCAAAATCTATACCAAGGGAGAAATAGGGAGTAGTAGCATTATCCTCAATTCTCACATATACATGAATACAATTTCCCAGAGACTCCATGAGCTAGAAAGACTCCCAGGGAAGGAAAAGTTTGAACTTTAATGCCAGCTGTATTGTAGCATGACTTGAAAACTTTTCCTACCAGAGTTTTCATGGTTAAAACTCTAGAAAATTGGTTGTCTTTTGCCATTTCTTAGTTTTGTATCTACAACTCATTGGTCTAACTTAAAGAGCATTACATTCTCTTTCATTTAGCATTTATTTCTCCCAAGGTTTAGAAATCTGAAACTTTGCTTTTGGATGCTTCTTTCATAACTGTCATTTCTTAAAGCCCACTTTTTTTTTTTTACTATAGCTGCATCTATCTATTCACTTTTTGTTTGCTGCCTTTATAATATTGTATTTCTATCTATTTTCTATGCCATCTGCTTGTTCCTCAGTGTGTGGGACTGCAACAACCACTACCGAAATTAAAATCAGATATTCTCAAGGTAGAAAAGCAAAAAGTGTTTATTATGATCTCATAAGAAAGGGCAACTCCCAACAGTCAAGGTTTTGAAGCGCAAAGTATATACCACAGAGAGTGAATATAGCTCCCATTGGCTGGAAGTCCAGGTTCACATTCTGAAATGCAGAAATCTATCCAGAAGACTAAGGACAAGGAAACTAATGATATTAGCCCAATGAGACATTCTTTACTGCATTAGGAACTTACTGCTGATATGGCACAATGGTAAGGGAAAAGGGAAATGTATGTTTGCCTAAGATAAGCTAACATCTGAGGCTTTTGTTTATAGCACAATATGTTATCACAAAGCTTCAAGCTATAATTTGAATGGCATTGGTTGGTGCCATATTCTTATGAGAGGAGTTCACTCAATTATCCCATTTATCAGGATTAGTAAACACATTTTCAGTCTAATATGTATTTAATCTGCCTTATAGTTCTCTATATGTGCTTCATAAAGGGGCTTTCAGTTCCTGTGAGACATTTCTTTCTACTCAATGGGAGGTTCCCAAACCCTGTTCTTAGATGCATTCAGATCACTGACTTCCAGGCTAGAGGTCAAAGTTAGAAGAGTTCATAGTGTTCATCTAATCCAACATTATCACTTTATAGATGACATACCTAAGGCCCAGAGAAGTAAGGAGACCTCTCTAGTGTCAGATGAACACCAGTTGGCAAGGCTGGGTTTCAAAAACAAGGCATCAGACTCTAAACCAGTATTCCTTTGACTGCATCATACTGCATCTTACTAATGTTATTCCATTGCATAGGTTATATAAAGGAGTGTTTATCTTCCATTTTCTTATTTTAGTAGTCACCTCATTATATAATAAATCAATTCTCTCATTTCATAAATGAGCATTATAGCATATAGGCCTCAAGTATCATTGATGAAGAAGAATCTGCTATTCTCCTGTCCTCTTTGGAGATCAAGTAGCATGTCTGTCACATGGTCAAAAACTGTTGAGTCTTTCTGATGCTAATGATAAATTCATGAACAATTTTTATTTATTCTCTCAGTGATATCATGTTCCCTATAATTAGTTCTGAGTTAAACATCTTAAATTTTCAAAAGAATCTTAAGAAAGACCCTAGAAACCCCAGAGGAGACATAAAATTTGACAATTTCTGCTAATATTCCAGTCATACCTGAAAACCTTACTTGTTTATATTCCACATAAGCTTGTGCCTAAATCTATTTTTTATGTTTGTAAACCATGCATATGGAACTGAGTAAAAGATTTTGTGATCATCAAATGCCATAGTACTTTCAAAATCAATGATCATCTAATATGTACTGAGGTGTTGTGTTTTTATTTTTGTTTGTTGTTTTACTCATCTAAGATCTCTTTGCATACTCTTTTTGCTCATTACAAATATATAGGAATTATATGTTTTTCATGCTACAAACTGTGGATACCTTTTTGATGAGTTAGTCAATAAAATCTTAAGTGTCTACTATATGTCAGGCCCTTCACTAGGCACTTGAAATACAAATGCAAAAAAATAAATAAATAAAGATAATACCTGCTTTAAGAGAACTTCAAATCTAATAGGGAAGACAACATGGAAAAGAAAGCTGAAAATCAAGGGGCAAAGAGGAAGTATTCAATTCAATTCAATATATTGAAATCAAAGAATTCTAAAAGAAGCTCAGCCAGATGTGAAATGAAGAGTTCCTGATTTTACTTTCCAATCAGAGGGAGAGAGAGTAGGAAGGTAAAGATTGGTGGGATCTCAGAGGATGATGAGGTTTTATTCATGAATATCTATAAAGCATTTCAGCCAATAATTGGATTCTTATCCAAATCACTTAACCAGTACTTTGGGGTATTTCAAAGAAATTAGTTTTTCCATCACATTCCTTGATGGAATCATTTTATATTCATTAAAATCATTGTGTACAATTTTTTATGTCTCAAATATATTTTATCAGTGAACTTGTTTTGATCAGTCTGTTGATCAGAAATTTTCCATACTCCTTTTGTGGTCTTACAATTCTATGCACTTTTTTTTCCTTTTTTAATGCTTCCCAAGCCTTTGGAATAAAACATTGATTGATGTTATGTTTTTCTTAATTTTGTTCTTTGTGATGCTATAATTCTTCATATCAATATACTTTTATTATCCTCATTGCATTTCACATTTTTGTTGTTGTTATTGTATTTAGTTGAGAAGTATGCTTTCAAGTCTCCTATTTCATATACTGGAAATTTTCTGATATAATCATACTGCATGTTTTCAATGGTTTCTCAAGTTGCTTATTATAAATATTAGGATGTACGGAGTGCTCCAAGAGGACTAATAGCTCTGTTGCTTATGCCCTTTCACCCAAAATTTCCATTGCTAGTTGTTTACATCAAGAAAATCAAAGAAAGAGAAAAAACTCATTTCATCAAAATATTGAGCAGCAATTTTTGTGGTTCTAGTGAAGAATTATGCACAAAATATATCTCCATTACCCAGGGAATAGTTAAACAAATTTTGAGGGGAAAGTAACAAAATTATTGTGATTAAGAGAGGATGAATATGAAACATTCAGAGAAGGGAGCGTTTATATAAACTGATGCAGAAAGAAGAGAACGGAACCATGAGTACTATATATTCAATGACAACAAGATGTAATGGGCTGAAGCTCTTGAAGCTCTCCTTGTATTGAGGTCCCAAGCACTTGAGGCTAATTAGCAATTGGACAATACTCTATTAATATATGCTTGGAGAAAGAATGGCCCCGCCCAGTCTCTGTGCTAGTTTGATGTGTTGTATTGGAGATTGTGTAGAGGATTTGGGGGGGGGGGGGTGGAGTGTGAGAGCCAGAAGCACAGCTGGCCGGATTTGTGTCATGATTGCTCTCACTTCATATCACCATCCCCCTTCACCTCTGCAAAGAATAAAGATCAAGGATTTTGCCTTATCCTGCCTGACTTCCTGACTCAGGCTGATTTTAAAATATACGGTCATCACATTTGGCGTCCAATGAGGGGCGGTATAATTAAAATATCAAATTTTGACTCCAAAGAAGAGACATAGTACCTTTCTGACTTTTTGTAAAGTCAGTGGATTGTAGTTATAGAATATTAGGTAGACTACCAGAATAGATAACTGTGTTAGTTACTTAAATGGGATAATTTTGGATTTGGGAGAGAAGAAATATGTGATCAGAAGTGAAGGCTTTGTTTAAAAAAATTGCCATATTAATTAAATTATAATTGTGAAATAATTAATATTGACATTTTGTTTTATATTAATTTGTGATATGATTTCTCTGTTGATATATTTTACCTTGAAATCAACTTTGCCCTTTCATTTACTAATTGATTGGCCCCTTCATTTCCATGTTTCATCAGCAATAAAAAAGAAATGCTATAAATATTTTTGCACAAATGGAGCCTTTTTTTTTCCTTTGGTGAGAAAGTAAACCGTACTGATGGAATCACAGATTCACTGAAGTGATAATTCTTTTCATATTTCCATTTCCTTCTAATTTTTTATTGATTTTGACTTTTTTCTAACAAAACACCCAATAAATAAACTGATAATGAAATACCTTTCACATCATTACCCTATTAATATTGAATCAATTTTTTCTTTTTTGAACATAATATTAATTCCCATTTTTCACATTCATTTTCTTCTTAATTTATTCTCGAATAAAAGTATTAATAATATGGTAGCAGGAAATCTCCAACTGATGGAGAAATATTTGACCTTTTAAATTTATAATCTTCAACTATATTTTGTAATTTATTTTTAAATCACTCTTCCTAGGCCAACTTCCATAATGAAGCAACAAAATATCAACTTATATTTTTTAAGTATTTTAAAGGAATTTTACAGGCAGCAAAAAATTTTTAGCATTCTATGACCATTTGCACTTTATCTGTATGTAGGAAATTGTTATCCTTCATTTTTGAAGAGGACCATAACATCAGGATGGTGATGCTATAACCTTCAAATGAATTGGATTTAAGTAAGGGAGGAATGTGTAAAGTTACCACCCTCATTTTCCTCCAGAGCCCTCTGGGTTCAATGCCAAGATATAGATCAGGATGGATGGAGATGGAGTTCATACAGGATATATTATTTCTTTAAAAGAAGCATATGCTTTCTCAGTCAATCTAATTCATGTTCATCTCTGTTTAGTGGTCTCTTTCATAGTCAAATAAATTTGCATTTCATTATTCATTACTATAAAATAGTATTACTAAAATTAAACAAAATATTAATTTATGCCTTCAATGTATGCATGTATGTTTATATCAACATGTATGTATATGTGAAAATGTGCATGTATACACAAATGGACATGTGTCTAGTGTTTAAGTGTAGCTAGGAAGTTCACTGTATACAGCACAAGACTTGGAGTTAGGAAAACTCATCTTCCTGAGTTCAAACTGCTTCAGATGCTTTCTAGATGTGTGACTGTGGGCAAGTCACTTAATTCTGTTTGCCACAATTCTCTCATCTGTAAAATGATTTGGAGAAGGAAATAAAAAATTACTCCAGTATCTTTTCCAAAAAAACCCAATTGGGTCATGATGATCAAACAGTACTGAAATAACTAAATAATAACAACAAAAGCAATGTGTTTATGTGTGCATATATATATATATATATGTATATATATATATATATATATACCATAAATACAATACTATATTTATACAATATATATAGTATGTTTATTTTAAATTTTTATTAAAGTCTGATAATAATTATGAATAACTTTCATATATTTATATGAGTATATATAGAAATATGTATATACATATATAAGATGTGTATAATCAAAATAAGTTTAAGAAAAATAATATATAAATAAGAAAAGAAAAAAGAGAAATATTAATATTTCTTCTGGTCCATCATTGAAACTCTCTTTTGAATGCTACATAGATACTGTGAAAATCAATATTGTGACTGTCTGATTCCAGTATGTGTGCATGTACATGTGTGCAGATTTGCAATGCATATTTCTGTACATCTCTCTGCATACATAAACATGCAAGCATGCATACATATATACAGACATACATTTGAAAGGACAAACTTGGTAAAATGTAAAGAGTATTGGAATAGAAATCAGGATACCATTTGGTTAAGATTTTGTTTCTCTCATTTATTATCTGTATTAACTTGATCAAATAATTTTGCTTTTCTTGATCTGAGGTTTCTCATTTGTAAAGTTAGAACCTTGGATCAAATGTAACCCAATTCTAAATCATGTGATCCTTTCTTTACTTATCTCCTGTTGGGTTTTTTCCAGTTTAATAATTTAGTGGTTTGTAAGCATTTTGAAGGCAAAGGCTATTTCATTTTTATCTTTATATTCCCCAAAGATTAGTACAGTACCTGACATAGAAAAGGAGTTTAATAAGTGCTTTGTTATTGATACAATGAGTGAGTCAGTATCCATGTGATGTGGTTAAAATAGTCATGGGATTAGATTCAGAGGAATTGGCTGGTGTCCTAGATTTGTTACTAAGTATATTTTCTTGAAGAGGTTATATCATCTTTTGGGTTAAGTTTCCTCAATTACAAAATAAGAGCTTAAATTAATCAATACTCCAAGTTTATTCCCAGGCTAAGTCTTTGCTTATATATCATGTTGCAATGAGAAAAAATAAATTTTGAACACAGAGACAAAAAGGCCTAGATTTGATTCAAGGATCCACCAGTTTCTAGTTCTACCTTTGGGTATGTCCCATAATACATCTTGTACCTTAGTTTTGTCATCTGTAAAAGAGAGTTTAAAAATACTTAAACTTTTGAAGAGCTCTTGTGAGAGTCATAGAACATCATAAATATGAAAATTCAAAATAAGGCTTCCTATTGATTAGTATACTGTTCCTCTTGGAAAACATTTTAAGACAAACCTATACTAGACCCGCCATTTCATTTATTCTTTCACATTCTTTTTAAAACTCCTACAGTATTTAAAAAAGAAAAAAAGACATGGCACTGAGTAAACAATGAATATTTCTTGCTTTGCCTGCAATTTCACTCTTGTGTAAAGAATTAATGAGGCACAGCTCACAGATTGATGTTCATATTTATTAGTTTTTGTTCTTTTGCTAAACACACACTGTGTAATCTTTGATAATCGCCCAAGTTATTGAAAAAGAGTTTGCACAGCTTTAATATTATTTGCCTATTAATCTGTGACAAACCATAAAATTTGCTATTTTCATTGTGACTGCCACATGAAATATGCTTGCTTTGTCTCTGCTTTAAGCAGTACTGTATTCATGGCTGTAACTGGTTTGTAGAAATGTAGTTTGGGGAATGTACACCTGGGGTCCTTTTCAAGTAACAGTCTATAAGGGATCTGGATACTTTCCATTCTATTCTCTCCACATGCCTCAGCCTTCACCTTGAGGAACTATCTCTGTCTGCCTATTCAGTTCTGTCTTTCTCATGTGAAACACCAACCATTGTGACACTCTCTGCCAAAGGGGCTTTTCCTAAGATACTTCTACCAGGTCACTGTCCTTAATTCATAGTAAAAGATTCCCTTTGCTTACCAAAGCACCATAGTCTATAATGACTTTAAAATAATGAGACTGAGATCAACTGGACACTTAGACAGGAAAAGACCTATAAGCAAGCAGCAAAATGCATCCAGAAAGGTAATAGGCTACAGATCAGAGATCTAATTTTCAAGATAATAGATCTTATTTGAATTCTAGTGCTGAGCCATAATATCTCTGCTACAAGCTCTCATTACAAGATGAGGAGGTCACTTGGTCTTTTCAAATATCATTTTGCTCATCTCAAAATTTAAAGTGAGGGTTAGATGACATTTGAAGTTCTTTTCATCTCTCAATCCATAACCCTATGAAAGGCTCTGGGAATCTATTAAATGAATAATAGTGTTCACCTTTGAAGATAAACAATTAATTCAATAATAACCTTCCTATCCCCTGTTCTTTTATTCTACAGTCTCATCACTTTCCTGAAATTGAGAATTCTGGTTGCCTTTAAAAAAAAACAAAGCTTCTATTCCAATCCCAACCATCTGGAATTAGCCATATCTATATAGATAGATTGGAGAAGTATGAATGAGCTAGACAGAGAAAGGGAAACAGAGAGACAGATAGAGACAGACAAAGAGACAGAGAGAAAGAAAGGGAAAGATAGAAGACAGAGGGGAAAAGAGGGAGGAGAGAAAAAAAATTGTCTCCTAATCAATTTCCAAAAAACTGACAAATTTATGCTCCTTTATGACTTGGAAAATCAACCATAAAATGTTAAGTACTTATTATGTGAAGACCACTTTACTTGACCCTCAGGAAGATAATAAAATAGAGATCTTGTCTTTATGGAACTTGCTTTAGGTAAACTCAGATGAATTATCCAACTCCAAATCCTTTTTCTATTTCATTATTCTCATAATGACTAAAATAGTCTAGAAGTGATTTGATATAATAATATTTGATTGATTGATTGATATAAAATATTATATCAAATAATATTTGATATAATAAGTAAAAGTAGGATTTGACATATAAACAACATATTCTAATTCAAACCAAACAATTAAGTGTCTAAGAGAATGCAATATGAAGCCCAAGGAAGAAATGGTTAATGTAGATTTCTTTGGGGAAGAGGTATTTGATCTGGGGCTTAAAGGTTGGAGAAAATTTCAGCAATGAGAGATAGATGGTAAAGGAGAGAATTCCTGATGTAGGAAGTTTTTTTTTTTTTTTTTTAAGTGTTAAAACATAGAAAAATCAATGGCATGGAAAGGTGAGAGTGGAATAGTTTCCTTTGACTTGGGCCTAAGATAGTGAGTAATATGAGATAAGAACAGAAACTCATAATAAAGGCAGATTGAGGAGGACCTTGATATATCTCCCAAGAAGAAATTTAAATTTTCTTTGAGAGACAATAGATTATTCTTGGCAAGGAAATGAAATTATTCAAGTTGTGAATAAGAAAAATTAGCCTGAATATGGTATAAAGGCTGGATTAGAACGAGGAAACAATGAAAGTAGGGAGACATTAGACAATTTTTACTATATTTCAAATAGATGATGATAATGATGAGATGATGATGATGATGATGATGATGACAATCTTAATGGCTTATACTAACAAACTATGATGATGGTATTAAGAACAGAGAGGAAAGTATTTCATAGGTGGAAGATCATGGAAGTAGAAATGATAGAGCAAGTTAGACCAGCTGTGCTGCCTGGGCAAATTCCCAGCAGACCGTATGGTGGAGCTGGCGAGAATAGCACTGCTGGAACTGGTGATATTATCAAGGGATCATGATCAAGGAGGCACGTCTGAGTGGGCTCAGGGAAAATATAGACTAATCTTCAGGCCTAAATTCCTTCTGTGATAGTTCAGTTATTAAGGCAAGAGAAAAAATAAAAATGAGTTTGCTATTCTTTACTTTCCCTTTCATTATTGTCCTATTAGAGTAAAATGCAAATAGCACAGCTCAAAGAGATAAATAACTCATCTAAGTTTACCATAAGCAAATAGCAAAAAATGTGGCTCTTTCACAAAAAAAAAAATGGTATATTATTCTAAAATAGCACAATAATACATAGGTCAATTTATTAAATCAGTAAATCCTTTCAATTAAAAGCCAGTCAACAACCAAATGCAAAGAAACAAAAATGCAAGAGGTTAGAAAAGATGGTAATCCATGGGGAATACAAGAATTATCACCAAACCTATATCCATATATCTGTGGAGAAACAGATGTTAGTTTTTCATAACAAGGGTGATTATATTGTTCCAAAGAAAATAAAGGTATATATGATAGATTATTCTGACACAGAAAATCTCCTTTGCTAGCAATGCATATAGGAAAGTCTTGTGCCTTCTAAACATTATGAGCAAGTAATGTAATAGCTTTATATTTTGATCCAGATATTCCACTGCTTATTGCTAAATTCCTTTTAAAAAAAAACAGAATCTATGATGATTTTCCCATCTAGTAACAGAAGCTTCCACTGAAGGGAATGATGTATTATTAGTTCCCCCTTCAGGATTTCTACTATCTACAAAACATACATTTCAAAATGATATTGGTACCACTTTCATGGGATCACAAAATTATAGAGAACTCAGAGACTTAGTTTCTTTTATAGATAAGAAGCCTAAATTAGAAAAAGGTTAGGGGACTTTCTTATGATATAGAGCTACTAAATGTCTGTGACAAGATTTGAACTCAGCTATTCCTAATTTTAATTCCATTGCCCAGTGTCTTAGGTTTTCATTGGTGTACAATTAATTTTCTTTTTACTGGATGCTTAGAATCATGCCAATGAAGCTTATATCTTGTGCACAGACACAGAAGCTTAGCATCAGTCTAGTGTCATTTTAAGCTAGCTGGGGAGACAAGGTCCAATTCTCTTATCAATAGCTTTTCTGTTTCCTGGAGGAAACCTGAATTTCCAGAATGAAACTACATTTGGCACCACAATAAAATATATTCCTTTACAAATTAAATATATATATATATGAATCATTTACATGTTTTCATTGCTACTATATATATACATATATTCATATGTGCATATGCATATACATTTATATTAGTATGTTTATGATATTAATTTTATGCTTACATATATGCACATATAAATAGTGTGTATATACATAAATGTGTGTTATTTGTATGTATATGTTACAATAATTACAAAATAGGAAAGTTGGATTAGGTCATTTCTTAGGGTTCTTCTAGCTCTAAATCAATGTATAAATGAAAAATTCTAGGAAAAGAATAGACACTAGTACAGATTACTGCCATATTCAATATTACATGATAAGTGATTAGAAAATAATAAAACAAAACCTCAAAATTAAAAGTCAATTATTTCAAGAAATCTTTTTGTAGATAATGGTATTTACAATGTGTAATTGTTAATAAATCACTGGATTTGTAGTCAGGAAGATCTGGATTCAAATCATTAGATACTTAATAGCATGTTAACTTGGACATATCACTTTGTGTTTCAGTTGTATCAATCATAAAATGAAAATTTTAGGTTCAAGTGCCTTTCAAGATATTTCTATGATTCCTATGATCCCAAGATCCCATCCATGACTTATGCCTATGTGGATGGGGCAATATTTTTTACTCTTTGCACTTCAGTCTCTTCATTTTAAAAATTAGTTGAATCATCTACTGGTCATCCTGCCATCTGGGGGAGGGGGTGGGGGGTAAGAGGTAAAAAATTGGAACAAGAGGTTTGGCAATTGTTAATGCTGTAAAGTTACCCATACATATAACCTGTAAATAAAAGGCTATTAAAAAAAAACTAAAAAAAAATTAGTTGAATCATATATTGGACTATCTGCCATCTAGGGGAGGGGGTGGAGGAAAGGAGGGGGAAAGTGGAAAGTTTTGCAAGGGTCAGTGTTGAAAAATTACCCATGCATATGCTTTGTAATTAAAAAAACTATAATAATAATTTTTAAAACAATTGAATAAGATTATCTTTTTAATTTATTCATTTGTTTATTTTTGCTGAGGCAAATTGGGTTAAGTGACTTGCCCAGGATCACACAGCTAGGAAGTGTTAAGTGTCTGAGACCAGATTTGAACTCAAGTTCTCTTTACTTCAGGGTTGTATGCACTGTTACCTAGCTGCTCCAATTTGTTTTATTTTTTAAAAAGTATAACACACATTGCTTTATGAATTATGTTGTGAGAGAAAAATCAGAGCAAAAAAAAAAAAACATGGGAGAGATAAATAAAATAGAAAAAATAAGTGAAAATAACATGTGTTGATATACATTGAATATCCTTAGTTGTTTTTCTTGCTGGTTTTTTGTACAGTACATTCATTGTTCTGCTTCTTTTGCTCAGCATCAGTTCACATAAATCTTTCCAAGTCTTTCCAAAATCAGTTTGTTTGTCATTTTTTATAGAACAATAATATTTCTTGACCTTCATATACCACAACTTGTTCAGCCATTTCCCAAATGATGGGCTTCTACTCATTTTCCAATTTTTTGTTACCACAAAAAGAGTTGCTACAAAGATTTTCACACATGTAGGTCCTTTTTTCTCTTCTTTATGATTTGCTTGGGAGATAGACACAGTAATAGCACTGCTGGGTCAAAGTGCATGCACAGTTTTATAGCCCTTTGAGCATAGTTCCAGGTGCTCTCCAGAATGGTTGTATCATTTCACAGCTCCACCAACAATGTATTAGTGTCCCAGTTTTCCCACATCCCCTCCAATATTTATCATTACCTTTTCCTGTTATCTTAGCCACTCTGAGAGGCATGCAATAGTGACTCAGAGTGGAATTAATTGGCATTTCTCTAATCAATAGTGATTTGCAGCAGTTTTTCACATGACCATAATAGATGGCTTTAATTTCATCATCTAAAAATTGTCTGTTCATATTCTTTGATCATTTATCAATTGCAGAATGACTTTGTTTTCTTATAAACTTGACATAATTCTTTATCTGTATTTAGCAATAAGATGTTTATCAGAAATAATAGCTGTAAAGATTTTCCCCAGCTTTGTACTTCTCTTTTAATATTGTTTTTGATGGTTTCATTTCTGCGAAAACTTTTTAGTTTAATGTAATGCAAGTTGTTCATTTTACTTTTCATGATGTTCTCTAGTTCTTCTTTCATAGTTCTAGTTCATAAATTTCTCCCATTATTCTCTTAAAGTGTTTATATTATCATCCATTACGCCCATATCATGTATTCATTTTGACCTTATTTTGGTATGGGATGTGAAATGTAAGTTTATGCTAAGTATCTGACATATTATTTTCCAGGTTTCCCCTCAATATTTGTCAAATAAGGAGTTCTTATTCTAAAAGCTGGAGTTTGGGTATTTATAAAATACTATGTTGCTATAGGGCTTCATTTTTGTATCATAAATATCTAATCTATTCCACTGACCCACCATTTTATATCTTAACCAGTAACAAATGGTTTTGATGACTGCTGTCTTATGGTACAGTTTTTGGTTTGGTCCTGCTAAGTCACCAAGCTTTGTATTTTTATTTTCATTAATTCATTTTATATTCTTGATCTTTTGTTCTTCCAGATGAATTTTTAATTATTAGTTTCCTTATATAAAACAATGTTTTAGCAGTTTGACTGGCATGGCATTGAACAAGTAGACCATTTTAGGCAGAATTGTCATTTTTATTTTATTATCTGTGTCTACCCATGAGCAAATGATATTTTTACAATTGTTTAAATGTGAATTTATTTGTGTGACAAGTGTTGTATAATTGTATTCATAGAGTTCATGGGTTTGTCTTGGCAGATAGGCCCCCAAATAATTTATTTTGTCTATAATTATTTTAAATAAAGTTTCTATTTTTATCTTTTACTGATGGCTTTGTGAGTAATATATGGGAATGCAGATGATTTCTGATTTAATGTATATCCTGCAACTTTGCTAAAGCTGTGAATTGTTTCTAGTAGTTTTTGTTGATTTTCTATAGTTTTATTTTTTTCATTGTCTATTCTAATTTTTAAAATTTCTTTTTTTCTTACTGCTATAGCAACATTTCTTGTACAATGTTCTACAAGAATGTTGCCACTTTTTTTTCCACTCCTGATCTTATTGCAAATGGTTCTAGTTTCTCCCCATTACATATGATGCTTGCTAATGGTGTTAAATAGCTGCTACTTATCATTTTAAGGATAAGTACATTTATTCCTATATGCTCTAGTGTTTTCAATAGGAATGGCTGTTGGATTTCATCAAATGCTTTTTTTCTGCATCTAGTGAAATAATCATATGATTTTATTAGTTTGGTTATTGATATAGTCAATTAGCTTTCCTAATATTGAACCAGCCCTGCATTTCTGGTATAAATCGTACATGCTCATTTTTTTTTCTTAGGGAATTAATAGCTTGCTTTTTATCTTTTTCTAAAATGGGACTATTTAAATAATTTATTTCCTCTTCTTTTACCCTAGGTAATATATATTTTTGTAGATATTTTTTCCATTTTATATATATATATATATATATATATATATATATATATATATATATATATATATGCAAAATAACTCCTATTTATTGCTCTCATTTCCTCTTTATTAGTGGAAAGTTCTCCCTATTCAATTTTGAGACAGTTTGATTTTCTTCTTTCCATTTTTAAATCAAATTAACTAAAGGTTTTTTTTTTTTCTATTTGCTTGTTGTTTTTTTTTTTATAAAACCAACTCTTAGTTTTATTTATTAATTCAAAAGTTTTCTTATTTCAATGTTATTACTCTCCCTTTTATTTTCAGAATTACAAATTTGGTATTTAATTGAGGGTTTTTGATTTGTTCTTTTTCTAACTTTTTTCGTTGTAAACCAAATTCATTGACTTTCTCTTTCTCTGTTTTATGGAAGTAAGCATGTAGAGATATAAAGTTTCCCCTTTAGCTACATCCCATAAATTTTGTGATGTTGTTGCATTATTGTCATTCTCTTGTTGTTGATTGTATCTATGATTTCTATTTTCACTCATTCAATCTTTAAAATTAGATTATTCAATTTTTAATTAATTTTTGGTCTATTTTCTCCTGACCTTATATTGCATGGAGTATCCATTGCATCATGATCTGAAAAAAATGGATTTCCTGTTTCTGCCTTTAAGCATTTGATTTTGAAATGTTTGTGTTCTAAGAAATAATTCTATGAACCATCAAGATTCTGTGAATTGTCAAGAAAAAAGCAATCTCCTTTTTGTCTTTGTTCAATTTTCTCCAAAGATCTATTATACTTAAATTTCCTAAAATTCTATTTACCTCTTTAACTTTTTTCTTATTTATTTGATGGTGTGATTTATCTTGTTCTGAGAGAGCCAAGTTGAGATCACCAACTAATATAGTTTTGCTATCCATTTCTTCTTGCATTCCTCTTAACTTTTCCAATAGGAATAACACTTAGTGCATATATGTTTAGTATTTATATTCCTTCATTATCTATGGCACTCTTTAGCAAAACATAGTTTTCTTCCTTGTCTTGTTTAATTAGATCTACTTTGCTTTTACTTAATCTGAGATCAGGATTGCTACCTCTGCTTTTTTCACTTCACCTAAAGCATAATAGATTCTGCTCCAGCCCTTTACCTTCGCTCTGTATTTAGTATTTATCACCATGCTTTAACTGTTTTTCTTGTAAACAACATATTGTAGAATTCTGGCTTTTAATCCAGTCTGATATATGCTTCTATTTTATGGGAGAGTTCATCCCATTCACATTCACAGTTAAAATAACTAATTTTGTATTTCCTGCCATCTTATTTACCCTAAGTAATGCTTTTCTCTTTCCTTTCCCTCTTTCTTTCTCCCCAGTATGTTATTTCTGATGATCACTTCTCAAACAGATCTTCTGCTTTAGAGCCCCTCCCCCTTTTTATACCTTTACCCTAATATTTCTATTTTCCCTTCTATTAGTCTTTTCCTTTCATTTCCGCTTTCCCTTCCCACTTCCCTATAAGACATATTTCTTTGTGAAACCAAGTATGTCTAATATTCTCCCTTTGAGCTAAATTTGATGAAAGATGCATAAAATGCTCATCTTCCTTAATTTTTCCCTCAATTATAATAGGCCTTCTTTCCCTTTTCCTGATATGTAATTGCCTTTATTTTACCTCCACTTTCCTCTTGTTCGAGTAAAATCCCCTTTCTTCCTCTAGTTTCTTTTGCATATTATCATAATAAAATCAAATTATACTCACACCTTCTAAATTATACTCACACCCATAACAGAAATATAGTTCTCAAGAGTTCTTTCCTTTTTTACCTTTTTATGCTTCTCTTGAGTTCTGTGTTTTGAGATTTTTGTTGTTGTTGTTGTTGTTGTTGTTCAGTTCTGGTCTTTTCATTAGAAGTAGGTAAAATTCACTCATATCAATGAGTGTCCATCTTTTCTCCGGAAAGATAATGCTCATTTTAGCTGGATAGTTTATTCTTGGCTGTAAGCCAAGTTCCTTTGCCTTTTGAAATATCAGATTCCAGAACCTATGATACTTTAAGGTGGAAGCTGCTATTTCCTGTGTAATCCTAATTGTGGCTCCTCAGTCTCAGTCAATTTTTTTTTTCTGGCTACTTGCAATATATTTTCCTTGGTCCAATTGTCCTGAAATTTATCCATGATATTCCTTTGGGTTTTGGCTTTAATTTGGGGGCATATTTCAGGAGGTGATGAGTAAATTGTTTCAATGGCTATTTTACCTTCTGATTCTAAGACACCAGAGAAGTTTTCCTTTGTGATTTCCTATAAGATTGGCTTTCAGGAAGTCCAATCATCCTTGGATTGTTTATCCTAGATTTATTTTCCAAGTCAATTGTTTTGTATAGGAGGTATTTTATATTTTCTTTTCTTTTTTTTTTTTGTTTTACTGATTCTTGAAGTCTTATTGAGTCATTGACTTCCACTTCTTCAGTTCCAATTTGTAGTATATTATTTTCTTCAATTACCTTTTTCAGCTCCTTTTGTATTTGGTGAATTGAATTGTCTTGTTCAATGCATTTTTCCATTTCACAAATTTTCTTTTTCAATAAATTGGTATCTTTTTCATATCTATTTTAAGCATTATATGTTTTTTCCATTTCATCAAATCTATTTTGTAGGAAGTTATATGCTTTTCCCCTCCCTTCTTGCAAGTGTCCCATTTCCCTTCTCCATTTTACTTCTAACTCTCTTTTAAGATCCTTTATGAAATCTTCCAATAAAACCTTGTGACATGGGGACCAGCTCCTATCTCCCTTTTGGGCTTTTATCTTGAGGTGATTTACCTTTAGGTACTTCAGGATTTGAGGTCTGTTCTTTTCTTTCTCCATAAAAGCTGTACATAGTGAGTCATTTTTGTGTTTTTGCTCATTTTTAAAAAGCTTTTGGTCTGCTCTTAACAAAAAGGAGTGACAGCTGATTTAGTCTTCTCTGGGGCAATTATGCTGTTTGACTTCCAATGCTGGGTAATCATGGCTCTGTCAGGTCTGAGTAGTTTACCATTTGCCTTTTGTAGCAAATTTTCCAAACCACCTGCTTGCAACAAGGACAGACTAGCCTAAGAGGCTCAAAGAAGATTCTCAGATGTGTGAAACATGCAACACTCTGATTCCCTACCCCAGCTCCTTGACCCAGTCTCCCTGTGCTGTACTCTGCACATGAAAGACTATCCCCCTATCAATTTGAAACAGGTGTGTTCTAAATTTATTCCAAGGTATCTTCTTCTGGAAAGTATTTTAATCCAAATGTTTATGGGTTCTTTTACTTCAAAACCAGTTTAGAGGCTTAATCTACTGTTATTCTGAGAGAAAGTCAGAGGAGATCACAAAAAGTCAAGTCTGCTCTCTGTCATTTTCCTGATCATTTCTTACAGAATAATATTCCATAGCATTCATATACCACAACTTATTCAACCATTCTCCAACTGATAGGAATCTACTCACTTTCCAGATTCTTGTCACAACAAAAAGGACTGCCAGAAACATTTTTGCTCATGTGGGGGTCCCTTTCCTTACTTTAAGATCTCTTTGGGATATAGACCAAATAGAAACACAGTTGGGCTCAATGATATGCACAGTTTGGTAACTTTTTGAGCATAGTTCCAAATTGCTCTCCAGAATGGCTGGATTCATTCACAATTCTACCAGCAATGTGTTAGTATTCCAGTTTTGCCACATGTCCTCCAACATTTGTCATTATTTTTTCCTGTCATTTTAGCCAATCTGAGAGGTGTGTCATGGCACCTCAAAATTGTCTTAATTTGCATTTCTCTAATCAATAAGGATTTAGAGCACCTTTTCATATGACCAGAAATGGTTTTAATTTTTTCTTCTGAAAATTATCTGTTCAAATCCTTTGATTATTTATCAATAGGAGAATGACTTGAATTCTTATAAATTTGAGGGAATTCTCTATATATTTTAGAAATGGGTCATTTCTCAGAACTTTTGAATGTAAAGGTGTTTTTTCTAGTTTCATTCTTCCCTTGTAATTTTGTCTGCATTAGTTTTATTTGTATAAAACTTTTTTAACTTAGTATAATGAAAAATTATTTATTTTTTGTTCAATAATGAATTCCAGTTCTTCTTTGGTCACAAATTCTTTTCTTCTCCACAGATCTGAGAGATAAGCTATCCTTTGTTTTTCTAATTTACTCATAATATCATTCTTTATGTCTAAATAATGAACCCACAAATTATCTTTGTATACTGTGTGGGTCTATGCCTAGTTTCTGCCATACAAGTTTGAAATTTTCCCAGCAGTTTTTTTTTCAAATAATGACCTTTTTTTTTCCCTCAAAAGCTGTGGTTTGGGGGGTTGTCAAACACTAGATTATTATAGTCATTGACTATTTTTCTATGAACCTAACCTAATAGAATTGTTGACTACTCTGTTTCTCAGCCAATATCAAATGGTTTTGATGATCATTGCTTTTTAATATGATTGTAGATCTGGCACAGGTGGGCCACCCTCATTTGCATTTTTCCTCATTAATTATTTTGAAATTCTTAAAATTTTTGTGCTTCCAGATAAACTTTGTTATTATTTTTTTCTAAATCAATAAAATAATTTCTTGGGCACTTAATGTGTATAGTACAGAATAAGCAGATGAATTTAGATAATATTGTCACTCTTGTTATATTAGCTCTGCCTACATATGAACACTAGATATTTTTTTCCAAATGATTAGATTAGACTTTATTTGTATGGAAAGTGTTTTGTAGTTGTGGTCAACAACAACTAGTTGTTCCTGACTTTGACTTGGTAGATAGACTTCCAAATAGTTTATATTATTGGCACTTATTTTCAATAGAGTTTCACTTATACCTCTTGCTGCTGGACTTTGTTGGTAATATGTAAAAATGCTGATAATTTATGTGGGTTTATTTTGTATTCTGCAATTTTGCTAAAATTGAGAATTGTTCCTAATAGTTTTTTAGTTGATTTTAGGGTTCTCTAAGTATATCATCATAACATCTGCAAAGAGTGATAACTTGGTTTCCTCATTACCTATTCTAATTTATTTTATTCTTTTTCTTCTCTTATTGCCAAAGCTAACATTTCCAATACAATACTGATAGAAATGGTGATAGTGGTCAACCTTTTTTCACCCCTGATATTATTGGCAATGGTCCTAGTTTGAGCCCATTACATATGATGCTTGCTGATAATTTTAAATAGATGCTACTGATTATTTTAAGGAAAACTCCATGTATTCCTATACTCTCTGGTGTTTGTAATAGAAATGGGTGTTGGCTTTCATCAACTGCTTTTTCTGCATCTATTGAGATAATCATAATTTTTTTTGTTAATTTGGTTATTAATATTCAATTATGCTAATAGTTTTCCTAATATTGGACCAGCCCTGCATTCCTGGTATGAATTCTACTTTGCCAGAGTGTATTATTGTTAATATTCTTACAAAGTGATGTCAGTTGTCTAATTTTAGCATCCCACTTAGCAGTTCTCTAGTTCAGAGTTCACACCTTTCACACCTTTATGAGCACACATTAGTTCACACATTAGCATTCGAGATTCACAAATCATGATTCAGCCCAGAGATTCACAAGTCAGGAACCCACAATCCCACTCTCTCAGAGTAGGAGTCAACCTTTTAGTTCACACCACTAAAAGAGCATATAAAAGGACAAGCACTAGAGACTTTGGGAGATGAGGAAAGCAGGATTCAGTGGGGGAGATTCAGAGCCAGGATTCAGAGAGAGCCGGAGGCTGAAGCTGGCAGAGGCAAAGGACTAGCAAAAAGAGCTCTCAGAACCAAGAAAACCTAACTGGGCTATTTGGGAAGAGATAATAAAGAACTGAATTTTTAACAGCTGGCTGCATTTGAGAAAAGAAGAACACTACATATTATCTTGGGGATGATTTTTTTGTAATCTCTGTGCTAATATTTTATTTCAGATTTTTGCATCAATATTAACTAAGGAATTTGGTCTATAATTCTCTTTCTCTGTTTTCATCCTACAAGGTTTGAGTATCAGCATCATACTTGTATCATAAAAGGGTCCCTACCCTTCTTTCCTATTTTTTTCCAAATACTTTATATAGTATTGGAGATATTTCCTCTTTAGATGTTTGGTAGAATGACAACAACAAGACTATACAATGATAAATTTTGATTTATTCAATATTGAGATGATTCAAACCAGTTCCAGTTGTGCAGTTACCAAAAAAACCCTTTCCCCAGAGAGAGAACTATGGGAACAGAGTGTGAAACACAACATAGCATTCTCAAATGCTAAAATGTATTCCAACATATTTAACATGTATTGAACTATGTGCCAGCTAGAGGAAGAGGTGGGGGGAAGGAGGGGGAAATTTGCAAGAAAAGGTTATGCAAGAGTCAATGTTTGAAAAATTACCCATCAATATTTTTTTTAATAATTATAACATTTTATTGACAGAACCCCTGACAGGGTAATTTTTTACAAGATTCCTTGCACTCACTTCTGTTTCGATTTTTCCCCTCTCTCCATCCACTCCCTCCCCCAGATGGCTAGCAGTCCTATACATGTTAAATATGTCACAGTATATCCTAGATAAAATATATGTCTGTAGAACTGAACAGTTCTCTTGTTCCACAGGAATAAGTGGATTCAGAAAGTAAAAATAACCCAGGAAGAAAAACAAAAATGCAAACAGTTTACATTTATTTCCCAGTATTCTTTCTTTGGGTGTAGCTGCTACTGTCCATCATTGATCAATTGAAACTAAGTTAGATTTTCTCTTTGTCAAAGAAATCCACTTCCATCAGAATACATCCTCAAACAGTATCATTGTTGAAATATATAATTATATCTTGGTTCTGCTCATTTCACTTAGCATCAGTTCATGTAACTCTCCAAGCCTCTCTGTATCATGAATATGTTTTTTTTCTTTTTTTTTATTTAATAGCCTTTTATTTACAGGATATATACATGGGTAACTTTACAGCATTAACAATTGCCAAACCTCTTGTTCCAATTTTTCACCTCTTACCCCCACCCCCTCCCCTAAATGGCAGGATGACCAGTAGATGTTAAATATATTAAAATATAACTTAGATACACAATAAGTATACATGACCAAAACATTATTTTGCTGTACAAAAAGAATCAGACTCTGAATTATTGTACAATTAGCTTGTGAAGGAAATCAAAAATGCAGGTGTGCATAAATATAGGGATTGGGAATTCAATGTAATGGTTTTTAGTCATCTCCCAGAGTTCTTTTTCTGGGCATAGCTAGTTCAGTTCATTACTGCTCCATTAGAGGTGATTTGGTTGATCTCGTTGCTGAGGATGGCCTGGTCCATCAGAACTGGTCATCATATAGTATTGTTGTTGAAGTATATAATGATCTCCTGGTCCTGCTCATTTCACTCAGCATCAGTTCATGTAAGTCTCTCCAGGTCTTTCTGAAATCATCCTGTTGGTCATTCATACTTTTTACTGTTACAGAACAGTAATATTCCATAATATTCATATACCACAATTTATTCAGCCATTCTCCAACTGATGGACATCCATTCAGTTTCCAGTTTTTAGCCACTACAAAAAGGGCTGCCACAAACATTCGTGCACATACAGGTCCCTTTCCTTCTTTATAATCTCTTTGGGATATAATCCCAGTAGTAACACTTGCTGGACTGCAAAGTAGCACAGTTTGATAACTTTTTGAGCATAGTTCCAAACTACTCTCCAAAATGGTTGATTCGTTCACAACTCCACCAACAATGCATCAATGTCCCAGTTTTCCCTCATCCCCTCCAACAATCATCATTATTTTTTCCTGTCATCTTAGCCAATCTGACAGGTGTGTAGTGGTATCGTAGAGTTATCTTAATTTGCATTTCTCTGATTAATAATGACTTGGAGCATCTTTTCATATGACTAGAAATAGTTTCAACTTCTTCATCTGAGAATTGTCTGTTCATATCCTTTGACCATTTTTCAATTGGAGAATGGCTTGATTTTTTTATAAATTAGAGTTAATTCTCATATATTTGAAATGAGGCCTTTATCAGTGAACCTTTTTGACTGTAAAAATATTTTCCCAGTTTATTGCTTCCTTCTAATCTTGTCTGCATTAGTTTTGTTTGTACAAAAACTTTCAGGTTTGGTATAATCGAAATTTTCTATTTTGTGATCAGTAATGATTCTAGTTCTGCTTTTGGTCATAAGAGACCTTCCCTTCCACAGGTCTGAGAGGTAAACTATCCTGTGTTCCTCTAATTTATTAATAATTTCATCTTTATGCCTAGGTCATGAACCCATTTTCACCTTATCTTGGTGTACGGCGTTAAGTATGGATCAATGCCTAGTTTCTGCCATATTAGTTTCCAATTTTCCCAGCAATTTTTATCAAACAGTAAGTTCTTATCCCAAAAGCTGGGATTTTTGGGTTTGTCAAAGACTAGGTTGTTATATTTGTTGACTGTTTTATCCCTTGAACCTAATCTATTCCACTGATCAACTAATCTATTCCTTAGCTAATACCAAATAGTTTTGGTAACTGCTGCTCTATAATATAATTTTAGATCTGGTACAGCTAAGCTCACCTTCAATTGATTTTTTTCATTAATTCCTGAAATTGTTGACCTTTGTTTTTCCATATGAACTTTGTTGTTATTTTTCTAGGTCATTAAATAGTTTTTGGGAGTCTGATTGGTATAGCGCTAAATAAATAGATTAGTTTAGGTAATATTGTCATCTTTATTATATTTGCTCGCCCTATCCAAGAGCATTTAATATTTTTCCAATTGGTTAACTCAGACTTAATTTGTGTAAAAGTGGTCTGTAATTTTGCTCATAAAGTTTCTGATTTTCCTCATAGATAGGTTCCAATATTTTATATTATCAGTAGTTACTTTAAATGGAATTTCTCTTGTAACTCTGACTGTTGGATTTTGTTAGTGATATATAAGAATGCTGATGACTTATGTGGGTTTATTTTATAACCAGCAACTTTGCTAAAGTTGTGGATTATTTCTAACAACTTTTTAGCAGAATCTCTGGGGTTCTCTAAGTATACCATCATGTCATCGGCAAAAGTGATAATTTGGTTTCCTCATTGCCTATTCTTATTCCTTTAATCTCTTTCTCAGCTCTTATTGCTATAGCTAGCGTTTCTAATACAATATTAAATAGTATTGGTGATAGTGGGCAACCTTGTTTCACTCCAGATCTTATTGGGAATGGTTGCAGTTTGTCTCCATTACATATGATGCTTACTGATGGTTTTAAATAGACGCTGCTGATTATTTTGAGGAAAAGTCCATTTATTCCTATACTCTCAAGTGTTTTAATAGAAATGGATGTTGGATTTTATCAAATGCTTTTTCTGCATCTATTGAGATGATCATATGGTTTTTGTTAATTTGGTTATTAACATGGCCAATTATATTGATAGTTTTCCTAATATTGAACCAGCCCTGCATTCCTGGTATAAATCCTACTTGATCATAGTGTATTATCCTGGGGATGGTTTTCTGTAGTCTTTTGGCTAATATCATAAGATATTAAATAATTAAGATTTTAGCATCAATATTCATTAGGGAGATTGGTCTATAATTTTCTTTCTCTGTTTTCAGCCTACCTGGTTTAGATATCAGTACCATGTCTCGTAGTCATAGAAGGAATTTGTAGGACTCCTTCATTCTCTATTTTATCAAATAATTTATATAGCATTGGGACCAATTGTTCTTTAAATGTTTGGTAAAATTCACATGTAATTCCATCTGGTCCTGGGATTTTTTTCTTAGGGAGTTTTTTAATTGCCTGTTCTATTTATTTTTCTGAAATGGGACTATTCAAGCAATTTACTTCCTCCTCTGTTAGTCTGGGAAGTTTATTTTTGGAGCTAGTCATCCATTTCACTTAAGTTATCAAATTTATTGGCATAAAGTTGAGCAAAATAACTCCTTATTATTTCTCAATTTCCTCTCATTGGTGGAAAGTTCTCCTTTTCATTTTTAAGACTACTAATTTCATTTTCCTCCCTCCTTTTCTAATCAGATTTACCAAAGGCTTTATCTATTTTATTGGCTTTTTCATAGAACCAACTCTTAGTTTTATTAATTAGTTCAATAGTTTTTGACTTTCAGTATTTTTAATTTCTCCTTTTAATTTTAGAATTTCCAATTTAGTATTTGATTGGGGTTTTAATTTGGTCTTTTTTAGTTTTTTAGTTGTAATCCCAATTCATTAATCTTTTCTTTCTCTGTTTTATTCAAGTAAGCCTCTAAGGATATAAAATTCCTCTTATTACTGCTTTGGCTGCATCCCACAAATTTTGGTATGATGTCTCATCATTGTCATTATCTTGAGTGAAATTATTAATTGTATCTTTAATTTGCTGCTTCACCCAATCATTCTCTAAGATGAGATTGTTTAGTTTCCAATTACTTTTTGGTCTATTTCCCCCTAACTTTTTGTTGAATGTAGTTTTTATTGCATCATGATCTGAAAAGAAAGTATTTACTATTTCTGCTTTCTTGCATTTAATTTTGAGGTCTTTATGTCCTAATATATGGTCAATTTTTGAATAGGTTCCATGAACTGCTTGAAAAGAAAGTATATTCCTTCTATCTCCATTCAATTTTCCAAAGATCCAACATACCTAATTTTTCTAATATTCTATTTACTTTTAATTTCTTTCTTATTTGTTTTGTGGTTTGATTTGTCTAATTCTGAGAGTGCAAGGTTGAGATCTCCCACTATTACAGTTTTGTTGTCTATTTCTTCTTGCAACTCTCTTAACTTCTCCTTTAGGAAGTTGGATGCCATACCACTTGGTGCATATATGTTTAATATTGATATTGCTTCGTTGTTTATGCTACCTTTAGCAGGATGTAGTTTCCTTCCTTATCTCTTTTAATTAGATCAATTTTTACTTTTGCTTGATCTGAGATAAGGATGGCTACCCCTGCTTTTTTTGACTTCACCTGAAGCATAATAGATTTTGCTCTAGCCTTTTACCTTAACTCTATTTGTATCTCCTCGCTTTAAATGTGTTTTTGTAAACAACATTTTTGTAGGGTTCTGACTTTGATCCAGTCTGCTATCTGCCTCCTCTTTATGGGGAGTTCATCCATTCACATTTATGGTTAGAATTACTAAATCTGTATTTCCTACCATCCATATGCCCCAGATTGTGCTTTACTTATTCTTGCCTCCCCCAACCCTCTTTCCCCCTTTTAAACTTATGTAGCCCTTTTGTATCACGATGCTTACCCTCTTTATAATCCCTCCCTCCCCACCTTTGAATCTTTTCCCCTTCCTTCCCTTATTACTCTTTTTCTTTTCCCTTTTCCTCTCCCCTGTTTTTAATGAGGCGAGAAAGAATTTTCTCTAAAAAGTATCAATTATTTTTCTTTGAGCTAACTCTTGATGAGAGTAAGATTCACACAATGTTCCTCCCTCTCTAAATTCCCTCAGATATGATAAGTTTCCTTTGCCTCTTTGTGGGATGTGGTTTCCTTTATCCCTCCTTCCCACCTTATTCTGCCATCATCCCTTTTCCATATCTACTTCCTTTTTATGTTATATCAGTACAATCAAATTATACATGTATTCTTTTTGTATATCCACAACAGAAATACAATTCTCAAGAGTTATTTTTACCTTTTCTGCATCTCTTGAGTTCTATTCTTGGAGATCAAATTTTTTGTTTAGTTCTTGTTTTTTCTTCAGAAACCAATGGAATTCATTTGTTTCATTAAATGTCCATCTACTTCCCTGGAAGAAAATGCTCAGCTTAGCTGGGTAGTTTATTCTTGGCTGCATCCCAAGTTCTTGTGCCTTTCAGAATATCATATTCCAGGCTCTCTTCTTTCCTTTAATGTAGAGGCAGCTAGATCTTGGGTGATCCTTATTGTGGCACCTAGGTATTTAAATGTTTTTTTTTGCTTGTAAAATTTTTCCTTAATATGATAGTTCTGAAATTTGCCACAATATTCCTTGGGGTTTTTATTTTAGGGTTTCTTTCAGAAGGTGTTCGATGAATTCTTTCAATGCCTATTTTACCTTCTGATTCTATTACATCTAGGCAGTTTCTTTGATGATTTCTTGTAAAATAGTATCTAGGCTCTTTTTTTCATCATAGTTTTTGGAACCAATAACTCCTAGATTATCTCTCCTAGATCTATTTTCCAAGTCTGTCGTTTTTGCAAGTAGATAATTCATGGTTTTTTCCAGTTTGTCATTTTTTTGTTTTTCCTTGACTGATTCTTGCTGTCTCAATGAATCATTAGTTTCTATTTGTTCAGTTCTAATTTTTAAAGAATTATTTTCTTCATTAGCTTTTTTTACTTCTTTCTGTATATGTCCAATTTAGTTTTTAAATGTATTGTTTTGGTCTGTGGAATTTTTTTCCATTTCACTAATTTTTTTTTTTTTTTAGTGAATTATTTTCTTTTTCCAATTCACAGATCCTACTTTCTTGCGTGTTCTTTGTCTTTTCCAATTCACAAATCCTACTTTCTAGTGAATTCTTTATTTTTTCCAATTCACAATTCTTACTTTCCTGAGATTTTTTTACTTTTTCCAATTCATATTTCAGGAAGTTGTTGCTCTTTTGTAAGGCTTCTCTTTCCTTTCCCCACTTATCTTCTAACTCTCTTTTGAGACTTTTAATGGTCTCTTCTATGAGAGCATCATGTAAAGGAGGACAGTCTGATGCATTTTTGCTGTTTGAGGTCTCCTCAGGTTTGCTGACCTGCTCTTTTTCTGCATAGAAGCTGTAGATCGTTCTTTTCATCTTTTTATTCATGTTTTAAAGCCTTTAGGGTATGTCTCCAGGCAAGGATTACTAGCTCCTCTGCAGAGCAGGGAAAGATGTAAACCGATTTCCGCCTCTGAGGTATGGGAGTGCTCTGAGTGAGAGTTTTCCCTTCCCCCAACAGGAAGTGGATTCAGCACTGGCAGAGCTATGGAAGTGCCCAGTTGGGCTGAGTGGGTTAGCGATTGCCCTCGGCTAGAGACTAAGGGGTGAAAGTGTCACTGCCCCAGGCCGGAGCCTCTTGTGGGACTGTGAGTATTAACAGCTGACCGCAGACCGCCCTGAACTCTGCCCCAGTGTCTCTGCCCAATGCAAATCGGCCCTGGAAAAGCTCTATGGCCCCAAGCCGAGCTCCCCACTGCTCAGATTGGAGGCTAACCCGGGCTGCGTCCTCCTGCCATGCAGGATCACAACTGCCCCAAGGAAAAGCCTTGTACTGGGGGTTGGTGCTGGGCGCTTGTGCTGAGATCTTTACTTTCACTTTCAGTTTGAGGCTCTTCTCAGAACCTAATTTTTCTCCCAGTCTGTGCTGATCTCCCCCCTGGCCCCGGAACCAACCTTTTTTTGGCGAGACTGCAGATTTTCTTCGGCAGGTGAATTGTTCTACTTCTTATCTTTACGAATTGTAGCACTCAAGACTATTTTTGAGGCTCGATATAATATTGATAAAGAGGGTAAGTGAAGAGCTTAGAAAGTCGCGTGTGCCTTCTCTGCCATCTTGGCTCCGCCCCCATGAATATGTTTTGTAAATAAAAAGCTTTAATTAAAAAAAATGTTTGGTAGAATTCATATATCAATCCATCTGGGCCTGGAGATTTTTAGTTAGGGAGCACTGATTAATTGATTGTTTTATTTCTTTTTCTAAAGTGGTAGTATTTAAACAATTTATTTCCTCTTCTTTTAACCTGGGCAATCTATATTTTTGTAGAAATTCTGGCATTTCACTTAGATTATCATATTTTTTATATATAGTTGGGCAACATATCTCATAATAATTGCTCTATTTTCCTTTTCATTGGTGGAAATTTCTCCCTTTCAGTTTTTAGGACTTACAATTTGGTTTTCTTTTTTCTTTTTCTAATCAAAATAACTAAAGATTTATCTATTTTCTTTTTTTTTTTCATAAAATCAATGCTTAGTTTTATTTATTAACTCAGTAGTTTTCTTACTTTCAAGTTTAGTAATCTCCCCATTTATTTCAGAATTTCAAATTTGGTATTTAGTTGGGCATTTTAATTTCTTTTTTTCTATCTTTTTTAGTTGCAATCCCAATTCATTGATCATTTTTTTCTCTCCCTTATGCAAATATGTATCTAGAGATATAACATTTCTGCTAATACCTACTTTGACTGCATCCCACAAATTTTGAGATGTTGTCTCATTGTTGTCAATCTCTTGGATGAAATTATTAATTGTATCTATTATTTGTTGTTTCACCCATTCATTCTTGAGGATTAGATTATTTAGTTTCCAATTATATTTTAGTTTACTTTTCTGTGGCCTTTTTTAGCAGGTCATCACGATCTTTAAAAATGCATTTTCTACTTCTGCCTTTCTGTGTTTGATTTTGAGGTTTTTATGCCCTAATACATAGTCAGTTTTTGTATAGGTTTCATATACTCCTGAAAGAAATATATATTCCTTTATGTCTCCATTCAAATTTCTCTAAACAGGCCATTCAAGAGAAGCATAAAGAAATAAAAAGGAAAAAAAAAACTCTTGAAAACTATATTTCTATTATGGGTATACTTAGAGAGTGCTGGCATAATTTGATTTTATTATGGAAATATGAAAAAGAAACTAGAGGTGAAAAGGGGATCATACTGAACAAAGAGGATAAAGAAGGTAAAATGAGGGAAATTGCATCTCATGAAGAGACAAAAAAGACCTATTATAATTGAGGGAAAGAAGGAAGGAGATTGGACATTTTCTGAATCTCATTCTCATCAGAATTGGATCAAAAGAGAGAATTTCAGACATATTTAGTTTCACAGAGAAACTTGTCTCACCTTATAGGGAAGTGGCAGGGAAAGGTGGAAACAAAAGGGAAAAACTAATAAAGGGAAAACAGAAGTAATAGGGGAAAGGTGTAAAACGAGGGGAGGGGGACTAAAGCTGGATAGCTGTTTGATGAAGGTTGTCATCAAAAGCAAAATACTGGGGAGGAGGAAAGGGGGAAAGGAAAGAGAAAAGCATGACTTAGGATAAGGATAAATAAGATGGCAAGAAATACAGAATCAGTTATTTTAACTGTGAATGTGAATGGGATGAACTCTCTCATAAAACAGAAGTGGATAGCAGACTGGATTAAAAGCCAGAATTCTACAATATGTGTTTTACAAGAAACACATTTAAAGCATAGTGATACATATAGAATGAAGGTAAAGGGCTGGAGCAGAATCTATTACATGTCAGGTAAAGTTAAAAAAAAAAAAAAAAAGCAGGGGTAGTAATCCTGATCTCAGATCAAGCAAGAAGATAGATATAATTCAAAGTGACAAGGAAGGAAACTAGTGACTAAGAATCACAGGAACATGACTCTTTCCAACAATGAGATGACTGATGCCAGTTTGAATGATCTTGTGACAAAGAGAGTCATCTACCCCAGAAAGGATTGTGGGAACTGAATGTGGATCATAAAATAAAGTTCTCACTCTTTTTGCTGTTCACTTGCATTTTTTTCTTACTCATTTTCTTCCCTTTTTGATCTGATTTTTCTTATGCATCAAGAGAATTGTATAAATATGGTCACACATATTGGACTTAATATGTATTTAACATATAATATTTAACATATATATAACATATATTTGTTTGACATCTAAGAGAGGAGATGGGAAAAGGAGGGAAAAATCTGAAAAACATGCCTATGCAAGGGTCAACGATGAAAAAGTGTCAATGCATATGTTTTAAAAATAAAAAGCTTTAAAAAAGAAATAAAAAATAAATTGGTGACTATTTCACTTTGTATGTATTCTCAATTATTAACCTCTACAATATGTTTATTTCTAGCTTGGTAGGGCTTAATACGTGTTTGCTTATGGGCTGATTGATCGAATATAGAAACCATTCCTCTTAGATTTATCTGTAAATTTAATAGGTATGCTTTTAAGAATGACAGATAAAAAGATAAACAGCACTAAATCAAGTCATAGACCCAAAGACATGGCCTTAATTGCTAGAGGTCAGTGAAGCTGGAAGGAGTGTAATGAAAACCAGTACATATTTGAGATCAGAAAATCATTGCAAATGAATGGGTTCTTCACTGTTCTCATACTGCTTGTAAAAATATTCCTGAGAAACAAAGTGCTAAACAATTGCTAGACAATATGTAGCTGGTTTGTGGTAGTGTACATAGGAAGACCAAAAGGAAGCAATGCTTTAGTTGCTATCTTATGCCTCTCGAAAATCTGACTTTGATTTGGCAATTTATTTTCAATGTAGGCAACTCAGATTCAAGTATAGATATGAAAACATGGGACATGGAGGTGAATCCTAGCTTTTACTTAATGATACAACTCACATTTTTGCTCTTTACACAGACTACAGTCTCTTGACACTATATATTGTACTAGCTGTCCACTATGACTGAATATACTCCTCTTTTCTACCTCTTAAAATTACTAATCACCTTTTACATGCAAAGTAAATCAATGACTGTCAGGAAGCTCTGTTTTAAACAATTGAAGATAAAGGGGAGAGTAAGATTTAACTTAAAGACCTGAGTAGACTGAAGTAAACTTGTAAAGTGAAAAGCTGGTCTATAGCAACTGTGGGTGAAAAAATCAGTTGCAACAATCAAGCCACAGAAAGTACATGATTCTCTGTTCTTTAGATAGAACTTCAATCTTGTTGAAGATGAATTTTAGTTCCAATAATGCTTTTCAACATAAGAAGATAAAGTCTCAGAATTGTCTCTACCTGCTAAGTTCTGCTATCCAATATAGTTAGAAAGGAATAAAGAAAAAGGGTAAAGATAGACAATACATCCACTATGTGGATAGAAAGAAAATCTGAGACTTAATTGAACCAGTTAATATTTTAATGAGGGAACAGCTTACTGGGCTTCTTTTGTTGTGATCTCTGTTTACTTCCTTTTGGGGTGATAAAATATCATCCTGGTAAGTTAATAACCAGCTTGTTGGATCTAAAATGTCTAGAGACAGTTTTCCTGATAATCTTTGCAATATTTCTATAGCTGAAAGAAAACTAATATTCCTATTAATAGTGTAACTTTTTTTTTTCTTATGCCCATTTAGGGTTGATTAAACTTGTAAGTAGTATACCAATTCAAGAAAATAAAGAGAAGATAATGTGCCCAGACAGAGCGGTAAGCAACAAGAGAAAAGCAATTATAAGAAAAACAGTTTTGTATGATGCATATGCTTTTAAATGAACCAATGGCATCAAATACTAACATTCATATTTTTCAATTACCTTGAGAAGATGACTCATTCTCCATGATGTGTTTCCCAAACAGATTTCTGTGAGCATCCACTCTCCTCAACAGATGTTTCATCTATTGGTTGAAATGTGACCTTATTAAAAATATTAATTATTGTGCATTGTTCATACACATGCTTTACACTATACATGTGTGTATGTGTGCTGTATACACACACACACACATCTATGTATACTTATATGCACATTTGTGTAATGTTTTTTTTTTTTTTTTTTTTTCCAATTAGTGAGCCTGTTTTAGTCAGGAATTATTCCACTAATCTCTTTGTATCTTTGGCAACTAACACAATGCTTAGAATATAGAATATGTTCAATAAATGTTTATAGATTAACTGATTCTCTTTCATAAAATCCAGAATGGAATGGTTACTTCATCTCAAGATTCTTCTTATTTCAAATCTACCAGAAAGTTTTTGCTTATAAAAAATTTAGTTTCTTAAAAAATACTACCCTTAACTCCATTATGCCTATTGAATGTTCTGTATCAAACTTATACTCCATTTCCTAAATTTGTCATCTATTGCCTTCTTTTCTATTGGTACTTTAAGTTTTGTCCTCCTATAGCAATATAATTTTATTTCTTCTCCTGTAGTTGTTCATCCAAATATCCTCTATCTTTTCAACTCCTTCTGGTTTTAACATTTGCTCATGAGTATTTTTTTTAAATATATCATCATACTCTCTCACCCTGGTCCTTTGAATAAGCAATTGGCATTAAGAATCACTTTCTAATCATGGGCCTTATCTTATCAAATTACAGGGATACTTCTTGCCCCAAGGTTTCTAACTCATCTTGCTTCTTATACTTATTTGTGTATTTGCATACAAAGATCTGATTGTTAACTCTATTCTTACCTTTTTTCTCTTGTGAATTATTAAGAATCTTTACTGATTTGTATGTCCTCAAAATTACTGTTTATAGCAGCAATCTTGATAGATACATTTATTTCCTTTGCTATTCTTTCCATTTCAGTAATGTACCTTTAAGTATATTTTTCTAGCTCCAGCAAATATGAATATACACATACATACATATACATATACATATACATATATACATGTGTATACATACACATTTTATTAGCTTTGTTAGGTACTTTCTATACTTAAGTGGAAGCCTACCATTTTTTAAATTTAAATTTTATTTTTTTAATATGTGATAAATGTGATATTCTATACAAATAACTTGGCATCTCAGAATTCTGGTTAATGCTATAACAAAATAATAACTAGTTCTTATGTAGCACCTACTATATATTCTCATTTAATATTTAAAACAACTATATGGAATTAAGTACTATTAATATTCGTATTTTGCAGTTGATGAAAATGAGGAAAACAGAGGTTGATTGACTTGTCCAAGGTAACCACAGGTAAATACCTAGATTTGAACTAAGATAATAAGTTTCATAGAAAATTATGTCTTTCCTTGATAAAGGAAATTTCCTCACTAGAAAATTCCATTTATGAATGGCTGAAATGCAATCCCTCTCTGATTATAGATATCACATTCACACATTCAAACACACACATACACACACACTCTTTAGCAACACTGGAGTACTAGAGAGATTATTTTCTCCATTTTGCACATTAGGACATGGAGATTCAAAGAGATTTGTCCAGGGATACATGTATGGTTACTGTCATTTCATTTTATCCTAGTTCCCAGAGTTGTTTCCATTTTAACATGATGCTCTTGTACTTAGAAATCTTCAGAAAGTGTTTTTAACTATTTATTTGGAAATGTATAAAATAAATTCCTGTTTTAGATGAGAAGTTGAACTCTATGACCTTCATGGTCTTATAATAAGCTCTTAAATATGATAAAGTAAAACAAAAATTTCTTTCAAATTTCTTTTGTGCACTTTAAAATTCAAACTATACAAATAAACCACAAACATTTTCAGATAAAAATAAAATAATATTTTCCTTCCCACAACTACACATTATTTTGAAAGAGAAATTACATAGCCTCTCCTGGGACTAGTGAGTAATCAAACTTGTATGATCTGTGTCTTCCTTGGTTTTAACCAAATTTTCATTATTGGATTCTATTCCTTAGGTATCATTAGGGAACTGTGTCATTACCAGAGCCTAAATATAGAAGACACAACTTTTATTATATCTAGTTTTCTGTCCAAAGCAATCATTTTTATCAATAAGACTGATTTTAAAAAGGAATAAAGAAGAACTCTGAATAATAGAGAATTGTCTGTTGGAACTATGAATTTTTTATATTCATTAATACCAATTAGATATTGAGAGGTATCTATTGCTTTGAATAAATTATCTTTGATAGAGAATATCAATAAAACTCCTCTTGGGAATATTTGACAGATAAGACTAAGTTTTAGTTTACTTTATTAAGACATGCAGTATTATTTTAACTGTACAAAGGAAGATCATCTCTGGAAACAGAATTTATTTGCAATATCTGCAGTGCCCAAAGTACCTTCTAAAAGAGAATATGCAGTTATGTCATTTTTTCCAATTCAAATAGAGTTAAAAAGCAAAAATTGTTGTTTAAATATGCTAACATTTTATCCAATAGGAAAATGCTTTCCTCTGTTCCTCTTCTTCATTTTTTCCCACTGAAAACAGTATTACTCCTGAACAGTGGTTATCATAATAGGGGTTAACACATCTGTGCTTCATGGCTTATGGAACCTCAGGGAGTGTTTATCTCTGCTTGGCTTTTATGGCTCAGAGGCCCCTGAGGGGTAGTGCATGCATAATAGCTCCAGAAAGTACTTTCAATATTTTTTTTAACTTAAGATATTTACTATCCCTAGCGATGATTATGCATTGGAAAGTATACTATTCTTTGTCTATGTAGCCTTCCGCAAATCACTCAGCAGTTTGGAGTACAACATTCTTCAGAGATGAACTATCTGGCCAGAATGATAGCAAATGTTGTACAAGTAATTATATACATTAACTTTTACTTTCACATATCACTCACTTTGTGTGTTTAAATTTATTGATGCAATATCATAGGAAAAGAAAGCATTGTTTTTTTCTGTTTTTCCCTCCCTGTTTCAGTTGTAAAGGCAAAAGAAAATTACATATCTTACATATAGCATGCATTCTTAAGTTGGAAGACAGACCTAGTCCAAGGTGGGGTTTTCTAGCATAAGTAACTAAGAGGAAAAATCTATCCTTTCATATATTTTAAGCTATGACCGCAATTTAGTCATTTTAATGGGTCACCCTCTGATGCTCTGAACAAAGGCACAACTTTGCTACAGTTTAAATCATTTCCTAATAATAAGTCAAGTGCATGAGTATTACCTTTAGCTTCAGAAGCTTAATCTAGCAGAAAGACATCATTAATGCACCAAATGAAACCCCTTGGCAATGAAACAATAAATTGAGATTTGCTTGTGTATATATAGCATGATTAACTCATAAATTCCTAAAGATCAGACAGCTACCTTCAAAAATCCTCATCTGTGTCTTTTCTTTAGCAATGATATAATTAATTTACAAAAGAAAAATCAAAATATTTCTATATTTGATTTATTTATTTAATATTTTACCCAGTTTAATTCAAAAGAAAACAATGTACATTTATTTTTCAAAATTTTGATCCCGAGGTCCTCTTCCTTATTCTCACCCACAATTAAGAATACAACATGTGAAGGTAGGCAAAATATTTCCATAAAAGTCAAGTTGTGAAAAAACATAGATCTCCCATCCTAATAAAAATAAAAACCCTCAAGAAAAATTAAGTAAAAGAGAGAGTGTGTGTGAGAGAGAGAGAGAGAGAGAGAGAGAGAGAGAGAAAGAGAGAGGAAAGAAGGGAGGAAGAGAGAGGTGGAAGGAGGGAGGGAGAGAGAAAAAGGGAGAAAATATGCTTCAATTTGTATCCATATACTATCATTCCTTCTCTGGGTACGGACAGGATTTTTCATCATAATTCCTTCAGAGTAGTTGTGGACAATTGTACTATTGAGAATAGCAGTAATTTACAGTTGGACATTACTATTATTTTGTATACAGTATATTTCACTTTGAGTTCATGGAGGATTTTCCAGTGTTTTGTTTTTTTTTTGAGAGCATCATGCCCATAATTTCCCACAGAATAATAATATTCCTTCCATCACATGTACACACTCACACACACACATGCACACACACACACACACACACACACACACC
The DNA here is from genome assembly GCF_902635505.1 of Sarcophilus harrisii. NCBI lineage: Eukaryota > Metazoa > Chordata > Mammalia > Dasyuromorphia > Dasyuridae > Sarcophilus > Sarcophilus harrisii. The sequence goes on from NC_045426.1 coordinate 426,521,177, forward strand.
ACAATTCATTGAGCCATTCCACAATTGATGGGCATCTCCTCAATTCCCCATTTTTTATCCTAAGAAGAGAGCTGCTATGTTTTTTTTTTATATAACTCATTCTATTTTTAAAATCTCTTTTGGAAAAAGGAATGTCTCATACTGGTATTTTTAGGACAAAGTGTATATATATGTATATATATATATATATATATATATATATATATATATATATATATATATAAATTTATAGCCCTTTCGGCACAGATCATATCTTTTGATCATTTATCAATTGGGGCATGGCTCTTATTTTTTATGAATTTGACTCAATTCCTCTATGTTTGAGAAATAAGGTCTTATTAGAGAAACTTGCTTCAAAATTCTTCTTACAATTACTATTGCTAACAGTATTCCCACTCCCATTTATTCTTTCTTTCTTTTCACCCTTCTTTCTCAAAAATGTTTTGTTGCTGACCACTCCCTCCTCAATATGGCCTCTTTTTATCACCCTTTTCTTCTTCTCCTATCCCATTCCCCTCTTATTTTCCTGCAAGAAAAGATAGAGTCCTATACCCATATTAATTGGGTATATTATTTCCTCTTTAAGCCAATTCTTATAAGAGTAAGATTAAACTCCTTCACCCTATCCTCCCCCTCTTCCCTTCCACTATAAAAACTTTTTCTTGCCTCTTTTTTGACAGATAATTTGCACTATTTCTCTTCTCCCTTTCCCTTTCTCCCAGTACACTCCTCTGTCACTCCTTAATTTCATCATTTTCGAAAAGATATTATCCCTTCATATTCAATTCATACATGAGCCTTCTGTCTATATATCTCTTCCAAATGTCATAATAATGAGAAAGTTCTGAATTACAAGTATCCTCCCATGTAGGAATATATACCAATAAACTTTATTAAGTCCCTTATGAAATCACTTTCCTGATTATCTCCTTACACTTCTCCAGAATCTTATATTTGAAAATTAGATTTTTCCACTCAGTTCTGGTCTTTTAATCACAATTTTTTTAAATGCTCTACTTCATTGAATTTTCAACTTTTCCTCTGAAGGATTATACTCAGTTTTGTTGGGTAGGTGATACTTGGTTATAATCCTAGCTCTATTATTCTTCAGAATATCTTATTCCAAACCTTCTAACATAGACTTGCATTATCCTGACTGTGGCTCTACTACATTTGAATTGTTTCTTTTTGGATATTTGCAATATTTATTCTTGACCTGGAAGTTCCAGAATTTGTCTATAATATTCCTGGAAATTTTCATTTTGGGATCCCTTTCAGAAGGTGATTAATGGATTGTTTCAATTTTTTTTACCCTCTCACTCTAGAATATCAGGACATTTTTCCTTGATAATTTTTTGAAAGATAATGTCCAGGTTCTTTTTTATTTTTCGTCATGACTTTCAGGTAAACTAATAATTTTAAAATTATCTCTCCTGGTTCTATTTTCCAGCTCAGTTGTTTTTCCAGTAGGGTATTTCACATTTTTTCTATTTTTCCAATTTTTCCACTTTTATTTTTGTTTTATTATATCTTTATTTCTCATAAAGTCATTACCTTCTATTTGCTCAATTCTATTTTTTAAGGAAATTTTTCTTCAGTGAACTTTTGTACCTCCTTTCCCAAGTGACCAATTTTGATTTTCAAGACATTGTTATCCTCATTAGCTTTTTGTATTTCCTTTTGTACCACTCTAATTCAATTCTTTCCCTAATTTTTCCTATCTTTCTTACTTGATTTCCATGGCCGGAGCCCAATTCTTATTTTTCTTAGAGGCTTTAGAAGTAGTAATTTTAACTTTGTTATCATCTTCTGTGGGTATAATTTGATCTTCCTTTTCACCATAATAACTTTTAATGGGCAGAAACTTTTTTTCTGCTGTCTGTTCATTTTCCAGCCTTTTACGTGGCTTTGTTAGAGTAGGGCTCTGTTTCCAGGGTAGTGGATGCATTGTCCCAAGCTCCAGGGGGTTTATACAGCTGTTTTCAGAAATACTTCTAGGAATCTGACCATAAGCACTCTTTCCTGCCCTGGAGCTGTTAGACATGTCCCTGCCCCACTGTACCTGTAAGACGTAGTGTGCTAAAGTTAGAGAGTCCTGCTTTGTCTATGAGGGGGCCATGGCTGTAAGTGGGCATGTCTAACCCCTCCTTTCTACACTGAAGCCTTAGCCCTTTCATTGTATCTTCTCTCTTTTTCTCTTTAGCCAATTCTGCTTTTCAAGGCAATCTTGTATTCATTGGATTTTTGATTTTCTACCTCTCTTCAAAAATGCCTCATTTTGTGTTGTCTACACATATGCCAAGATGGAACTCACCATCACAAAAAACTTAAACTTGACCCCAGAGAAACATCAGTGAAAATGTAACCCCCAAGAACTCAACTTTTCAGTATGAATATTTTACACATGAGAAGTTGTCAAACTCTACAAATTAGGATGTGATTTGTTATTTTGTTTACTATCCAAACTTATGAATGTGTTAATAAAACAGATTAAACTTAAAGATGTATCCTGCTTTTCTCCTTGTTAATATCTACTAATCCCTACTTGACCAGTGACATCTCCTTAATTTATAATCCCTGGAAAATCTTATTTCATTTATTAACCCTATTTTTCATATCCTGTTCTATAATCCTTTGACTTTCAACCCAAATATTAGACTGAAACATTTTCCTTCAATTTTACTAATGGTTCTCTTAATTGATAAATCCAATGACTAGCCCTCCCTTCTCTAATATACATTGTCTTCCAAGAGCTTTCATAACACATTTTCTCCAAATTCTCCTTTTCTTTCTCTATTCATTCTTTCTTTTGCTGATCTCAACAGCTCCCATGAGTTAAATTATGGTTTTGCTTCAGACAAATTCTGAAACTACTTATCATGGCCTCATCTTTGCCTTAACATTCTAGTCTTACATCTTCTCCTGTTGTATGAATATTGCTCCTGGGACTGCCAAATAAGCATCTCAAATTCAACATGCTAACACATAATTCACTTTCTACCCCTCTACAAACCCATGGCTCTCTTAAATCCCCCTGTTTCTTTCATTTCCTTTTATTTATTTCTTTTGACTTAAGAAATAAAACAAACATTTCCAAAAAAAAGTAAAATAAAAAATATTGTACATGAAACTACACATTAATTAATTAATTAATGATTATTCACAATTAATTATTAATAATTAATTCTTTTAAATACATAATAGTTATTATGTAACGTTTTCCTCTCTCCTCTCCTGAGATGACTATGATTATTAACACATAAAAACAAATATACTTATGTATATATACTTGTGTATTTATTTCTGTGTGCATATATATACATATTATATATATTTATATTTTAGATTTATCAATTCTTTCTCTGGATCTAGTATCTTCCTTCATATGTTTTGCAGCTAATTTGGGTATTTATAATAGCCAAAACAAGTTAGACTCTTGAAGTTACTAGTAAAACAAATATTGTTGTTATTATATACAATGTTCTCTAGCTTCTGCTTATTTCACTCTTCATTATATCATGAAAATCTATCCATGTTTTTTTAAGATTGTCATTATCTTTCTAATCACACAGATTTCCCACTTAGGAAACATCCTCAGCTTTTCACTCTCACTTATTCTCCATTTCCTAACAAAAAAAGTACTATTGAAGCTGTTTCCTCTGTACTCAACCCCTTCTCTTCACTTTCTCCAACACACTATAGTTTAGTCACTAATTATCTGTCATCTGTATTTTTGTATAGGCCTAATTGCTCTCCTAGTCTCCAATCTCTCTTCTCAATGACTTGTTATTTTATATGCTAACTTGATATTATTAAAAGACAAGTATAGCCATGGCATTGCATTCTGAAGAAAAAAGAAAAACTTAAAAAAAAAAACATATCAAAGCAATATCATTTGTGTTTAAAGATCTTTGTATACAACATTCCAGAATTTCATTACAGCTTCTCTTCCAATGTGCTAAATATCAACATTAAAATACAATTGTTATCTTATCAATCACTATCACTGCTTGTGGTTATTTTTGCTCCCCACCATAGTTATTTTTTTTATTTCAGGCATTTTAGTTCAGGTCCTTTCCAATATTCTTGAATGAATGGATGGATGGAAGAGGCATTTATTATGTACTTACTATGTGAAAAGCAGAGGTAAACACTGGAAATGCAAATGAAAAAAATTAGACAGTTCCTATTCTTAAAGAACTCACATTCTGAGGGGAAGATAATACATAAAGAAGCATTCAGTTTTAGACAGCTGAAAAATGTTTCACAGTCTTTTTCTTAGGATGCAGAAGCAAAGCAGATGATAATGCTTCTTCTTAAATGTAATTTTCACTGACAAAATAATATCTGTTTCTGATGTTACTACATTTGATAGTACCAACAACTTTGATGGAAAAATTATCTTTTCCAGATCTTCAATAATTATGGTTGTACTGCCAGCAGCAGGAATTATGAGGTTACGGGAGGGGCGGAGCCAAGATGGCGGAGAAGACACACCGGACTTTCAAAGCTCTTCTTACCCTCTTTATCAATATTATATCAAGCCTCAAAAATAGTCTTGACTGCTACAATTCGTAAAGATAAGAAGTAGAACAACTCACCAGCCAAAGAAAATCTGCAGTCTCGCCAAAAAAGGTTGGTTCCGGGGCCAGGGGGGAGATCAGCGCAGACAGGGAGAGAAATTAGGTTCCGAGGAGAGCCTCAAACCGAAAGTGAAAGCACAGATCTCAGCACAAGCAAGCAGCCCCAACCCGCAGTATGGGGCTTTTCCTTGGGTCAGCTGTGATCCTGCACGGCAGGAGGACTCAGCCCGGGTTAGCCTCCAATCTGAGCAGTGGGGAGCTTGGCTTGGAGCCATAGAGCTTTTCCAGGGCCGATTTGCATCAGGCAGAGATACTGGGCAGAGTTTGCCCCAGTCTGTGGTCTGCTGTCAGCTGCTAATACTCACAGTCCCACAGGAGGCTCCAGCCTGGGGCAGTGACACTTTCACCCCTTAGTCTCTAGCCGAGGGCAATCGCTAACCCACACAGCCCTACTGGGCACTTAGATAGCTTGGCCAGTGCTGATTCCACTTGCTGTTGGGGGAAGGGAAAACTCTCACTCAGAGCACTCCCATACCTCAGAGCCAGAAATCGGTTTACATCTTTCCCTGCTCTGCAGAGGAAGCTGGGTAACCCCTTGCCTAGGAGACATACCCTAAAGGCTTTAAAACATGAATAAAAAGATGAAAAGAACAATCAACAGCTTCTATGAAGAAAAAGAGCAGGTCAGCAAACCTGAAGAGACCTCAAACAGCAAAAATGCATCAGACTGTCCTCCTTTACATGATGCTCTCATAGAAGAGACTCATTAAAAGTCCTCAAAAGAGAGTTAGAAGATAAATGGGGAAAGGAAAGAGAAGCCTTACAAGAGAGCAACAACTTCCCTGAAATACCAATTGAAAAGTAAAAAATCTCAGGAAAGTAAGAATTGTGAATTGAAAAAATAAAGAATTCACTAGAAAGTAGGATTTGTGAATTGAAAAGACAAAGAACCTCAAGAAAGTAGGATCTGTGGAATAGGAAAAGACAAAGAACACGCAAGAAAGTAGGATCTGTGAATTGAAAAGAAAATAATTCACTAAAAAAAAAATTAGTGAAATGGAAAAAATCTCACAGACCAAAACAATACATTTAAAAACTCAGTTGACATATACAGAAAGAAGTAAAAAAGCTAATGAAGAAAATAATTTTTAAAAAATTAGAACTGAACAAATAGAAACTAATGATTCATTGAGACAGCAAGAATCAGTCAAGCAAAACAAAAATGACAAACTGAAAAAACATGAATTATCTACTTGCAAAACGACAGACTTGGAAAATAGATCTAGAGAGATAATCTGAGGATTATTGATTTCCAAAAACTATGATGAAAAAAGAGCCTGATACTATTTTACAAGAAATCATCAAAGAGAAACTGCCCAGATGTAATAGAATCAGAAGGTAAAATAGGCATTGAAAGAATTCATCAAACACCTTCTTGAAAGAAACCCTAAAATAAAAACCCCAAGGAATATTGTGGCAAAATTTCAAAACTATCAGATTAAGGAAAAAATTTTACAAGCACAAAAAATCATTTAAATACTGAGGTGCCACAATAAGGATTCACCCAAGATCTGGCTGCCTCTACATTAAAGGAAAGAAGGGCCTGGAAATGATATCTGAAAGGCACAAGAACTTGGGATGCAGCTAAGAATAAACTACCCAGCTAAGCTGAGCATTTTCTTACAGGGAAGAAGATGGAATTTAATTAAACAAATGAATTCCATTTGTTTCTGAAGAAAAACAAGAACTAAAACAAAAAATTTGATCTCCAAGCATAGAACTCAAGAGATGCAGAAAAGGTAAAAAATAACTCTTGAGAATTGTATTTCTGTTGTGGATATACAAAAAGAATACATGTATAATTTGATTGTACTGATATAACATAAAAAGGGAAGTAGATATGGAAAAGGGATGATGGCAGAATAAGGTGGGAAGGAGGGATAAAAAGAGGGAAACCACATCCCACAAAGAGGCAAAGGAAACTTATCATATCTGAGGGAATTTATAGAGGGGGAGGAACATTGTGAGAATCTTACTCTCACTAGAGTTGGCTCAAAGAAAAAATAATTGACATTTGTTTTAGAGAAAATTCTTCTCACCCATTAAAAACGGGGAGAGGAAAAGGGAAAAGAAAATGAGTAATAAGGGAAGGAAGGGGGAAAGACTCAAAGGGGGGAGGGAGGGATTATAAAGAGGATAACTATCATGATACAAGAGGGGTACATAAGTTTAAAAGGGGGAAAGAGGGTTGGGGGAGGCAAGATTAAGTAAAGCATAATCTGGGGTTATTAGGATGGCAGGAAATACAGATTTAGTAATTCTAACCGTAAATGTGAATGGGATGAACTCCCCATAAAGAGGAGGCAGATAGCAGACTGGATCAAAGTCAGAACCTCTACAAAATGTTGTTTACAAGAAACACATTTAAAGCAGGGAGATACATATAGAGTAAAGGTAAAAGGCTGGAGCAAAATCTATTATGCTTCAGGTGAAGTCAAAAAGTAGTGGTAGCTCATCCTTATCTCAGATCAAGCAAAAGCAAAAATTGATCTAATTAAAAAGATAAGGAAGGAAACTACATCCTGCTAAAAGGGTAGATAAACAACGAAGCAATATCAATATTAAACATATATGCACCAAGTGGTATGGCATTCAACTTCCTAAAGGAGAAGTTAAGAGAGTTGCAAGAAGAAATAGACTACAAAACTGTAATAGTAGGAGATCTCAATCTTGCACTCTCAGAATTAGACAAATCAAACCACAAAACAAATAAGAAAGAAATTAAAGAAGTAAATAGAATATTAGAAAAATTAGGTATGTTGGATCTTTGGAGAAAATTGAATGGAGATAGAAGGGAATATACTTTCTTTTCAGCAGTTCATGGAACCTATTCAAAAGTTGACCATATATTAGGACATAAAGACCTCAAAATTAAATGCAAGAAAGCAGAAATAGTAAATGCTTTCTTTTCAGATCATGATGGAATAAAACTACACTCAAAAAAATGTTAGGGGGAAATAGACCAAAAAGTAATTGGAAACTAAACAATCTCATCTTAAAGAATGATTGGGTGAAGCAGCAAATTATAGATACAATTAATAATTTCACTCAAGATAATGACAATGATGTGACATCATACCAAAATTTGTGGGATGCAGCCAAAGTAGTAATTAGAGGGAATTTTATATCCTTAGAGGCTTACTTGAATAAAACAGAGAAAGAAAAGATTAATGAATTGGGCTTGCAACTAAAAAAAGACCAAATTAAAAACCCCAATCAAATACTAAATTGGAAATTCTAAAATTAAAAGGAGAAATTAAAAATATTGAAAGTAAAAAACTATTGAACTAATTAATAAAATTAAGAGTTGGTTCTATGAAAAAGCCAATAAAATAGATAAGCCTTTGGTAAATCTGATTAGAAAAAGGAGGGAGGAAAATGGAATTAGTAGTCTTAAAAATGAAAAGGGAGAACTTTCCACCAATGAAGAGGAAATTAGAGAAATAAAAAGGAGTTATTTTGCTCAACTTTATGCCAATAAATTTGATAACCTAAGTGAAATGGATGACTACCTCCAAAAATACAGACTTCCCAGACTAACAGAGGAGGAAGTAAATTGCTTGAATAGTCCCATTTCAGAAAAAGAAATAGAACAGGCAATTAAACAACTCCCCTAAGAAAAAATCCCCAGGACCAGATGGATTTACATGTGAATTTTACCAAACATTTAAAGAACAATTGGCCCCTAATGCTATATAAATTATTTGATAAAATAGGGAATGAAGGAGTCCTACCAAATTCCTTCTATGACACAGACATGGTACTGATACCTAAACCAGGTAGGCTGAAAACAGAGAAAGAAAATTATAGACCAATCTCCCTAATGAATATTGATGCTAAAATCTTAAATAAGATATTAGCAAAAAGACTACAGAAAATCATCTCCAAGATAATACACTATGATCAACTAGGATTTATACCAGGAATGCAGGGCTGGTTCAATATTAGGAAAATTATCAATATAATTGGCCATGTTAATAACCAAATTAACAAAAACCATATGATCATCTCAATAGATGCAGAAAAGCATTTGATAAAATCCAGCATCCATTCCTATTAAAACACTTGAGGTATAGGAATAAATGGACTTTTCCTTAAAATTATCAGCAGCATCTATTTAAAACCATCAGTAAGCATCATATGTAATGGAGACAAACTGCAACCATTCCCAATAAGATCCGGAGTGAAACAAGGTTGCCCACTATCACCGTTACTATTTAATATTGTATTAGAAACGCTAGCTATAGCAATAAGAGCTGAGAAAGAGATTAAAGGAATAAGAATAGGCAAATGAGGAAAACAAATTATCACCTTTTGCCGATGACATGATGGTATACTTAGAGAACCCCAGAGATTCTGCAAAAGTTATTAGAAATAATCCACAACTTTAGCAAAGTTGCTGGTTATAAAATAAACCACATAAGTCATCAGCATTCTTATATATCACTAACAAAATCCAACAGTCAGAGTTACAAAGAGAAATTCCATTTAAAGTAACTACTGATAATATAAAATATTTAGGAATTCATCTGCCAAGGGAAAACCAAATCATTTCTAATGGAGCAGTAATGAACTGAACTAGCTATGCCCAGAAAAAGAACTCTGGGAGATGACTAAAAACCATTACATTGAATTCCCAATCCCTATATTTATGCACACCTGCATTTTTGATTTCCTTCACAAGCTAATTGTACAATATTTCAGAGTCTGATTCTTTTTGTACAGCAAAATAACGCTTTGGTCAGGTATACTTATTGTGTATCTAATTTATATTTTAATATATTTAACATCTACTGGTCATCCTGCCATCTAGGGGAGGGGTTGGCGGGGTAAGAGGTGAAAAATTGGAACAAGAGGTTTGGCAATTGTTAATGCTGTAAAGTTACCCATGTATATATCCTGTAAATAAAAGGC